>NC_080165.1:45531724-45840889 GCF_950295315.1 Erinaceus europaeus
GGGAGTGAAAAGGCTATGTAGTACTGAAGCTTCTTTCAAAACAGTGGGGACATGACTGAACCTGGGCAGAGTATATGATACACACATTTTCTAAAAACTTGACAAAATGCACATCTTTTCCATCGCTGCCTAAGAAGGCTACACGGCTTTCTGAGAGAAGTTTGAATTTTATGGTTGGGCTTTGAGAAGTTTCTTAAGGGTTATTTCAGTTTAACAGTCAAACGATAATGCAAGTATTTCTTTGGTCACCCAGGATCCTCCTTTGTGTTTGGCACTGGACCTTCAGCACCATCTGCCAGCCCAGCATTTGGTGCTAACCAAACCCCAACATTTGGACAAAGTCAAGGTGCCAGCCAGCCTAATCCTCCAGGCTTTGGATCTTTATCATCTTCAACAGCATTATTTTCTGCTGGTTCTCAGCCTGCACCACCTACTTTTGGAACAGTGTCAAGCAGTAGCCAACCTCCTGCATTTGGACAACAGCCTAGTCAGTCTACATTTGGATCCGGGGCTGCTCCTAATTCCAGTAAGTGCATAGTTGTGATGTCATTTGTATCTGCATTTAAGTTCTGTATCCCTTAAGTACATATTTTTCTCAGAACTTTGAAATTGCCTATATATTGTTTTTATTGTCTCTTGTAGTTGGGAGAATGAAGAGGCACATACAGATATAGTCTGGACTTTACATATGTGTAGTTACATTGCTCCTGTGCCAATAATTTTTTTTATATATATATATTTTATATTGAGTTTTGGAGCAGTCTAGCTAATTTTTCTGGACAGTCTTGAGTTATTTCATAGTATCTTATTTGATGCTAGCCTGTTCACTGGACTTGCCCATTTAAACTACTGTTCCTGTGGCTTTATTGAAATAATTTAATGTATTTTTAATAATTACAAATGTATGTTGTAAAATGCAAAAGTATATGCAGTGCAGATGAATAGTTTCATGTTGGAGGCAAATGAATGTTTAACCACTGTCTAGGAGCCCTTTCTGTATTTCTTTGTGATCATGTTCCTCACTTAATATATATATTTTTTAAATTATTTTTATTTAGTGGATAGAGACAGCCAGAAATTCAGGGGGAGGCGGGGAGACACAGGGAAAGAGAGACACCTGCAGCCCTGCTTCACCGCTCACAAAGCTTTTCCCCTGTAGGTGGGGGGCAGGGGCTCAAACCTAGGTCCTTGCACATTGTAATGGGTACTCAACTAGGTGTGCCATCATCTGGCCCCTTCTGCTTTTATCTTGCATTAATGGTGCCTTACTTTTTATGATAAAAAAAAAAAAAATCAAGGGGCCATGGTGCAAACTATGGCATCTGGAGTTCTGAAGGAGCCACTTTTCTGTGATAATTATTTAAAACTAATGACTAGAAAAGGGTAACTTTGCCAGATTATTAACTGTATTATAACTATTGTCACTGTGTGGATTCTGCCATTGGTATTTTTACTCTTCAGTTCTGAGCTGGGGGTCTTACACATGAGAGGGTTCCCTGTTCTCTGGTTAGTGTTTTTTCCATTCTGCTAGAAAGGCAGAGACAGTATAATACCGGTGCTGTGTCACTCCTACATGATAACAGTAAGTCATCTGTATCATTGCATATCGTTTGCTCATTTTCAGTGCTGTTGTGCTAGTCACCATATTAATATATTTTATCCATGTTGTAGTATAAACAAAGTTGCTTTATTATAGATGCCAAAACTCCAACTTTCTGCACCCTAGAAAATATTTTAGTCCATATTCCCAGAGGGACAAACAATAGGGAAGTTTCCAGTGGAGGGGATGGGACAGAATACTTGTGGTGGCAGCTGTTTGGAAATTCACCACTATCATAGTTCTAGCCCTTACAGTCTTTAAATCAGTGTTAAATCGCTAATAAAAATAAAATATTAAAAAAGAACAATTCGAGTTGCTTCTAGTTTTATTAGAAATTGCATTTCTGGCTGGGGAAAATAGCATAGTGGTTATGCAAACAGACATTCATGTCTGAGACCCGACCCCCAAAGTCCCACGTTCAATCCCCCATACTGCTATAAGCCAGAGCTGAGCAGTGCCCTGGTTTAGGAAAAAAAAAAAAAATGCGGGAGTCCGGCAGTAGCACAGCGGGTTAAGCGCAGGTGGCGCAAAGCGCAAGGACCGGCATAAGGATCCCGGTTCGAGCCCCGGCTCCCCACCTGCAGGGGAGTCGCTTCACAGGCAGTGAAGCAGGTCTGCAGGTGTCTTATCTTTCTCTCCCCCTCTGTGTCTTCCCCTCCCCTCTCCATTTCTCTCTCCTACCCAACAACGACAGCAATGACAACAACAATAACTACAACAATAAAACAACAAGGGCAACAAAAGGAAATATTATAAAAAATTCATTTTTCATATTCTTATGCATGGTTCATATATGCATGTTTGTCTGGGTATGTACTGGGAGAGGGATAGTAGAATTAAAAAGATGTGTGTATGTCATACCTTTATTTAGCTGCTTTATTAATGCTAAAATAATTATGTTGAGAAGCACTGGGCTTTCACACAGCAGTAGTTTTATTGGACCAGCTTTTTATTTCAAATAGGGAGAGACATTGTAGTACGAGAACTTTCCCCAATGCAGTGGTATGTGAGCTTCAACCTTGGTCATACATGTGCTAAGACTGGTATCTGAGAATTTTTCCAAAAGTTTATTTGCCTGTTTAACAAGTTTGTTATGAGAGGGATCCAGAGCACTTCTCAGTTCTGGCATAAGGTGGTGGTTGGGATTGTACCATCAACCTCTGAGTTATCAGGTATACAAACATCGTCTCTCTCGCTCTCTCTCGCTTTCTCTTTCTCATATACAAACTGGTGTGTGTGTGTGTGTGTGTGTGTGTGTGTGTGTTAATTGCCACGACGGTTATCACTGGGGATCACTGCTACCTGCTTCTCCTAGTGGCCATCTTCCCTCCTTTTTCCCTTTCTGTTGTATTTAGCTAGAAATTGCAAAGGGGGTGTAGAGAAAGAGGAGACATCTGTAGGCCTTCTTCACTGCTGCTGAAACATCCCTTCTGCAGGTGGGGAGTAGAGGCTCAAATCTTGAGACCTTGCACATGGTAATGTGTGTCTTGTCAAGTCATAGGAGGTGTCAAATATACATGTAGTGCAGTGAAGAAAGTATCTTGTCTTTTCTTTAAAATAAATGGAGATAGAATGATAGTCATATAAAAAAACTGCCATACCTGAGCTTCCGAGTTCCAGGTTCTGTTCCTTGTATCTAGTCAGAGCTGATCAGTGCTCCATTAAAAATACATAAACATATTAGCACTTGAGCATTTAACAATACTTTTGTATGTACAGATCAGAGTCATTAGTAGAAAAAGTATGTTTTTTCCATTAATGAATTTTTTCCTGCTTCATCTTTTATAGGCTCAGTTTTCCAATTTGGCAGCAGCACTACAAATTTCAACTTTACAAACAACAATCCATCAGGAGTATTCACATTTGGTGCAAATCCTAGTACACCTGCAGCTTCAGCCCAACCTTCTGGCTCAGGGGGCTTTTCATTTAGCCAGTCTTCAGCATTTACAGTGGGGTAAGATACATTTTTTTTCTTGAAATGTAAAGTTTAACATGTCAATGAATATATGCACAAGAATATTGGAACACTCCCCCCCATACACACACACACGAGAGAGAACCAGAGCATTACTGACGTTTACGCAAACCCTGCACTCTGCCACTGAGCCACCTACTTCCCTGGCCACGGTGTGTCTTGTCTTAAATCACCATAGTGCAGTATAGTTTACTGCAGGTAAAATCAAGTCTGTTCTCCAACTTGAGTTTACCATATTATAAATTTGACAAATTACAGTGATAGGAAAAAATTAGTAGAATGATAGTGTGTATGCATATTTGTGTTAGGTACAAAAGAAAATGGGTTTAGCAGTCATTAGCATGCCTCCCTGTTTCTGTTTAGTGTTGATTCTGATATTTTGTGTTAACTTTCATGTCACATAAGGTTTTTATTTTTCACAGGTCAAATGGGAAAAATATGTTTTCTTCTTCTGGAACTTCTGTTTCTGGTCGCAAGATAAAGACTGCTGTTAGACGCAGGAAATAAAGGTCACAGTGGTGTTAAAAACACAACAGGTTTAATAGCTGGTGCCCTGTTTTCAGATACTGGATTTTACCCTATGCTGGGGTTATCTGAAGTCAGATCTGCCTAAGGACTTAATTTTGGAATTATCCGTTTTCTTTACAGAAACCCTACCCTCACCACTCCCATCCCATTTTAAAAAAATAATAGCTAGACTGGTGACTGATTCTTCAGCCAACAAACATATTTTATGATCCAGCACATTATTCACTGATTTGGTATAGGCTGGTTGAACCCAGGAATAAAGCCTGCTCTTCAGATGGCATTGTATAGGACTTCTTCATCTGCACCACTTTTGTGCGTTTGACATGCGTTTATGGAACGCATTGCTATTGTAATTGTATCTGAGGATTCTGTATAGATTAGAGGATGTTGCAATGAATGATTTCTATGCTGAGTTTGTGCTGGTGTGTATGTGTGTGTGTGAAGTGAGTGAGTTGGTTATATTGTGCACTAAAAGTTTCTGATAGAGGAAGCCTGATTAAAAAATGGTCCATACTAAGGACTTGTTAGTTCTAGTTCATTATACATTTAATACGCTATTTCTATATTTTCATTCTATCACCTGTCTTGCCTTTTTCATTATTTTATTATGAAACTTATGTAAATACAATTTTGTTTCTGTACTCCTTTGGCATAACATAAATCTGTGAACTTGAAATTTTAATTTGTTAGAAATGTTTTTGTTTGTTTAGTCTTGTCTCAGATTTTATTATGTAAATCCCATTATTCAAAGTTGCCTAAATCCATTTGGAAATCTTAAAAAAAAAATTGGGGATTCTTAAAATGAATTTATTGGCTTTTCTGATCCATTTTTGTTTGGACCAAAAACCAGTATTGTACAAAGTATTAAGCATATATTTTTATATTTACTGAAATGGACTGTGGTGACTTTGGATAATAAGGAAAAGTTTAATATTAAAGCCATGTTTATTACAGTATAATTAACATGTTAAACCATGGGATAAATGCCATCAATAAAAGATTACGAAATACGTTTTGTTCTAGTGTTAACTCACAGTGAAGGGAAAATTTTTGTCTGTGTGTCTCATGCATGACTGACTTGTTCATTCTTTCTATTTCAGATAGAGGTAAGCAGAGAGAAAGGAGAGACACTAGCACTAGGGCTTCCCCCAATGCCATGGTACTCTAATGTGGTGCTTGGGCTCCATCCCAGACTGTGCATGTGGCACATGACCTGATTGAGCTGTCTTTCAACCCTGTTTTTCTTCTGCTCCTCACACCCTCCCACCTCTTCACTCTTCTCTTCTCCCCTCCCCCCTTTTTAAATTAAATGTGAGTTTCATGCATGTGTGACAGTGCTGATTGAGCCATCCATTGCTTTTTTTTCTTTTTTCTTTCCCCGTTTAAGAGGGGAAAAAACAATCTGTACCACTCCATTTCCTTGGTGCTGTTTATGGTGGTTCCTTATAATAGGAATTCTTATGAATTGGCAACTGTGAGAAGGAAAATTTCAAAGATGACACAAGATTTTATTTGTGTGTGTGTTGGTGGGGGTGTTCTGCCACTGAATGGATTTTTTTCTAAAAGAAGAGACACCACAACACAAAATCCCCATTGCCCTGCCCTGCGCTATAGTATTCCCACGGTGGGGGGGGGGGGTGCATCAGTGGCTTGTAACACAGGAATGTATACATGGCAAAGCAGGGACCTTCCATATGAGCCAACTCACTGGCCCTTTAGTGGCTTGCTTCTGGTGGTGCACTTGGCATTCACTTGTGATTTCATTGCTTTGGGCTGACGTCTATAGTACTCCCACGGAGTGGAACCTAGGCTGTGCACATGCTCACTTGCTCTCTGCCAAGTGAGCTACCTCGCTGGCCCGACTGTAGAGAAACATTTGATGACTTTATTTTTTGCTCAACATCTGATTGACATCTTAAGTTCAGAACTTGAAAATGTTTTTTGGTGCTCTATTTGAAAATACCTTAGACCATTATCAAATGCTGGTTGGGGATAGATACTTTGTGTTCATAATACTGCATTAGTTATATATAATTAGTTACTAGTATACAGTGACCTGTTTACATAGGCCTGTTTTGAGGGCAAATGATGCTAAATCCTAGAAGTAAAAACTGGAACTGGAAATGAGTGGTATTACTACTGAAAAATTAGTACTGAGATGGTAGCTTCATTCTTTCTTATTTTCCAGTCCACACAGATGGCAACATTAGACTTTTTAAATTTTATTTTATTCATTATTGGATAGAGACAGAAATTGAGGGGTTGGACAGATAAGGAGGGAGAGACCTGCAGCCCTCTTACACTAGTGAAGCTTTCCTCCTGCAGTTGAGGCCCAGGGGCTTGAACTTGGGTCCTTGAGCACTGTAATGTGAACATTTAACCAGGTGCGCCACTGCCTGGCCCCTACATTAGACTTTCTAATTTGGGTAAGATTTACTTAATAAACAAATGATTAAAAATGGAGGGCTTTCAGTTCACTTGGTAGGCTAGACTTAGTGCAGGGAATAAAAAGATCTAGGTTTAAGATGCCTCTCTAGGTCAGAGGGATAATAGATTTGGTATTAGCACTCTGTAGGTGGTATTGGGGTTTGGATAGTTCCTTAAAGAATGCCATACATTTAATGATGTAATGAGTTCTTCTGGCGCCCAGAATTAGTCTAAGTACTATACTCAGAATTAAGGATTTGGATTGCTTTTTCTCTTGACTGCTTTAATTTTCAGGCTGCACAGGGCAGCTTTGGATTAATTCTTAGTAGCAATTCCAACTTTAAACCTGTCTCTACTTTAGGTCCAGCAGAAGTATCCCTTTATTCAACTGACTACAGAACTACTTCCAATCCACCTTTGTAGATCATTGTCTCCTACGGTAGCCTTGGGTAAGGTTGGGCCATTATGCTCCATGTACAACTGGAAGTCAAAGGCTGTTCATGAAAGAAGCAACATGGAATGGAAACAAGCCCATTTCTCGTCCTGGACGTAGACGGTTTTTTAATTGAAAATATAATCTCTGAAGATTGGATAATCAAGCATATCTGTGCAGTATAGTTGATGCAGAGGTTCAGTGAGACTGAATCTGTCACTGTAACTAAGCACCTGAAAGACTCGAGTACTAAGATACTTCTGGTAATTCATGACTTCAGGTAGTGAGAAGACGTGGATATGTCAGACAGTTGGAAAATGTCTTCCAGCTAGCAGCTTAATATTAGATATAACTATCCTTATTGTTACTCATATAATTTGGATTTTTCTATCAAGCTATTGGACTAATTGTAGCAATTCTAGTCTAGCTTGGGAAGGATGTTTGCCTTAATCAGCATAAAAATTGAGATTTAATAGAAGTTTTGCAGAGGTTATGTGCGTTCCATAGAAAGTGAGAAATTTGGAATAGCAGATTTGAGAAAATGGTCATGTGGAGTCCAGCTGTATTATGTCTTAGCTCACAAGTCCACTGTAGTTTCAGAACATAAGAGTTTATGGTTAGGTTTATAGAGTTCCCATTTTTTTTTATTGTTGTAATTACTGTTATTGATGTCATTTTTGGATAGGACAGAGAAATGGAGAGGAGGGGGAAGACAGAAAGACACCTGCAGACCTGCTCATCACCTGTGAGCAACTCCCCTGCAGATGGGGAGCCAGGGGATCCTTATGCCTGTCCTTGCGCTTTATTAACCCACTGCGCTTACTGCCCAACCACCCCCCCCCCCCCGAGTATTTTTTTAATAGGACACAGATCAGGCAGTTTAGTTACATTTACTAACCTGTCTTCATTTTTTTTTTTTTGCCTCCAGGGTTATCACTGGGGCTTGATCACTGCACAAATCCACTACTGCTGTGGGCCATCTTTCCCATTGTTACTGTTGATGCTATTGTTTTGAGATAGGACATCAAGAAATTGAGAGGAGGGGGGAGACAGGGAAAGACATCTTCAGACCTACTTCACTGCTTGTGAAGCGACCCTCCCCAACCCCTGCAGGTGGGGGGGACCAGGGGGCTCAAACTAGGATCCTTTGCACAGGGTCCTTGCACTTTGTACTATGTATGCTTGACCCTGTGTGCCACCACCTGGCCTTTGCTATTCTTAAGGAGTCTATTTTATAATCTGTCCTTAGCCTTAACATTTATGAAGATCAGAATCTGCTTGTTTGTAAGATTAAATTTAGGCTTAAATTGTCCATTAGTCATTTGATAGTTGAGACAACTTTTGAAATTTTTTTTTTTAAAGTAGTAGGAGGAGGCAGAGGCAAATAACTAAGGCACCACTGTGGTACATCCCATGCTAGACATCCTGTTTGAAAATCCAGTTCTTTATGCACTGTGCCATCTCTTAAGCTGTTCAAATAAGTTATTTTTACCAGAGCACTCTCAGCTGTCTTCTAGTGGTGTAGGTGATTGAACTTGGGACCTTGAAGCCTCAGGCAGGAAAGTGATTTGTGTTTTTGTTACTTGCCCTGCCCCATTCTTTATTCCTTACACACAGTTGGACTGGTTAGGAATTTCAAGGGTTTCACAATGCACACTCAAATGGTTAAACACCCCCCCCCCCCACACACACACACACATACACACAGTAGTGAAAAGGCAAATATATATTTGGGATAAAATTTGAGGATACAAATTAAGAAGGAAATGTAAAGCATGCTCCAGAAGAATAAAGTTGGTTTTCATAAGAGGTAGTTATCTGACTAGTGTTATAAGCTATTCTTGTAGGATGACTTCTCAATTGTTAGTTTCTTTTCACTTACCAGGTATCTAACAAGACTGGTAATGTCTTAATAGTGATTTCCCAGCTCCTTTTTTAAAAATATCTTCCACAGACCAAAGAGGTAGCAAAGCAGGTAAACATGTATTGGCACCTGGACTCAGTAGCTAGCATAGCATTGGAGTGATTTATTTTCATAAACCAAAAACTTTTTTTTTAATAGGACAGAGAAATCAAGAGGGTAGGGGAGATAAGGAGAAAGCACTGCTTCACCACTTGTGAAGCTTACCCCCAACAGGTGGGGACTAGGTCCTTTCAAATGGTAATGTATGTGCTCAACCAGGTATGCCACCACCAGGCCATAAAAACCTGAAAATGGCTTCACAAATAAGAACTTTGCTTTTGATTTGTGAGAACCCTGTATCTGAATGCACTCTAGTTGACTACTACAGCCATTCTACTGAATGGCTACAGTAAGGGAAGAAGTCTTATTTGGATGCAAGACTTAAGGGGCCCAGGCGGTACACATTTCCGTGCACTAGGACCAGGTTCAAGCCCATCTCCACCTTGTATAGGGGATACTTCACAAGTGGTAGAGCAATGCTGTACGTGTTTCCTCCTTTAACTTTTTCTTAGGGATAAAAGGAAGCAAGGTCTCTTAAACGAGATTCTAGAGCAAGCCTCAAAGAAATACACAACAAACACATTGGTGACTTTATTAAAACAAAGGTTACAAACTGGTGGCATATGAATTACTAAAAATAGAATGCTGGATTTTATTTAAAGGCAGGCCATCAGATTCTCCAATGAATTCCAAAGGTACAGAGTTTAAAAACAAACTACTCAGGTAAATATTGTAAAAACTTTGGCCTTTTAATATAAGAAATTGGGTAATGTCAAACTAAATGACACTTGTCAGGTATTAGAAATACTGCTGTTTGTAGGCATATTCTTCAAATGAAACAACCTGTCTTAGTAGGAATAGTATAGTATGAAAATACTGAATATTCCTTCAAAAAGCCCTTTACTCAATAGTTTTAATTTTCAACTTCTGTTATCTGCTCAAAATACTTAAGCATTTAAAGCAACCAAACAATTTAGTCCTTTTAAAGTGGAATTAAGATAATTTTGTGTCCAAAAGGAAACAAAAAACCCTGGAAACCAAAGGCAGCCAGACTTACCAAGAAAGTATTCAAAAATGAGAAAGATATAAAAGATAAAGGCTACTAATTGAATAAACTAAAATTACAAGAGACCTAACATAAGCCAATTCAATCATGATAAAATAGAAAAATCAATAGACTGCTAATAAAGTTTAGAACTAGATATCTTCAATGGTGAATTCTTCCAAAGGGCTGAAGAGGAAACACTTTCAATCCCACAAGGCAAATGTTACCTGGTACTAAAACCAGATAGATAATTTAGGTTATAGGTAAATGTTCCTGATGAACATACATGCTTAATATCAGCTAACCAAATTCAATGATATATTAAAAAGGTGAAGTGTAGGATTAAACTCAAAGCAACAAAGGGAATTTAACATAATAGACTATGTCAAACTACCATTGCTATCTGTGTGGTGAAAAGGATAATTTTGGAAGTTTATTGGGAAAAAAAACTTGGAGACAGTCATGTCCATGTTTATAGCAACATTATTTACAATAGTCAACATATAACCTAAATGCCTATCAGGGTCAGGTAGTGACAGCAGACTTACAGGCACAAAGACCCAGATTCAAGTCCCTGGTCCCCACCTGCAGCAGGGAAGCTTCATGAGCATTGAAGCAGTGCTGTAGGTGTTTCTCCCCCTATCTCCTCACTTTCTATCCAAAATAAATAGATGAAGTAAATATGGTACACTAACTGGATCCCGATTTGAACCCCCCGCTCCCCCCCCACATGCAGGGGGGGGGTCACTTCACAAGTGATGAAGCAGGTATCTGTCTCCCTTTCTATCTTCCTCTCCCCTCTCAATTTCTGTCCTACCCCCCAAAATAAAAATGGCCACAGAAGCAGTGGACTCATACATAGTGCAGGCATCCAGCCCCAGCAATAACTGGAGGCAAAAAAAAATAATAATAAAATGCAATTACACAAACCTAGATGGTAGACAAGCATATGTAATCCATGACTGACTAAGCATGGTTAAAAGATGTGTAATTTACTCTTCACTGTAAAACCTTAATCCCCCAATAAAGAAAAAAAAAAGATGTGTGACTTCACCCTAAAATGGATTTGTATTCATGCTTAAGATAACCTTGCCGTTTGTCACAACAGGGATGGGAGCTTGAAGGCATTAGGCTAAATGACACGTTGTCATTCTGACAATCATGATTTAATATAGAATTAAATATCATATGGCTGCCAGAGACTGGGGATGTTCAGTGTTTGCTATGTAATTTTTTACTAATAAAATGTAAGCCTTAGGCATTTTTACTTTAGATAAGGTGGCCCTCAAATTTAGTGCATTTTTTCCCCAACCCTAAGTACTTGAAACTGGAACATGATTAGGTAGAACAGTTTCTGAACCAGTGCTACATAGTATGTTGGATAATTTAAAGGTGTAGTACCCAGAATTGCTTATTACTATAATCATGCATTAGTCTAAAAGCAACGCTTGCCATCTCACACCACCTGCTAGGCTCAACATCAACATTAGGACATCAGATTTTTCCCCTGTGCTGGTCACTATGGCTACTTTTAGTAATAGAAGGTGAGATTTTTAAATTAAGATTTTATTAATGAGAAAAAATGGAGAGAAACATAATCAGACATCACTGGAATATGTGCTGCTGGGGACTGAATTCAGGACCTCATGTTGAGAATCCAATACCCACTGTGTCACCTCTCAGACCACAGTGGTAAGATTTTCTAGATGCCTAAAATAACTGCCTCTTCCATGATTTTATTTTGAGTATGTTGACTGAAACAGTATTCTCATGCAGGCTGATTCCCAATTTTTGTTTTTCAATACTTAATGAGTATTATCTGCACTAAAAAACTTAGTGTCATTTTTAGGCTAGAGTTTTGGCATGAGGGTACTTTCACATAAAGTTAGAATTTCTGTAAGTGAAATATGCTAAATAGAAAAGTATTTCCTGGGAGCTGGGGGTGGTGGCTGTCTCTTCCACATAAGTTATGTAGTGTTTTGTATTTGTTCAATTATTTGGGACTGGTTTCCTAAGTGCTGAGTTACTTGCAATTTGTTATAAACAGTAACACTTCTATTTGTTTTCTAGTGCTATGTATGTAGTTCATGGACTTAATCTGAACGACTTGTGTAATATTTTAAGTACAACAAATTGGACTTTGCTTCTCTTGCTAAGTCAATAAAAACAGCCAAATAGTCATCTTAGATAGTATATATACAAGATGCATTCCCAGTAAGTAGCAGAAATGGTCTGGTCTGTGTACTAATGCTAATGTATGTGCTGCAAAGCGGTAAGTCTGTTTCCCAATTTCTAGTTTAGGAGAAACCAAACAAACAAACAAAAATCAGTAAGACTGACAGCTTGACAGCTCACCCACTGAGGGAGGCACTTGCCTTGTTATCCCCCTGTGGCCCAAGTTAAAGCCTTAGCAAACATGAGAGTACCATCAGGGGAAAGCTACAGTGCTTTGGTGTCTATCTGAAATAAGAATGATTGGTCTGGGAGGTGAAATCATGCATTAGACCCTGGGGTGAACATTAAAAAGCTTTTCCTACTGTCAAAGGTCATAACACTATCTTCTCCCAGGCTTAAAATAACTAATCTGTTTACTCTGACGTACTTAACAGACTGTCTTCGCGAATTTCATGTAGTTACTTTGAAAACCATGGTTTATGGCACTTTAAAAGGAATAAGGACATTGTTACAGTCATATAAAAATGAGTATACTCTCACAATTTCAAATGTTAAAAACCTACTTTAAAATTGATAGTCATAAGTTAAAGTTTACATTTATCATTTAAGCAACTGAATGATGATAAACTTAGTGTTTTGTTTTTTTTTTTGTTTTGTTTTGTTTTTTGCTTTTTAATACCTAAGAGACAAAACTTTCAGTCTAGTATATGTTAACAGCTGACTGGGCATCTACAAAAGCATGCACATAAAACCACCATTTTGCTTCAACAGAATAATAAATTGACAATACATAAAATGCTGTCTGATTAACATTTTCTTTAAAACACCAATCCCTGGCAGGCCCAAAGTGACCTTCTGGTTCATAGAACCAAAGAACTTAGAATAATGTATAGATATGCTACTCTTATTTGAAATAAACAATCTATAATGAGAGGGTGTTAATATTTCACAGGCTATTAATATTTAATCATGAAATACTGAGATTAACTCCTTGATGTTTCAAAAGTTATGGAATTATAAACAAAAACAAGTGCATATTTTTGTGTATAAAAAGGAGTTAAATTCAGAACACTGAAAAGCACTAATACTTTCTCCATACTGTACACATACTGGGAATATCATTTTACAGTAAATATGCAACATCCCCCCCATATACATAGTTTGACACTTGCACATAAATTTTAAGTTAGAATTATAGTAAAGAGTTGCTTTTTTTCCCATTAAGAGTAACGACTAAAGAAAGGTCAATAGTATAATATGAATCAATACTTTTTCATTATCATGCAAACCTTACCCCCAAATACATGTTTAAGCATTAAGAATAACTGTACAGCTTATTATGCCCACAATAAACTGTAGTACAAATCTGAGAACTATTAAGCCTGCCTCACACTGTTCTCTTGCAGCTAACTTATCAGTTACTTATGAGGAGATAAGTAGCTTATCAAGTCTTGTCTAACAACCCTCCCCAGTCCTTTCCCCTACCCCATTCAAAAAGCAAAGACAATTCCCCTAAGAAGTGTTAACAAAAGTGTTTACAAAACACAGCTGGACATTTTCCATCATTTTGGGATAAAACCAAAATAAAATTTTTGAGGTTTCAATTGGAGATTTTAAAACCCAAGATGTAGTGTCTTAAAGAGATTATTATCCACTGCTGATTATAAAACCACTTGCCATCTAAAAATTTTAACACTTGAATCGAACAGGTTTTTCTTCTGGAAAAATTCTTTGGCATTCAAGTAAAATTAATACTTTTCAGAATAGTCACCTGCATCGCACTGGAGCCACTACTTTAATTTCTAATTCATCAATTAATGTAACCCAGGGATACTGATGGCCTTGATATATAATTGAGTCTTCATTATTCCAGAGAATATGGAATTCAGAGCTTTTGGGGGCATCATCTGACGCCATTTCTTTTTACTACAATGGTTCCTGCTACAATGTCATAGGCTGTTCGATTATGCTGAAAAAACAGCAATGTAATGAAAGCAGGGAAGAAAGAAGCAATAGAAAAATTCTTGATCAAAGCTCGTATAGTAGACCTGAAAAGTTAAAGGAAAAAGAAATCATATTAAGTTGTGTACTGATCACACACAGATAATGGACATCCTCTCTAGTTCAAAAATATATTTAAAACATAATCACAGTATAGTTGACAATATTTTTACCCTTGATAGAGTAACTTATCAAACGACTGTGGCTACTTCTGAAGATTTAACATAAAAGGTTTTAGAACTTTCACGTAAAAATTTATCTTTAGAATGAACAATATAGATTTACAGCATTTTCTAGCATTTTGTCAGAGGGAAAGAATAACTGCTGGGTCTGGAGAGAGTGCAACAGGACTTGCATATGAGAAGTTGCAGGGTTTTTTTTGTTTACCAGCTAAGTGGTATTCTGGTCAACAACAAAAAACTATCCCTTCTTACCTTTTCTCTGATCTCATTACTGTGCTTTTTTCTAAAGAAGTATGGTTACTACCGTGTTATTTTCTACTTTCTGTGAAGCACTACACCTTAAATTATAGTGTATTATTTTATCATCTCTATCTGTGTAATTCTGTGATTAAGGACAGTGTTAAGAGCTAGACTGTGGTACACCCGGTAGAATGGATATGTTACCATTATGTCGTAGTCCCCACCTTGAGAGAAGCTTCACAAGTAGAGAAGCAGTGCTATAGTATCTATCTCTCCCTATTTTCCCCTCCCATCCCAATCACACTAATAAATAAAAATTAAACTATTTAAAAAAACCTAAAAAATGAAAGCAACAGCAACCTAAAGTCTTATTTTATTTTTTATTATTTTTTTCTTTTTCTTTTTGCTTTCAGGGTTATTGTTGGGGCTCAGTGCCTACACTATGAATCCACTGCTCCTGGAGGCTATTTTATCCTTTTTTTTGCCCTTGTTTATCTTCATTATTATTGTTGTTGTTGGATAGGACAGAGAAATTGAGAGCAGAGGGGAAGACAGGGAGAAAGACAGAAACCTGCAGACCTACTTCACCTCCTGTGAAGTGACCCTCCCCCTGCAGGTGGGGAGCCAGGGGCTCGAATCCGGACCCTTAACACTGGTCCTTGCACTTTGCTGCCATGTGCGTTTAAACCACTGCCACCACCCAGCAGCCTCCCCCCATCTTTTTTTTTTTTTTTTTGCCACCAAGGTTATTTTAGGGGCTTAGTGCCTGTACAACTCCATCACTTCTGGAGGTCATTTTATTTATTTTCCTTTTCAGGAAAGGAGACCACAGTACCATTCCACTGCTTGTGATGCTTCCCCCATATGGTGGTGGCCAGGGGCTTAAACTTCAGGTTCTTGCACTGGGTACACTGCACTCTACTAGGAGAGCCACCTTCCTAGACTTGTGTGTTTTAGTGCACTAGAAGCATATATGAAAGTACAGTGGCTGAGTATAAACTCTGAAACCAAAGATCCATTTTCTATCAATTACCAATTGTGTTCTACATCTATAGAGACAGTACCTATAATAGCTACTTGAAAGGTTTTTAGAATTAAAATCAGACATGGAGTGTTCCTAACAGTCCCTGGTATGTAAGGATACTCAATAAACATTAGCCATACTGATTCTTTAAAAATAGCAGCGAGGATTATTATAACCACAAAATTATAAAAAAATTTTGAGGATATCAGCAAAATCAAGGCTGCTTCTAGAATCTCTTGTCCATTTCTTCACATAACAGTTCAGCTCTGAATCATTTTAGTAGCAATTGTACCCAATGTCTTGCTTTATTTTTAATTTTTTAAAATGTTTATTCCCTTTTGTTGCCTTTGTTTTACTGTTGTAGTTATTATTGTTGTTGTCACTGTTGGACAGAACAGAGAGAAATGGAGAGAGGAGGGGGAGAGAAAGACACCTGCAGACCTGCTTCACCACTTGTGAAGCGGCTCCCCTGCAGGTGGGGAGTTGGGGGCTCGAACCGGGATCCTTAACGCCGGTCCTTGTGCTTTGTGCCACATGCGCTTAATTCGCTACACTACCATCGATTCCCTTTAATTTTTAAAAAAAATTATCTTACTGGACAGAGACAGCCAGAAATTGAGAGGAGGCGGGGGATAGAAAGGGAGAGAGATAGAAAGACACCTGCATCCCTGTTTCACCATTTGTGAAGCTTTGCCCTTGCAGATAGGCACTGGGGGCTTGAACCCGAGTCCTTGTGCAATGTAACGTGCGCTCCATCAGGTGTACCACCCCCTGGCCTCCATGTCTTGCTTTAAGGTGATTACCACCTACTCACCTTAACTTCCATGATCACTATTTGCATTTCCTCCAGAGGCAGATGTTAACAGCTAGTAATGAATACTAGGAGCACTATAAACTGTATCACTAAAGATCAGCAGAAGATACATGAATGTATAGGTTTCAAACTTACTGCCTACTCAAGATGGAAGAATGAGAGGTGTAACACCAAATTAAATCTCAAGGCAGACCAAGTAATTGAGTCAATATCCACAGCTATAGAGAATAAAACTAATCAAGGATTACTAACACATGCTGGTAAACTGCATGAATACCCAAATCATTCCCTCCTGATAGTGACGTGCGTTTTCTAAAACAATTTTTGTGAAAATGTATAGTGAAGAGGGATCTACAATTATGAGTGAAAGATGCCCATATGCTTTAAGCTTTATAAATATAAGCCCATCTCTGTATGCCATGAGAAAAAAAATCATAAAAATAACATGAATTATACTAATAATGACACTTAAAATCTTATTTTCATAAGCACATAATAAATAAAAAAAAAAAACTTACGTTGTTATGCTAACATTTGAGGAAGGAATCACTAAGACCCGGCTTGGTGCAATAAGCACAGATGTATCACATGTTACAACTCGAAGCCCTAACAGGAACTTCCCAGGGGTGGCTCCACCTGCTCCCCAAATGCAAATTATCTAAGGAAAGAAGGATACTTTAAAAATAATTCACCAGCTAACCAACTTTATAGGTAAAATTTCTTACCATATTATTCATGTTTTAAAGCTTTCTCAGATGAAAAGAATTTCAGAAACTATTCAAAGTTAAGTTTTAAGATACCGCTGGAGATAGCTAACATTTTAGAAACCACAAAATGCCTTCTGTATGATGTTCCTCTGTGGCCCAAGTATTATTTTTTTTTTAGCAAGGTGTTTCTATGGAAAAAATATATCTCAAAGCCTAATTTACAAGTATATTTTTGGACTAAGACAAATTTCTTAGAAGCTATTAAAATAGTACGTTTCTTTTTCAGAAAGTTGTTTGTAACTTGAAAAGTAATAGGTTAATTAAAGAATATTTGGAAAGACAGGCAAACAAGACAAATTTGTTTTTCATCTTGGGCTAATGATCTAAGATTCATTTGTAATTTTATTGTTTGTTGCAGTCAGTAACTTACCTCATAGAAACAAACTAATAATCTGTATATAAGAGCCACAACCATCATTTTCTGCAAGTCTTCCATTGATGTGTCTTCATCTATTTCTTCTATGATATAATGCATCGCAAACTTAGAGATATCCCTACATGAAGTAAGTTTTGAGTTATCAGTTACCAGAGCAACTGCAGTGAATTTTCCTCCATTCACATAAGCTAGAAACTTTAATTGAAATTCTAAACTGGTCTTTGGGTTTCCAACCATTCAGTTTCACAAAATATTCATTAGCTTATGCAACAAATACTAATAGTAGTCCTGGCGACATATGAGTGAATTCAAAATGATTTCTGCTTGCACAAAGATTCTAATCTAACAGGGAAAACAAAACAATGAATAATAATAAAGTAGAATGAAGACAATGATAGGAAACCACGGAGTACTGTGGAAACATATGCCTAGTACACTTCAGTAAAGAAATCCCCAAAATGACAGTGAGGGATGAAGAGTGGATGAAGTCCTAAGGAAGTTCTAGGGAGACAGAGTAACAGCAGAGAAAATCTTGAAGCAAGAGTACAGTTGAGCCTATAAGCATTTTGTTTTGGCTCAGTTATTAAGTGTGAGTGGTGATAAAAAATAAGGGTGGCTGGGTGGTGGTGCACCTGGTTAAGTGCACACATTACAGTGTGCAAGGACCTGGGTTTAAGCCCCTGGCCCCTACCTGTAGGGGGAAAGCTTCATAAGTGGTCAAACAGGGCTGTAGGTGTCTTTTTGTCTCTCCTCCTCTTTCTCCCCTTTCCTTCTCACTTTCTGGCTATCCAATAAATAGTGATAATTTAAAAAATTAATAATAAAAGAAAAAAGGGTATCGGGAGGGGTAGATAGCATAATGGTTATGCAAAGAGACTCTCATGCCTAGGCTCCAAAGTTCCAGATTCAATCCCTCATACCACCATAAGCCAGAGCTGAGCAGTGCTCTGGTTAAAAAAAAAAAAAAAAAAAAAAAAATTGGTATTTATATATTTTCCACATGTTTGGGAGCTACTCTCTGCCCTACTTCAGCTCTCTAGTCCTATTCTCAACTCTGATAACCTATTTCCAGACAATATTTTTAGTACATCTGCATCTTAGCTATCAGGCTCAGGCACAACATTACTAAAGTCATGGACCCCTAGGAACATACCTAAAATAGATTTCTGGGAGTCCAGCTGTAGCGCTTCGGGTTAAACGCAGGTGGTGCAAAGATCCCGGTTCGAGCCTCCGGGGCCCCCACCTGCAGGGGAGTTGCTTCACAAGCGGTGAAGCAGGTCTGCAGGTGTCTATCTTTCTCTCCCCTTCTGTCTTTCCCTCCTCTCTCCTATCCAACAATGACGACAACAATAATAACGACAACAATAAAACAAGGGCAACAAAAAGGAATAAATAAATATTTTAAAAAATTGATTTCCTAGCTTCTTCACACCCAAGACCCCAATTTCATCTGCGCTATTCTTACCTTTGGGTTCCTGTTTATTACATAACTTGTCCTCTTGTCCTGCCCTATATCTTACTGCCTTTCAGACACCAAGTTCAAATACAACTATGATCCCATCCTGACTTCCCTGGGCAGACAACCTCACCAATATGTACTGAAATCTCACCTCTCCAGAGCCTTATCCCACTAGGGAAAGACAGATACACTGGCTGGGTGTATGGATCAACCTGTAAATGCCCATGTCTAGTGGAGAAGCAATTATAGAAGCCAGGCTGTTGGGCTGGGGAGACAGCATAATGGTTATGCAAAAACCTTTCAAGCCTGAGGCTCTGAGGTCCCAGGTTCAATCCTCAGTACCACCATAAGCCAGAACTGAGCAGTGTTATGGACTCTTCCTCTCTCATGGTATCTTTCCCTCTGTATCTACTCTTTCTCATTAAAATAAATAAAAAACTATTATTAAAAAAAAAAAAAAAAGAAGCCAGACCGTCCACCTTTTGCACTCCATAAAGAATTTTGGTCCATACTCACAGAGAGATAAAGAATATGGAAGCTTCCAATGGAGGGGAACTCTGGTGGTGGGAATTGAATGGAATTATACCCCTATTACCTTACAATCTTTTCAATTATTATTAAATCATTAATAAAAAAGAAAAAAATAAGGGTAGTTACATTAAATCATAAAATAAGGCTCTACTTGGATGGCAATAGGAAACTATCAATCTTTTAAAGCAGGAGAGAAACAGAGTGAGACTTTATGGTGTTGTAGTTGAGTGCACGTCCTAATGTGCAAAGGCCCAGGTACAAGCTCTCAGCAGCCAACTACAGGGACAAAGCTATACAAGTGATGGAGCAAGACTGCAGGTGTCTCTCAGTCTCTCTCCCCTCTGTCTACCTCTCCAACTCAGCTTCCCTCTCTTGGTTCTGTCAATTTTTAAAAATTAATTATTTTATATGGGATAGAGACAAAAATCAAGATGGAAAGGAGGTAGAGAGGGAAAAAGATGCCTACAGAACTGCTTCATCACTCATGACGCTTCCCTCTCCTGCAGGGGTTTAAACCCGGATCCTTGTGCATGATATAATATGTGTGTTTAACCAGGTGTGCCACTGCCTAGCCCCCAAAATAAAAATATTTTAAAAAGTTAAAAAAAAAAATTGCATCAGAGTCTCAATTGAGGAAAATAGGAGATGACACTGAGATACTAGTTAAAAGACTTGCTATAACCCAGGCAAGAAATGACAGTAACAGGACTAAGGAGAAGTAAAGGGAATGGAAATAGTTCAACAATGACGAGAAGACTGTCTGGGTTGAAGGTGATTCAGGAAATTGACGTTATTTAATTGGATATGGGTAAGAGGAGGAGGAAAATCAGGAAGGAATCACACTTACACTCAAGATTCCTGTCAAGGATGCTGCAGTTTGACTGTTGTAGACCTGGGAGTATAGTAGTGAGTGAATTGCATCTTGACTCTGCCATGTATTATTTTTCTAAATCTGCAAGTTTTAGGCTTAACTTTTATGTAAGCCCAAATATCAATCTTTATAAAACGGAGCTAGTGACCTCAATCTCATGGTGGTGATAAGATTAAAAAGAGGGAGTCGGGTGGTAGCACAGTGGGTTAAACGCAGATGGCGCAAAGCGCAAGGACCGGCATAAGGATCCCAGTTCGAGCCCCCGGCTCCCCACCTATAGGGGAGTCGCTTCACAGGCGGTGAAGCATGTCTGCAGGTGTCTATCTCTCTCTCCCCCTCTCTGTCTTCCCCTCCTCTCTCCATTTCTCTCTGTCCTATCCAACAACGATAACAACAATAACTACAGCAATAAAACAACAAGGGCAACAAATGGGAATAAATAAATTAATATTTTTAAAAAAGATTCAAAAAGAATTTAAAAAGGTGAGCTCGGTGCATAGTATGTAGAAGGTGCCTAGCTAGCGATAAGACAATCAATCAGGTTTTATTCGGAAGGCAGTGAGAAGCTATTAAACAGAAGAGCAACAGTCAAAATTTACTGTCGTGGCACAGCTGTAATGCCCCCCTGGTCCAATTTTTATTCTACATTTTAAGGAACAGAAATAATCATCAAAGCACTGCTCTAACATCCAAAGAGTTCCCTTGGTGCAGGGGATTTAACCGAGGGTCTCACATATGCCGTTACCATCTCATGGGCCCTATTATGATTATTAGTGTGAAAGAATCAAGCAAATGGCTCACTTTGCAGTTCATTTGGGGCCTGCCAATATAAGCAGTTCCACTTAGAAATGTCACATAGATGGCTGTAATAGCTAATCTATCTAATGTTCATTATGTGTTGGTCTTTTTGAAAATACTTCTTTTCCAAGCCATTTTTGGGTGATATTTTCTAATATATTTATTTTTAAAAGGATTTATTTATTTCATACATGTATACGAAAGAGAGGAAAGTCAGAGAGCATCACATGCAGTGTTACTGATCAAACTAAAGCCTTGGGCATGAGAGCCTGATGCTCTCTCTACCAATTAAGCTATTTACCCAGCTGCTGTCACTATTGTTTAAAAACCATTAAGGAAAAAAAGAATCTGAAAAAAATCTCCTATAAAGAAATCATGACACTGGTACACTAATTCTATAATCACCTGCAGTCGTAACAGAATTTTAAACAAGATTTCTAGGCACTTACTTAAAACATTAAAACCTTTCTGCACATGGTTTTCACTTACTTTATTCCACTGAGATGCATAATGCTTAAGACAATGGTTGCTTTTATAAAGAAGAGAATGAAGAAATCCACCATCTCTGCCATAAATCTGTGAGCCAAGGATGGAATAACATACTCTCTGCCTGTAAAAAAAAAATTAGGAAAATGAATCAGTTCACATAGATCTTACAGTGCAAGCTAGATAACAAATAGGTATAACCAGCTGAGCCAGAGAAATAAATAGTTCATTGGATAGGGCATATGCCTTGCTCTCTATCTAGGGTTCCAGTTCCTGCACCAGAGGAAGTTCCAGTGCTGGATGTGTCTTTGCTCCCTTGCTGCCCCCACCCCCACCCCCATGAAAAAGCGACCCGGAAAGGTGAAATTGCCAAGGTGTCCGGTGTCTGACAACACACACACACACACACACACACACACACACACACACACACACACACACACACACACACACTATAGCAGCTAATGCAAGGCCTTGAAACAAGTACTGGTATCAACTCCATCAAAAAATATAGCAACATTACTATCAAAATATATCAACACAGTAAAAACAAAAATAAAATAATAAAACCAATATACATATATACACCAACACTATTCCACTATTTACAAGAATTTAAAGCTTGTTTTCATCCCTTTAATGCATTTACAGATAAATTTAATAAAGTACTGAATATGTGTCACGATGGAATAAATGAGAACCTAGGTGTTCATAAATCTAGGACACAGACATTTTTGGTAGATATCAAGGTTCTGTGTAAACGATTAGCACAAAGTAAATCTTGTTTCTCATTTTACCCTCCTGTCTAGTTTTCCTTGTTTTCTATAATCCAGTAATTATCAATCTGTCATTGTAAATGGGACAAAAATACAATAAATTAGCTCTTGTACAGAATATCTATGGCTGGCCACCATCAAGTCTTTATTAAGTAGCTTTTAAAAAAAGTAACAAAAGTATTCCAATTCCCATGCAGAAGTAAACAAACAATACACGAGAGAAAAGAAACAAGTAGGGTCCAGGCAAAGGTTTATAACTCAATGTGTATTCTTGTCATCTCCTTTTATATTCATCAGTGCCATGGGCCCGAATATAAAATAAATAATTATTACTTATATAATCACATATCCTATAATCTAATATAGAACAAGTCTATGTCTGGATTCTTCTCAACATTAGCAATCAAACTCCCTCTTCTGCTCCAGCCGGGGATGGGGGTGAGGCGGGGGGGGGGGGGGGGGGGGGGATGTCGCCATCAGAGACTGAAGCTTTGAACCTCACTCCCCAGACCTGAGCAGCAAAGATTTCTTTTTATTTTTATTATCTTTATGGATAGAAATAGCCAGAAATCGAGAGGGAAGGGGGTGATAGGGAAGCTCCCCCCGCAGGTGGGGGCTGGAGGCTCGAACCTGAGCCCTTGCGCGCGTGCGCGCGCGCGCTGTAACATGCGCGCTCAGCCAGGTACGCCACCACCCGCCCCGGCAGCAAAGATGCCTTTACACGTGGACGCGACTGGTCCGCAGGTGTGAAGGAATCAAGTTGGGGCGGGCGTGTGTGTGTGTGTGTGTGGGGGGGTGTCTCAGGCATATCCAAAGGCAAGAAGCTGCGCTTTTGACCTGGGCCGACGACAGCTACGCACGGAGAGTAACAGCGGAGGTCCCCGAGGGGGAGAAAGCCCGCAGCCCCTGCAGCCCCCGCCCGCCGCTGTTTCCGCCGCAGCCGCAGCTCCTCCCTCCCCGCGTCTCACCTGCCTGTCGCCCCGCGTCGCTTTGGGTTCGCGAAGGGGCAGCGGATGCTGCTACTCTGGTCCCGGGGGCCGCGCGGGCTGAGCCCTGCACCTGGGGCGCCCCGGGGCCCTGCGCGGCGGCCGGGGCCGGGGTGCTGAGGTCGGTCGCCGCCCCGGGGTCCGGCGTGGCGGCCGCGGCGCCCAGGAAGTAGAAGGGGTTGTAGTAGCCCAGCTGGGGAGGCGGCGGCGCGGCGGCCGCGGGGCAGCTCGGCGGGGCGGGCTGCGCGCTGCAGTAGGGGAAGGCGGCCAGCCCGCTGTGCCAGGTGAGGTAGCCGCAGTAGGACTGCCACAGCCACTCGTGCACCTGCCGCGAGTACTCGCGGGCGCTCAGCCGCGCCGCCCTCTCCCGCGGCCCCGCGGCCTCGGGGCCCTCGCCAGCCGCCGGCTCCTGCAGGCCCGCGCCCGCGCCGGAGCCGGAGGCCGCCTCCCCGCGCTTCCCGGGCTCGCACGGCCGCTCCGACTGCTCGGCCGCCGCCGCAGCAGCCGCAGCAGTAGCGACCGGGAGGCCCGGGGTAGGAGGCCGGTCCGGGGCCTGGGGTTCGGCTGGAGGGGCGGCGGTCAGAGCGCCGGGCTCGAGGTCCCCTCCGCCGCCGCCGCCATCCGACCCGGGAGGGCGGCCTCGGGCTTCCTCCGGCCCCTCAGCCATAGTCGCCTTGCCCGCACTCACGGCGGCCCTGTCACTGCGCCGTCTCCTGCCCCCGCAGGCCCCGCCCCAACGGCCCCGTCGCCACCGCAGCAGCCACAAGCGTCAACAATCCCATACCGGAAGCGGAAGCCCCGCCCCTGACTGCAGGCGCCGGGCGCGAGTTGGAGCCGGAGAGGGAAGACCTGGCTGGAGCCGTGGGGGCGGGTCGCTTCGATAACCCGGGCTCTTTGCTTTAGCGATTATTGGACAAACATTCTCCCAGTTTGCGGGTTTGATTGAAGGCTAAGGCCTGAGCCTGTTTCGACCGAGCCCAGGGGGATCTCGGGAGATGCAGCCCGAGTTCTGGAGAGAGGTCCGCAGGATCCGTCTCCCTCCACCACTTAGGGAGTCGGGACATTTGTGGTCTCTGGGCTTGTTGGTTAATTCTGCCTGCGTTACAGTCCATAGTCTTTGGACATTTGCAGTGAAGAAGGTGATACAAAACATAGCCCCATAGAGAATAAGAAATTAATAACAGGGAGTCGGGCGGTAGCACAGCGGGTTAAGCGCACTTGGCGCTAAGCGCGTGAGGATACGGGTTCGAGCCCCCGGCTCCCCACCTGCAGGGGAGTAGGGCTGCAGGTGTCATTCTCTCCCCCTCTTTCTGTCTTCTCCTCTCTCCATTTCTCTCTGTCTTATCTAACAACGATGACATCAATAACAGCAATAACTACAACAACAATAAAAGGGCAACAAAAAGGAAATAAATATTAAAAAAAAAAGAAATTAACAATCAAGCTCAAGTGGGGTATATACCAAAACAGTGTTTCTCAGCTGCAGACATTTTCATGGCAAAAGAAGGGATGTAGATGGCCCACTACAGTGGCGGAAATTTTGATACTGCGGTGCCTTTCCATTTGAAAAATAAATAAAGCTCTGAGCAGTGAATCCCTGGAGAAAACAGAAAGAAAGGTAGTGGGGTTATTCTGATTTAAGAGACCTTATCTGGAATTATGTCTTTTTTAAAAAAAAAAAATTCTAATTCAAGTAGTTTGGAAGGTGGCACAGTGAGTAAAGTGTTAAAAGTATCACGTGTGCCGGTGATGCTCTTATTCTACTAGAATGTCCTTCAGTTTCTCTTCATCCCTCTTCTCTCATGCTAATGGTTCTTATTTAATTTTAATCTTAAGGCCCAAGATCCAGAAAGTGGCACAATAGATAAAGTTTGGACTTGGAGGTGTGACATCCTGAGTTTGATCCCCAGCATTATACGTGTCAGAGTGATGCTCTGGTTCTTTTTTGTTCTCTCTCACTCTCTCCCCCACATTAATAATAAATAAATAAATAGATTTTTTTATTTAATTTAAATTTTTGCACTGCTGTTGACCCAAGTATACAACTACCGGTCCCAAAAGGACAGGGCTGTCTGATGCCTCCCTAGTGAGAGAAGATGATCTAAGACTTGCTGGGCTAGCGTGGGGGTGCCTCTTCCCAAGGGCTTGTGCTCTCTGGGTTGGAGAGAACTCGACCGGACTCGGCCTAGGCTGCTACTCACTCAGCGACTCGGGAGATAGATGTGTTATGCCCAGATTTTTAAATCCCATTCCCGCAGAGAGGAGGCCAGAATCACATGTAAAAGCAAAGAGCCTTTATTGAAGCAAGCTTAAGCCTGTGCTACATGCACTTCCCAATAGTGGCATGTGAGCTCCAAGAGAGGCAGCCAGATTCTGAGCAGCCAGATTCTTTTTATCCACATCCCACATGTGGGGGTAGGGGGACGACTTAGGGGGTCACTTAAAGTTCAGACCTGTTTGTCAGGGAATTTGACCACAGTCCTTGACAGTTTTTGTCAGTTAAGCAAATTTTGGATTTCAGGGCTATCATGACCTCTGTCTACAGAACTACTGCTGACAGGTAGAAATGTTGAGACTAGTTTTTCAAGGGTAAAGTGCAGCTGTACTGCAGCAGTTGGACTATGAGGTTTTACTTGGCTGCCTTAGAAAATATGGAGTAACAGTGGCCCTCACAGATGACTCAGGAACCCGTGGAAGTGTGGTAAGGCAAAAAGATTTATTGATCAGAGAGCCAATGCTTTTATAGGATAAAACCGGAAGTGGCAAGTTGGAACCGGAAATGGCTAGGAAAGGGGGTGGAGAAAGGCAAAAGCACGCTGGGAAGGTAGAAGCTTCTTTAGCAACTGTTTCCAGGTGTTTTTTAAAAATGTTTTTTAAGGGAGTCGGGCTGTAGTACAGCGGGCTAAGTGCAGGTGGTGCAAAGCACAAAGACCGGCATAAGGATCCCGGTTCGAACCCCGGCTCCCCACCTGCAGGGGAGTCGCTTCACAGGCGGTTAAGCAGGTCTGCAGGTGTCTATCTTTCTCTCCTCCTCTCTGTTTCCCCTCCTCTCTCCATTTCTCTCTGTCCTATCCAACAACAACAACAACAATAACTACAACAATAAAACAACAAGGGCAACAAAAGGGAAAAAATAAAATAAATTTTAAAAAAGTTAAAAAAATGTTTTTTAAATATTTATTCCCTTTTGTTGTCCTTGTTTTATTGTTACAGTTATTATTGATGTCATCATTGTTGGATAGGACAGAGAGAAATGGAGAGAGGAGAGGAAGACAGAGAGGGGGAGAGAGAGATAGACACCTGCAGACCTGCTTCACTGCCTGTGAAGTGACTCCCCTGCAGGTGGAGAGCCAGGGGCTCGAACCAGGATCCTTGCAGGGGTCCTTGCGCTTTACACCACCTGTGCACTTAACCTGCTGAGCTACTGCTCGACTCCCTGTTGCGAGGGTTATGTTACCCTGCAGGCAGGGCGGGTCTCAAGGTAGAAAGAAGATAGATCAATGGGATGGGTGGGGATCTTTCAGGCAAAACAATGATTATGTAAATAGGCCATAGTATCAGCAATGCAGGATGCAGGGGTGGGAGGCTGGCTTAATGCCCGACAAGATTGACAGATTAGATTAATCTGGGATGATAATTGTCAGTGCTTAGCCAACAGTTAATATATCAAGTCTCAATTTATAGATGAAAAAGAACACTGGGATTCACACACCCTCGTCCAGTTCCTGCTTGCTTAGCCTTTTAAAATATGAAGAATGTGTGTGTGTGTGTGTGTGGGGGGAGAATACAAGTCCAAAAGGATGACAGAGGACCTAGTGGGGGTTGTATTGTTATATGGAAAACTGAGAAATATTACGCATGTACAAACTATTGTATTTACTGTTGAATATAAAACATTAATTCCCCAATACAGAAATTAAAAAAATAAAATATGAAGAGTAATATCATTTATAAGTTTTGTTCTAGCAGGAACTTCCAGGAGGACCCATTACAATCCTGGAGGCAGAAAGATCTGAAAACTGAGATCCCTCCCTGTTTGCTCCTAAATCCAGCTTTTGGGTTTTAGCTCTGCCTTTTACCTGTATAAATGCTCTTTGAAAATGGAAAGAAGGAGAAGTTTGATTTGAATATTGCTTTCTATTTTACCCACTCCCTTACTTAGTTCCTAGGCTCTCGTGGAATATAAGTCATCAAGAAACCAGCTTATTCCCATATAAGGTTTATTAAGGCTTATGCTTAAAAAGGAGCCTGAGGGGACCTGGGTTAAGCCCTAGTCCCCACCTACAGGGGGGAGGCTTCACAAGCAATGAAGCAGAGCCTGCCCCCCCTTCTATATCTCCCCTTTCCCTCTTGATTTCTGTCTTTATATGATAAATAAAATCAATTTTAAAAGAGAGAGAGAGAGAGAAAAGGAGGAGGCCTGGGAGCATGAGCAGAAGGTAGATAGCAAGGTGGCAGGTGTAAATGTTGGTTATGGTGAGCCAGGGCTTTGATTTCAAAGGGGTAGTAGCATGAAACTAGTGAATGATTCCTTGGAACTGTCCATTCAGGAATAAGTGGCTACATTTGTCTGAAGGAGGGGTGTGGGCGTGACGTAGAGGCAGTCACTATATAGGTGCTTTTTAGATAGTCTCACATTGCACCTTTAGGATGGTAGAGTTGCTCATTACTGCCATCCTAGGTATGTGCTTTTTTGCCCATTGAGAAAGTTATAGGTGAAACTTACCTGGTTACTGATTTCCTTATCTTAACCCACTGGTGTTAATGGCTAGGAAGGAAGTCATGCCCTATCCCTATTCTTTTTAATCTTTTTGTTTGAACAACAATTAAGAAGCAGTTTCCCTTCATGCAAGAGCTGGCAAGACAATATTTACCTTTCTGTGATACTAGGCAGTGGGCCCTTGTTCAATTTTGCCTTTTCTTTCGTCAGACCCATTGTATTTATTTATTTATTATTTTCCTCCAGGTTTATTGCTGGGGCTCAGTGCCTACACTATGAGTCCATTGCTCCTGGAGGCTTTGTTTTTTTCCTCTTTTGTTGCCCTTGTTTTTTATCATTGTGGTTATTATTATTCTTGTCATTGATGTTATTGTTGTAGGATAGGATAGAGAAATTCAGAGAGGAGGGGAAGACAGAGAGAGGAAGAGAAAGATAAACACCTGCAGACCTGCTTCACCACCTGTGAACCTACCACCGGATCCCCTATTTATTTTTTACTGCCATCAGGCTTGTTGCTAGAGCTCGCTGCCAGCAGTATGTGTCCATGGCAGCCTTTTTCCCTCCATGTCTTTTTCTTTCTATTTTAGTTTTATTTGAAAGGACACATAGAAATTTAGAGAGAAGGGGAGAAAGAGAGGGAGAGAGACAGAGGGACACCTGTAGACCTGCTTCACCTTGTGAAAGGTTTCCCTTGCAGGTGGGAGTCTGGGGTTCCAACCTGAATGCCTGAGCATCATTATATGTGTACTTAACCGAGTGCGCCATCACCCAGCCCCTATATTTTTAATTATTATTATTTTTTATAAAGGCAATTCCACATTTGTATCCCAGGACTTTAAGACCTTAAGTGCCCTAGTCCAGACATTATTTCTTCTTCCTGTCAGCCACATATAACATCAAACATATTTTAACACACTTTCCTATGTCCTTAAAGTTAATTGTTAGGAATATGTACATTTATTTATTTATTTATTTATTTATTGCCACTAGGGTTATCACTGGGGCTTGGTGCCTACACTATGAATCCAAATCCACTGCTTCCGATGGCTATTTCTTTACCTTTCCTTTTTTTTTTTTTTCCCCTTTCACTTGATAAGATAAAGAGAAGTTGAGAGATTGGAGGGAGATATATATAGAGAGAAATGCATCCACAGCACGGCTTTACCATTCGTGAAACTTCTTCGTGCAAGTGGGGACCAGGGGCTTGAATCCAAATCCTTGCACTTGGTAACATGTGTGCTCCGTCAAGTGTGCCACTGCCTGGTCCCAGGAATATGTACCGTTAACATAAGACCTAAAGGAATGTAATGCTGTGGATGTGTTTGCTAAGAAGGATGATCAGAATTCCTTCTTGACTTTGTTCTGGGAGATCAAAAAAAGAAGTTGCAAATTTAGCCCTAATTATTTAGTTAAAGGAAGAGCTTAGGTGAAACACTTGAAAATGCAAATATGTTAAATAATAAAAATCCAACTCAGTTAATTGTGAATATCTGAGTTTTATTAAAAGATTCATAAATTGGACAACATCCCAACTAGCAAGAAGAAAAACACTTCAAGGAATTGTGCAAAATGGAAGGTTTATGTACTTAGAGGATCATTAGAAAGAGAAAAGGAAAACAGATAAAGCCACTTTCTACTAAAGGAAGGTTGTGAAGAGATTTTACATACTGGTGTTAACTAGTAAAGTGTAGATCAGTTTATACACACACACACACACACACACACACACACAATCTTTTTATAGAGACAGAATTTAGAGATAAAGAATAAGGAAGAGCAAGACACCCCACACTTACAGACATCTAATCTTTTTTTTATTATTATTTTTCCCTTTTGTTGCCCTTGTTTATTGTCATCATTGACATCTAATCTTTAATAGGATACCCAGACTATTAAATGGGGAAACGGGAGTCTCTTCAACAAATGGTGTTGGAAAAATTGGTTTGGAACATGCAGAAGAATGAAACTGAACCACTGTATTTCATCAAACAGAAAAGTCAATTCCAAGTGGATCAAGGACTTGGATGTTAGACCAGAAACTATCAAATACTTAGGGGAAAATATTGGCAGAACCTTTCCATCTAAATTTTAATGACATCTTTAATGATATGAGTTGTTACAGTCTCCAATTACAAAGGAGACTGAAATAAAAAGCAAATGGGACTATATAAAATTAAAAGGTTTCTGCACAGCAAAAGAAACCACCACCCAAACAAGGAGACCTCTTACAGAATGGGAGAAGATCTTCACATACCATACATCAGACAAGAGGCTAATAACCAAAATATATAAAGAGCTTACCAAAATCAGCAGCAGCAACAACAACAAAACAAAAACAGATAAAAAGCAAATAACCCCATCCAAAAATGGGGAGAGGATATGGACAGAATATTCGCCAAGAAGAGATCCAAAAGGCAAACATATGAAAAAATATTCCGAGTCACTAATTGTCAGGGAAATGTAAATAAAGACAATGAGATACCACTTCACTCCTGTGAGAATGTCATAAATCAGAAAAGGTAGTAGCAACAAATGCTGGAGGGGTTGTGGGGACAAAAGAACCCTCCTGCACCACTGGTAGAAACCTAAATCAGTCCTGCCTCTGTTGAAAGCAGTCTGGAGAACTCTCAAAAGGCTAGAAGTGAACTTCGATGACCCTAAAATTCTTCTCCTAGGGATATCGCCTAAGGAACCCAACACACCCATCCAAAAAGATTTGTGTATACCTATGTTCATAGCAGCACAATTTGTAATAGCCAAAACCTGGAAGCAACCCAGGTACCCAACAACAGATGAGTGGCTGAGAAAGTTGTGATCTATATACACAATGGAATACTACTCACCTATTAAAAATGGTGAATTCACCTTATTTACCTCATCTTGGGTGGAGCTTGAAGAAATCATGTTAAGTGAGATATGTCAGAAAGAGAAGGATGAATTTGGGATGATCTCACTCACAGAAGTTGAAAAATACCCAGACAATAACTTGGGTCCATCTGCATATTAGATGCCAAGCTCAGAGAAAAACTGGTAAAGTCATGGGCCCCTTGGAATATACCTAAAATAGACTTACTAGCTTTTTCCAAAATGGAGACTCCAAATCTTCATTTGTAATATTCTTGCCTTTAGGTTCATGATTAGTCAACAATTTACTCTGCTTTCTATCTTAACTCTTTTTCAGCCATCAGGTTCCAGATGCTACCATGATGCCAACCTGACTTCGCTGGGCAGACAACCCCACCAATGTGTCCCAGAGGCCTGTCTCCCCAGACCCCTGTCCCACTAGGGAAAAGGAGAGACAGGCTGGGAGTATGGATCAACCTGCCAATGCCCATGTTCAGTGGGGAAGCAAATGCAGAAGCCAGACCTTCTACCTGCATCCTATGATGATCCTGGGTCCATGCTCCCAGAGGGTTAAAGAATAGGAAAGCTATCAAAGGAGGGGATTGGATGTGGAGTTCTGGTGGTGGGAATTATGTGGAATTGTAACCCACTTATCCTGTAGTTTTGTCAGTATTTCCATTTTATAAATAAAAATTTTTTTTAAAAAGTTGACAAATAAGAACAAAAGGAAAAACATAAAGCAGAACTTGGATTGGAGTTAGTGTATTACACCAAAGTAAAAGACTGTGGGGTGTGGGGGAGGGTTGAGGTCTGGAACATGATAGCAATGGAGGACCTAGTGGGGGGTTGAATTGTTATGTGGAAAACTGGGAAAATTATGCATGTCACATAGTAAGACATTATATAGGGTGTTTGGTTGCAGTTGTCAGAAATGCAGTGTTAACTGATTTAAAGGAGAAAAGAAGTCAGTGAAGTAGTTTGCGTAACCAAAAAGCTGGAGGGTAGTATACGTTTCAAGGCTATCTAATCATAGGTCATGAAATGATAGTTTCAGGAATCACTGCTTTCTTTTTCTGTTCTGATTTTGCTTTTGAGAAAATAGCATTTCTGTTTCAATTTGTTAAAATCCTTAATCCAAATTGGCTTCAGTATATTGCCGGGAGTTGGGCAGTAGCGCAGCAGGTTAAGCACAAGTGGCGCAAAGCGCAAGGACTGGCATAAGGATCCCGGTTCGAGCCCCTGGCTCCCCACAAGCAGGGGAGACACTTCACAGGTGGTGAAGCAGGTCTGCAGGTGTCTGTCTTTCCCCCTCTCTGTCTTCCCCTCCTCTCTCCATTTCTCTCTGTCCAATCCAGTAACGACGACAATAATAACAGCAACAATAACAGTACAACAATAAAAACAAGAAGGGCAACAAAAGGGAATAAATAAATATTAAAAAAAATTTTTTTTGCCTTATGTAACGGACAAATTCAAAAGTTCAACAAGGTAGGGAAAAGTTTAATAATATATCTAACAGCATTCCAAGAGAGAGAATACAGGCAAAAGTCAAAGAAATAATAGTCAATACTTTCCTAGGACTGGAGGTTACTTTTTATATTGAAATAAGTAGATCCAGTTTTTTGAAAATAACATACATATCATGATGAATATAAACAAAAACTGTTTAATGGTACAAACTATTATCACAGCAAGCTATTGTTGGGGTGCAGAAGAAATTCCCTCACATCTCTGGGTTTTTCTTTGGTAGAATGATTTCATCAATCAGATATGTTAGCAAGGGGGAAATCAACTTAATAACTTACTTGGGGAGAAAAATAAGAATGACCTGGGATATTTATCCTATGTTTGTTTTATTATTTATTTATTTTGCCTCCAGGGTTATTGCTGGGGCTCAGTGCCTGCGCTACAAATCCACTGCTCCTGGAGGCCATTTTTCCCATTTTGTTGCACTTGTTATCCTTGTTTTTGTCATTATTGTTGTCATTGCCATTGTTGTTGTTGGATAGGACAGAGAGAAATCGTGAGAGGAGGGGAAAACAGAGAGGGGGAGAGAAAGACAGACACCTGCAGACCTGCTTTAACACCCGTGAAGTGAAGTGAACCCCATGCGGGTGGGGAGCCGGGGGCTGGAACTGGGATCCTTAAGCCAGCCTTTGCGCACTTAACCCGCTGCGCTACCGCCCTACCCCCATTATTCTATGTTTAAATTGGGCATCAAAGAGGGGGCAAATAATAAATATATCACAAGAAAACAATGACATCATCTTTACTCTGAGACTGAAGACATGAATTCTTCAGAAACAGCACTCACCTGGGTGAAACTATCCAAACAAACCACATTCTTGTAGGTCATATAAGAGGCAAGGGGAGGAATGCTTGATTGCTTATCTGACTGGGAAAAGGGCAAAAGATTAAGATGGGGCAAGAGCTACAGTTTTCCCTTGGAGGCTGGGTTTTGGCGCACCTGCTTGAGCACACGTTACAATTTTCTCTTTAGAGTTTTCTTAAAACAAACTGCATTCTCAGGAGCCAAGTTGTGCACCTGAGCTCAGGTGTGTGTTGTGGCGCACAAGACCCTGGATTCGCGTTCCCTGTCCCCACCTGCAGGGAAAAAGCTTTGAGAGTGCTGAAGAGGGCTGCAGATCTCTCTCTCTCTTTGTCTCTCTCTCTCTTTTTCTCTCTATCCTCTCTCCCCCTTCTCTTTTTATTTCTGGCTGTCTTTAGCCAACAAATAAAGATAACAAAAAAATAAAAAAACCCTACATTCTCAAGTAATGGTAATATATATGTATATATATTTTTAATTATAACCAGTTGACAATTAAGGGAAGAGGCTTAGTCTGGGCTTTGGAGAAAAGTCTCCCCACTTGGGAAAATGATCCCACTATTAACAAAAGAAAATGCAATTTATACTGGAAGCCAAATTTTCGAGAGTGCTATTAACTTGTATTGTTATATTGAAGCCCTCAAGAATGAGGATGTGGCAAACAGGGAAGTGACTCAGCAGGTAGGGTGAAGTGCATTCTCTATACATAAGTGAGACTTTGGACTTAGTTCTTGCCACTGCATATGATGAGTGGTGCTTTGGTTTCTCTCACGTTCTATCATACAAACTTAATGTTAAAAAAAAAAAAAAAAAGATGAGGGGGCTGGGCGATGATGCACTTGGTTGAGTGAACATGGGCAAGGACCCTGGTTCAAGTCCCCTGTCCCCACCTTTAGGCTTTGTGAGCGGCGAAGCAATGCTACATGTATCTCTCTCCTTTTCTGTCTCTACTCCTTCCTCAGTTTCTTTCTGTCATAAAAATAAAAGAAGGAAAGAAAGAAAAAAAAAGGCTGGGCAGGCATCATGCCCTGTGATAAATCTGTTGGCAAAAAAAAAAAAAAGAATGTGATGTTACACCAATCTTAGTAATGTTCTAGCTAACCCTAATTCCTTCCTACCACACTCAGCTCAAGGATATAGAAAGAAGAGTACTCATGAGTAACAAAAAAAAAAAAAAAAAAAAGAAAAAGAAAAAGAAAGAAAGAAAACAAAGGATACTGGAAAGATACTGATATATGAGTTTTGAATCTATTAAATGTGAGTTATGAGTACCTCATAAAAATGGACTACTGGGGAGTCGGGCAGTAGCACAGTGGGTTAAGTACAGGTGGCGCAAAGCGCAAAGACCAGGCATAATGATCCCTGTTTAAGCCCCTGGCTCCCCACCTGCAGGGGAGTGGCTTCAAAAGCGGTGAAGCAGGTCTGCAGGTGTCTATCTTTCTCTCCCCTTCTCTGTCTTCTCCTTCTTTCTCCATTTCTTTCTGTCCTATCCAGCAAGGATGACAACAATAATAACTACAACAATAAAACAAGGACAACAAAAGGGAATAAATAAATAAATAAATTGCCATGGTAGCATGGGGTGCCTCTTCCCAGGTGCGTGCTCTCTGGGTTGGAGAAAACTCAACCGGAGCCAGCCTGGGCTGCTACTCACTCAGTGATGCAGGAGAGAGAGTCTTGAACTCGTGGCAGAGTGGTAATGCAATGTCTTTATTGATCAAAGAGACAACACTTTTATAGGATAGAACTGGAAGTGGCAAGTAGGAAACGAAAATGGCTAGGAAAGGGGATGGAGAAAGGCAAAAGCAGGCTGGGAAGGTCGAAACTTCCTTAGCAACTGTTGCGAGGCTTTTAACTGGTGGGATTAATGTTACCCTGCAGGTGGGGAGGGTCACAAGGTAGAAAGAAGATAGATCAAAGGAATGGAATGGGTGGGGATCTTTCAGGCAAAACAATGATTATGTAAATAGGCCATAGTATCAGCAATGCAGGGTGGAGCAGGGGGAGCTGGCTAAATAAATAAATAAATAAGCAATGGGCTACTGGGACTGTGTGGTGGTGCAGCGGATTAAGCCCACATGGCACAAAGCGCAAGGATCTGTGTAAGCATCCTGGCTCCCCACCTGCAGGGGGTTCACTTCAAAGGCGGTGAAGCAGGTCTGCAGGTGTCCTTTACTCCTCCTCCCTGTCTTCCTCTCCTCTCTCAATTTATCTCTGTCCTATCCAATAACAACAACAGCAATAGCAACAACAATGATAAACAAGGGCAACAAAAGGGAAAAAATAGCTTCCAGGAGCAGTGGATATGTAATGCAGGTACCAAGCCCCAGCAATAACCCTGGAGGCAAAAAAAAAAAAAAAAAACCAAAAACAAGGGAGTTAGGTGGTAGCGCACCTCCCCACCTCTCTCCATTTCTCTCTGTCCTATCCAACAACGACGACATCAACAACAACAATAACAGCTACAACAGCAATGAAAACCAAGGTCAACAAAAGGAAAAATAAATAAATAAATGTAAAATAAATAAATAAATAAATAAATAAAAACCCAGATGGACGACTTAGTAAAATCAAATTATAAATAGGACAACATTTACAACCAAGTTATATGATATATAACTCCATAAATTCCAAAATAGAAGAGTGCAGGATCAAATAGTAAATAAAAATAAATAAATAAAAACTTGCCCTACTAGGGAAAGAGAGAGACAGGCTAGGACCCTGGATCGACCTGCCAATACCCATGTTCTGTAGGGAAGTGATTACAGAAGCCAGACCTTCCACCTTCTGTACCCCATAAGTATCCTGGGTCCAGACTCCCAGAGGGTTAAAGAATAGGAAAGCTTCTTAGAATTGGAGATTCTTGGGTTCCCCCATCAGATCAACTGAATCAGAACCTCAGGGCCTGGGCCCATTATCTATTTTTCAAATACATATTTTTAATTAAGACTTTCATTTGATTCTGATACACACTACATTTTTTTTTGCAATGTAAATTGGTGCAATTCATCTGTGGGACAATTTTAACAATGTACATAGCTCCTGAGCTAGCATTTTCACTTGTAGCAATGTTCCCTACAGTATCTTTATATGCAGACAAGATGACTTGAATATAAAGTTGCAGCTATACTTTATTGGAAATGGAATGTCAGTTATCAGGGGCTGGCTGGTAAGATTGGTAGTGGTTCATCTATACTGTGCAATGCTATAATAAACCGAGGAAACACATTAATACTTTCCCAGTAGATTATATTTGTATCTTGAGATTAAGTTGCAAAAACAAGGTGTGGAATAGCATATCTAATTGCTGACATGTGGTATAAGAACAGAATATAATCATAAAGCATTGGCTATGTATGTTGACAAGACATCTGGAAGGACAAATATTTTCCCATCAGAAGGAATGGAAAGTTGTAGCTTTTTGTTTTTGTTTTTGTTATTGATATTCAACTTCTCTTTGAAGAACAAGAACAATACTCAGCTTTTTTATGGTTTATGGTGGTGCTGGCTGGGTATTGAACCTGGGACTTTATGGCCTCAGTCATAAATTTTTTTCTGCATAACCATTATGCTGTTTCCTCAGCCCAAAGATCTGCTTTATTAGCTGTGGCCCTATTCGGGGAGTCCTGAGATTCCCAAACAGACATGATGGGCCTAGACCTCAAATAGACCTCTCTCCATTGTTACTGACCGTCTCTATCAGGAATAACAAAATAGACCCCTCTGTGGGCGCCCTATAGGACCTTGCCCTCAACTTGGATCAACAACGGTAGAGAATGTTCCATCCTCTGAAGGAAGGATGGACAACATACTCTGCTACATCTGAGGAAGATGGGTCGATATTGGGGCAGCTTGGAATATTCCTACTCATGACCATAGAATGTGAGCTCAGATCTACAGGGATGCAGAGGTCACATAGGCTCCTAAGCAGAATATGGGCCCCAAACCAAATCAAATAGATGGGGATTACAGTCAACAATATTTATACACCTTTCCCATAGTTGAGAGCTACTCTCTTCCCTGATCCAACTTTCTGGTCCTTTTCCCAGTCATGACATTATCTCCCCAGACAATACCTTGGATCCACCTGCATATCAGATTTCAAATTACTGATCACTCTTGCCTGGATTGACTTGTGTCTAAGTAAGGTGCACAGTTGTGGAAATTAACAGTTGTTTCAATATTATTTTAATGCCTGAGTTGGAGCTCAGTGGCTTAAAAGCCTCTTTTGTTCTTTTTCTTCCCTGTAGGCTATGGGAGCCTGAGGGCTTTTAAACTGTAAATAGACTTCTTAGCTTAATCACTGACTCCTGACAAAGAGAAAAAGCAGGGTGGGGCAGAGATAACACAGTGGTTATGCAAAGAGACTCTCACAGCCCCACCGCTAGGCTACCAAGGTATAGATCTTCTCCTGAGTTTCCTAGTTAGTTTTCTGTCCCCTGGTGTCAGCACAGGGCCTCCCTGCCACTGCTCCAGGTTCTGAAGGCAGTAGCAATGGAGACTCACAGTTGCATTTGATGAGTCATAGGGGAGTCCTCTTTTCCCTTCAGCTGTCTTTTTGTGGGTGAAACAGACTGGGGGTTTACCAGCCACTTAATCTCTCCCTAGGCTCCTCTCTGTCTATGAGCCACACGTGTTTGCACTCACTGGTAATTTGGTGGGTTCCTGAAGTCGTTCTAGTCCTGTCTTGTTGAGGTCTCAAGTGGTCTCCTTTGGTATTCCTAGTTGACCCAGGAGAGGAGAGGAGAGAAACAGCTGCTGCTGCCTGCATATCAGATTTCATGCTCAGGGAAAAAAAACAAACAACAACAAAAAACTAGTATAGCCACAGGCCCTTTGGAATATAACTAGTATAGCCACAGGCCCTTTGGAATAGCCACAGGCCCTTTGGAATATATGCCTACTAGCTATCTACAAAATGGAGGACCCCCCCAAACTCTTCATCTACACTATTCTAGCCTTTGGGTTCATGATTGTTCAGCAATTTGTTTGGCTTTGTATGTTAACTCTCTTTTCAGCCACCAGGTTCCAGATGCTACCATGATGCCAACCAGACTTCCCTGGACAGACAACCCCACCAATGTGTCCTAGAGCTCCACTTCCCCAGAGACTCACCCCGCTAGGGAAAGGGAGAGTCAGACTGGGAGTATGGATTGACCAGTCAATGTCCATGTTCAGCGGGGAAGCAATTACAGAAGCCAGACCTTCCACCTTCTGCAACCCACAATGACCTTGGGTTCATACTCCCAGAGAGATAAAGAATGGGAAAGCTATCAGGGGAGGGGATGGATACGGAGATCTGGTGGTGGGAATTGTGTGGAGTTGTGCCCCTCTTATCCTGTGGCTTTACCAAATTTTCCATTTTATAAATAAATAAATAAAATAAAAAGATCTGCTTTATTTATTTCTTAATGAAAATGAGAGTGAACTGGATCATCACTCTAGCACGTGTGATGCCAGGATCAAACTTGAGAATCTAATACTGCATCTACTGCTTCACTTCCCCAACCTAGCTCACATTCTTTATCTATGAGGTTCAGAAGAGAATGACTCTTCCCTCTGACTTTAGGAATAGCTGGTTTTTCACCCCCCCCCCCATCAAGGTTCAGTGATAAAAAGGTGATATAAACTAGGCTAGAGAGTCATCTCTGCTATTTCATCTTTTAAAAGGAGATACATAGGAATCCCTCGACTTTTGGCTACTTGCAAGGATGGCATGAACCTGGTAGTAGTGGTGGGGGTGGACGTGTGTGTGTGGTCAGGGAGGTGGTGCAGTGGGTAAAGTATTGAACTCTTAAGCATGAAGTAGTGAGTTTGATGTTTATCATAGCATATGCCAGAGTGGCTTTCTTACTTTCTCCTCTTTTCTTGTTCATAAATAAATAAGTAAATAAATATTTTAAAATAATTGAAGTACAGTCTTGGAGGAATCTAAACTAGTCTTAATAATAATATATAACAAACCCACCCCTTGATGGAAATATTCTGTTTACAAAAGTGTCTGTTTCAGGATAAAGTTCTGTCTGACTGATAGGAAACAATTTGAAAAACTCAGCAAAACCACCATCAAATTTGCTTCTGAAAAGATGTTCAATATTCCAAAAACAAAGTCTGGGTTTTAAAAAATTTATTTATTTATTTATTTTCCCTTTACTTGCCCTTGTTGTTTTATTGTTGTAGTTATTATTGTTCTTGTTATTGTTGGATAGGACAAAGAGAAATGGAGAGAGGAGGGGAAGACAGAGAGGGGGACCTGCAGACCTGCTTCACTGCCTTTGAAGCAATTCCCCTGCAGGTGGAGAGCTGGGGGCTAGAAGCAGGATCCTTAAGCTGGTCCTTTTGCTTTGTGCCATATGCACTTAACCTACTGCACCACTGCCCAGCTCCCACAAAGTCTGGATTTTAAAGTAATTTTATTTTGATACTAATTTTTAGAAATACAAAAAAAGTAAAGATACATTTTTCCTTCTCTAAATTTGCAACTAATTACTATATAATGCTTTTCTGCCCTCCAATGGTTTTTTAAAAAAAGCAATAAAAATTTTATTATTTGCTCTTAAATATTTTATAGTATAATAATATATCACTTTTAGTAAACATTTTGATTTTGGGAATTCAAATTGACATTTATTTTTTTACCAAAGCATTGCTCAGCTCTGGCTTATGGTGGTACTGGGGATTAAACCTGGACCCTTTTGTGCCTCAGGCATGAAAGTATTATTGCATAATCACTGTGCTGTTTTTCCCAATTCTCAAATTCATTGATAAACGCATCAGTATGCATAAGATACACATAATATTCCTAAAAATGGGCAGAAATGGTAAAGCAGCAGCAAACCTCATAGAACGTAAACCTTCAGGCAACCAGTAGGTGGAGGAATTTCCAAAGCTAAAAGCTTCAGCATTCTGTTCAATGTAGACATCAAAAACTGAGACTCTTAAACAATCAATTGTGTACAGTACCAAAACAAAAGACTCTCAGGAAGGAGGAAAAGGGGTAGGATAGTGGGGTGCTGGGGTCCTAGTGTATGACAGTAGAAATGACCTAAATTGGGGGGAGAGACTGTCTTATAGACATCTATCATAGGATTTGGGAGATTATACCTGTGTGTCAGTAAGAGTACTGTAAACCATTAAGCCCTTGCCCAAATAAAGTAAAACAAACAAACAACAACCTATCAACTTTGGCCAGTGGAACTGCTCACTTGGAGTGTGCAGTTATGCTGTGTGCCCCACTCAGGTTCAAGCCTAGCCCTCATCACCTTGAAGGAAGTATTGGTGTTGTGGTTCCATATCTCTCCCTCCCCCCTCCCTCTCTCTCCCTCTCTCTCCCTCTCTCTCTCTCTGTCTCTCTCTTTTTTTCTCTCTCTCTCTTTCTCTACCTCTCTGCATTTCTGCCTCTATCCTAAAAAAAATCATCCCAGTTTTTTCTCTCTTTCTCTCTCTCTTTTTTTAACCAGAACAATGATCAGCTTTGGCTAATGATAGTGCTGGGGATTGAACCTGGGACGTTGGAGCCTCAGGTGTGAAAGTCTCTTTACATAACCATTATGCTATCTACATAATAAAAGAGGGCAGACCCTCTTTTCCCTTTAAACTGAAAGAAACCAAGGAATACTGATTTACTCTAAGCTACATATAATAGTATTCATGAAACTATGTTAAGAAGAATCGTAGTTTAAGATGAAAAGTTAATGGATTCTAAGATTACTTTATAATCTTGTAAATCACCAATACAATTAAATTTTAAAAAAATATTTATTTATTTATTCCCTTTTGTTGCCCTTGTTTTATTGTTGTAGTTATTATTATTGTTGTCGTTGTTGGATAGGATAGAGAGAAATGGAGAGAGGAGGGGAAGACAGGAAGGGGAAGAGAAAGACACCTGCAGACCTGCTTCACCACTTGTGAAGCGACTCCCCTGCAGGTGGGGAGCCGGGGGCTTGAACGGGATTCCTTACCCTGGTCCTGTGCTTCTAATACAATTTTTTTTAAGATTAAATTTGGGGGAGTCGGGCAGTAGTGCAGTGGGTCAAGCGTACCTGGTGCGAAGCGCAAGGACCAGAGTAGGATCTCTGTTCGAGCCCCCCCCCCCCCCAATCCCACCTGCAGGGGAGTCTTCACAGGCAGTGAAGCAGGTCTACAGGTTTCTGTCTTTATCTCCCCCTCTGTCTTCCTCTCCTCTCTCCATTTCTCACTGTCCTAACAACGACAACATCAGCAATAACAAAAATAATAATAACTACAACAACAATAAAAAACAACAAGGACAACAAAAAGGGGAAATAAATAAATATACAAAAAAAAAAGATTAAATTTGGGCTGGGGAGATAGCATAATGGCTATGTAAAAAACTGTCATGCCTGAGGCCCTGAGGTCCCCTGTTTAATCCTAAACACCACCATAAACCCAGGCTGAGCTGTGCTCTGTCTTCTGTCTTTCCCTTTTTCTATCCCTTTCTCATTAAAGCAATTAATTTTAAAAAAGATTTAATTCATCTGTGAAACATGAGAACTAGAGATGAAAGAAAGGGTGTTTTTTTTTTTTTTTAAAGCTATAGATCGCATGAGATAGAAAAGCTGAAAATAAATGAAGAAACTGACAAAATTGAGGCCATTCAAATGTTAGAAAGTGTTACGATGAATAGTCAAGGGAAGGAAACTGTCATTGATCCAGTGAGCAAAATCAAGCTATTATTAAATATAAAGGGCAGCTATAAAATAGGAAGTGCTGGTACAAATGAATGTGAAACACATTGATTTGACTTGCCTACTGTTTCCTAATTTACTGCATGGAAGCAACTGATACAGAAAGAAAAGTTGCAGAGCTCTGAGGCCAACTTAGACCCTATATGCCTACTTCACATTATCTATCCCCTTATAATCTTTTCTTTCACTAAGTTCCACTCTCACCAAACGTCTCTTTTTCTTTTTCCCTTTTTCGCCTCCAGGGTTATCGTTGGGGCTCTATGCCACACTGCGGATCCACTGCTCCTGGAGGCCATTTTTCCTGTTTTTGTTGCCCTTGTAATTCCCCAAACATCTTGAACCCTTTCCAAGACAGAGTCAACTAGCCTGAATGCTACTTTCTTCTTCCCCATGATTTTCTACATACTCCCCTTATTGACATTATTATAATGTGGGACTTCATAGCCAGGCCTATCTGGAGTTGTAAACATGAAGTAATTTACTTTTTTTTTTTCTAATTTCTTTATTGGGGAATTAATGTTATACATTCAAAAGTAAATACAATAGTTTGTACATGCATAACATTTGCCAGTTTTCCATATAACAATACAACCCCCACTAGGTCCTCTGACATCCTTCTTGGATTTGTATTCTCCCCTCACCCACCCACCCCAGAGTCTTTTACTTTGGTGCAATACACCAATTCCAGTTCAGATTCTACTTGTATTTTATTTTCTGATCTTGTTTTTCAACTTCTGCCTGAGAGTGAGATCATCCCGTATTCATCCTTCTGTTTCTGACTTATTTCACTTAACAAATTTTTCAAGGTCCATCCAAGATCGGCTGAAAATGGTGAAGTCACCATTTTTTATAGCTGAGTAGTATTCCATTGTATATATATACCACAACTTGCTCAGCCACTCATCTGTTGTTGGACACCTGGGTTGCTTCCAGGTTTTGGCTATTACAAATTGTGCTGTGATGAACATAGGTATACACAAATCTTTTTGGATGGGTGTGTTGCATTCCTTAAGATATATCTGCAGGAGAGGAATTGCAGGATCATAGGGTAGGTCCATTTCTAGCCTTCTGAGAGTTCTCCAGACTGTTCTCCACAGATGCTGGACCAATTGACATTCCCACCAGCAGTGCAGGAGGGTTCCTTTGACCCTCTCCAGCATTTGCTGCTGTTACTTTTTCTGATGTATGACATCCTCACAGGAGTGAAGTGATATCTCATTGTTGTCTTTATTTGCATTTCTCTGACAAGCAGAAACTTGGAGCATTTTTTCATGTGTTTCTCGGCCTTTTGGATCTCTTCTGTGGTGAATATTCTGTCCATGTCCTCTCCCCATTTTTGGATGGGGTTATTTGTTTTCTTGTTGTTGAGATTTGCAAGTTCTTTATATATTCTGGTTATTAAACACTTGTGTGATGTATGGCATGTAAAGATCTTCTCCCATTCTATGAGGGGTCTCTTGGTTTGGGTAGTGGTTTCTTTGGCTGTACAGAAGCTTTTTAATTTGAAGTACTCCCACAGGTTTATGCTTGCCTTAGTCTTCTTTGTAATTGGATTCGTTTCATTGAAGATGTCTTTAAAATTTATGCGGCAAAGAGTTCTGCCAATATTTTCCTCTAAGTATCTGATAGTTTGTTGTCTAACATCCAAGTCCTTGATCCACTTGGAATTTACTTTTGTATTTGGTGAAATATAGTGGTTCAGTTTCATTCTTCTGCATGTTTCAACCCATTGTTTCCAACACCATTTGTTGACGAGACTCTGCTTTCCCCATTTAATAGTCTGGGCACCTTTTTCAAAGATTAGATGTCCATAGGTGTGGGGGTTTACTTCTGGGCTCTCAATTCTATTCCACTAGTCAGTGTGTCTTTTCATGTTCCAGTACCAAGCAGTTTTGATGACAATGACCCTATAACACAATTTGATGACTGGGAATGTGATGCCTGGGAAAGTTCTGTTCTTTTTTCTCAAGACTGTTTTGGCAATTCTAGGTCTTTTCTGGTTCCAGATAAACGTTTGTAGCATTTGTTCTATTTTCCTAAAAAATGTGGTTGGAATCTTGATGGGGATAGCATTAAATTTGTAGATGGCTCTGGGTATTATATTCATTTTGATGATGCTAATTCTTCCAACCCATGAACATGGAATATCTTTCCACTTCTTTGTGTCTTTATCAATTTTCCTGAGTAGTGACTCATAATTTTCAGTATACAAGTCTTTCACTTCTTTGATTAGGTTTATTCCTTGATATTTTATTGTTTTTGTTGCTATAGTAAAAGGAATTGATTTCGGGATTTTAACTTCTTCTAATTTAGTGTTTGCATAGAGGAATGCCACTGACTTTTGAATGTTAATTTTGTAGCCTGACACCTTACTGTATTTCCTGATGATTTCCAAAAGCTTCTTGCTGGATTCCCTAGTTTTTTCTATGTATTCTATCATGTCATCTGCAACTAGGGAGAGTTTGACTTCTCTTCCAATCTGTATCCCTTTAATTCCTTGCTCCTGCCTGATTGCTATGGCAAGAACTTCCAACACTATGTTGAATAGTAATGGTGATAGTGGGCAGCCCTGTCTAGTACCTGATCTGAGTGGAAATGCTTCCAGTTTTTCACCATTGAGTATGATGTTGGCTGTAGGTTTGCTATATATAGACTCCACTATTTTGAGGACTTTTCCATCTATCCCCATTTTTTGTAGTGTTTTGATCATAAAGGGATGTTGTATTTTGTCAAAGGCTTTCTCTGCATCTATTGATATAACCATGTGGCTTTTGGTCTTGCTTTTACTGATGTGGTGGATCACATTAATTAATTTATATATATTAAACCAAACTTGCATGCCTGGGATAAATCCCACTTGGTTGTGATGAACAATCTTTTTAATATACTGCTGTATCTGGTTGGCTAGAATTTTGTTCAATATTTTCGCATCTATGTTCATCAGAGATATTGGTCTGTAGTTTTCTTTTTTTGGTTATTTCCCTGTCTGCTTTTGGTATCAAAGTGATGTTAGCTTCATAGAAGCTGGAAGGGAGTATTCCAGTGTCTTCAATCTTCTGGAAGACTTTTAAAAGTAGAGGTATTAGTTCTTTTTTTGAAGGTTTTGTAGAATTTATTTGTAAAACCATCTGGTCCAAGACTTTTATTTTTGGGAAGATTTTTGATAACTGTTTCAATTTCATTAGCTATGATGGGCCTGTTCATGTTATCTACTACCTCTTTACTTAGTTTTGGAAGTTGGTAGGTATCTAGGAAATAGTTCATATCTTCCAGGTTCTCTAGCTTGGTGGCAAATAGTTGTTCATAGAAGCCTCGCATGTTATGTTTAATTTCTGCGGTGTCTGTTGTGATATCTCCTCTTTCATTTATGATCCGATTTATTTGGGTCTTCTCCCTTTTTTGTTTTGTGAGTCTGGCTAAAGGTTTGTTGATTTTGTTCACTCTTTCGAAGAACCAACATTTACTTTCATTGATCTTTTGTATGGTTTTCTTATTTTCAATGTTATTGATTTCTGCCCTAACATTAGTGATTTCTGTCCTTTTGTTTGCTTTAGGGTCCCTTTGTTCATCTTCTCCTAGGTCTTTAAGATGTGAAATCAGGCTATTTATTTGTGCTTTTTCTTGTTTCCTAATGTGTGCTTGTATGGTTATGAATTTCCCTCTCAGTACTGCCTTAGCTGTGTCCCAAATATTTTGATAGCTTGTGTCTTCATTTTCATTGAAGTCTTGAAACATTTTGATTTATTCCTTTTTTTCCTCTTTGTCCCAGTAGTTGTTAAGTAGTGTACTGTTGAGCTTCCACATTTTGGGACTATTACTAATTTTTTGTTGATTGTTAAGTGTTAGTTTAATTCCACTGTGGTCTGAGAAGATGCTTGGGATGATTTCAATGCTCTTGAATTTGCTGATGCTTTCTTTGTGGCCTAACATATGGTCCCTTTAGAATGATCCATGTGGACTTGAGTAAAATATGTATTCCAGTTTCTTGGGATGAATGACTCTGAAAATGTTCAATAATTCTAGTTTATCTATCTTCTCATTTAGCTCCCTCATGTCTTTATTGATTTACTGCCTGGATGATCTGTCAAGTTGATTGAGTGGGGTGTTGATGTCCCCTACTATGACTGTGTTGCTGTTAATATATTGCTGTAGCTTTTTCAGTAGACGTTTGATGTATTTGGATGGTTTCTCATTGGGTGCATAGATGTTAATAATTGTTAAGTCCTCTTGATTGACTGATCCACTGAGCACTAAGTAGTGTCCATTCCTATCTTTTTAAATTTCATCTATTTTAAAGTCTATCGTGTCAGATATGAGAATAGCTGCCCTGCCCTTTTTTGTGTGTCATTGGTCTGTATGATAGTTTTCCATCCTTTCACTTTGAGTCTGTGTTAGTCTTGCTGAGTTAGGTGGGTTTCCTGTAGACAGCATGTTGTTGGGTTGTGTTTTCTGATCCATCTTCCTACTCTGTGCCTTTTAATAGGTGAATTCAGGCCATTGATATCAATATTTATTGATATCAAAGATTGAAGATATTTTAATGCCATTCTTGTAGAGTTTAGAGTGTTATGATATATAGCCTATTTATGGTGGACTGACTGTTTATAGGAGACCTTTCAGCACTTCTTTAAGGGCAGGTTTAGTGATAGTTGATTTCTTCAAATGTTGCTTGTCTGAGAAGGTTTTTATGCCTCCATCTAGACTGAATGACAGTCTAGCAGGATACAGTAATCTTGGCTGAAAGCCTTTCTCACTTAGTACTCGACAGATACCTTGCCATTCTCTTTTGGCCTGTAGTGTTCATTTGGAGAAGTCTGCTGCTAGTCTTATGGGTTTTCCTCTGTAGGTGACTCTTTGTTTTTCTCTTGCAGCCTTCAGGATCCTTTCTTTATCCTTATTCCTTTCCATTGTAAATAGGATGTGCTTGAAGTCTGGGTTAATTCTGTTTGGGACCCTGTGGGCTTCTTGAACCTTTATGTCTTTGATGTTGTTTAGCCTAGAGAAGTTTTCAGCTATTATGGCCTGAAGAATGCTTTCTTCCTCTCCCTCTCTTTCTTCCTCTGGTAAGCCAATAATGTGTATATTGTTTCTTTTGAAGTTATCCCATAGGTCTCTGTTGTTGTTTTCAGTATCTATTAATATGTTTTTGAGATCTCTTACTTCTTTTTTAGTTGTCTCTAATTTGTCCTCGATCTTGCTAATTCTGTCTTCTGCCTCATTAATTCCATTCTCTCTCCCCTCTACTTTTTTCTGGAATTCGTCTATTTTGTTATCCTGTTCTGATACTGTTTTAGCTAGTTCATCTAGTTGTGTTCTTAGCTCAGCTATTTCAGCTTTAAACTCTCTAATAACCTTGAGATAATTAGTGTTTTCTTCCAGAGTCTCATTTGTTGTTTCTGCATTTCTGATGACAATTCTTTCAAACTCTTTACTCAGTCTTGTGGTTATTTCCTTAACTAGTGTTTGGATGTTGACCCCATTACTTTGTGCTTCACCCTTTGGTGGGCTTTTATCTGGACTCTAGTCCTGGTTCATTTCTCCAATATTTCTTCTTGTTGGTTTAACCATTTTATATATTATGTTATGAGTTCCTTCTCTCAGTCCTTTTCAAATTACTGATCACTATAGCCTGGATTGACTTGTGTCTAAGTAGGGTAATTAAAAGGTTCACAGTTGTGGAGGTTAACAATTGTTTCAATAGTATTTTAATCCCTATTTGGTGCTCAGTGGCTTAAAAGACTCTTTTGTTCTTTTTCTTCCCTGTAGGCTATGGGAGCCTGAAGGGCTTTTAAACTATAAGTAGGCTTCTTAGCTTAATCACTGACTCCTGACCAAGAAATAAAGCATGGTGTGGCAGAGACAATCCAGTGGTTATGCAAAGAGACTTTCACAGCTCCACTGCTATGTCACCTAGGTATAGATCTTCTCCTGACTTTCCTCATTAGTTCTCTGTCCCCTGATGTCAGTACAGGGCTTCCCTGCCACTGCTCCAGATTCTGAGGGTAGTAGCAATGGAGACTCAGAGTTGCACTTGGTGAGTCTTAGGGGTGTCCTCTCCTCCCTTCAGCTGTCCCTTTGTTGGTGAAACAGACTGGAGTTGTTGTCTCAACTGATAAACTGCTGGACTGTTACCAGCCACTTAATCTCTCCCTAGGCTCCTCTCTGTCCACAATCCACACATGTCCAATGATTCGGTGGGTTCCTGAAGTCATTCTAGTCCTGTCTTATTGTGGTCCCAGGTGGTCTCCTTTGGTATTCCTAGTTGATCTGGGAAAGGAGAGGAGAGAAACACATTTGCTGCTGCTCGTAGCCCCACCTCCAGAAACAGCAGGATTATTATCTTATACATATAATGCTTTCATTGTTGCTAACTTGGTCATGCAGTATTATTTCTTTCTTTGATTTAATATTTAAAAGAGGGATTAAATTTATTCAATGGTTGGATTACTTTAATATTTTCTTTTCTGCTTTGCTTTATTTTCTTGCACTCAGAGACCCATGTAATGCAATGTTTACTTTTCATTTTACCCTAATTTGGATTAAACTCACAATACACTGGAAATGAAAGTTTGCTTCCTTTATTTTTAGAGTTTTAATACTCTTTCAAATCTGCCTTTCTGATGATATAATTTAAAAGTTTATGTGACTCAAATTTATTTGATTTTAATTTGTCCAAGACAAAGATATATATTACAGCATGCTTATGTTATTGTATAGTCTTTTAAAATTATTTACTTATTTATTTGAGAGAAATAGAGGAGTTAGAACTAGAACATCACCCTGGCACATGTGCTGCCAGAAATAGAACTCTGGACCTTATGTTTGTAAGTCCAACAGTCTGCCCCTTGTGTTACCTTTCTTTCTTCCTTCCTTCTTTCTCCCTCCCTCCCTCTTTCTTTCTGCAGCCCTACTTCACCACTCACAAAGCTTTCCCTCTGCAGGTGGGGACCAGGGACTCTAACTTGGATCCTTACGCACTGTAACATGTGTGCTCAACCAGGTGCGCCACCACCTGGCCCCTCTTCCTTCCTTTCTTTCCTTCTTTCCTTCTTTCCTTCCTTCCTTCCTTCCTTCCTTCCCTCTTTCTTTCTTTCTTTCTTTCTTTCTTTCTTTCTTTCTTGACTCCAGGGTTATTGCTGGGGCTCAGTGCCTGAACTACAAATCTACTTCTCCTGGAGGCTATTTTTTCCCCTTTGTTGCCCTTGATGTTTATTGTTGTTGTTATTATTATCATTGTTATTGCTGTTGTTGTTAGATAGGACAGAGAGAAATCAAGAGAGGAGGGGAAGGCAGAGAGAGAGAGAGAAAGATAGACACTTGCAGATCTGCTTCACCGCTTGTGAAGTGACCCTCCTGCAGGTGGGGAGCTGGGGTTTCAAACTGGGATCCTTATGCTGGTCTTAGCACTTTGTTTCCTATGTGTTTACCCTGCTGTGCTAAAGTCTGCCCCCCTTGTGTTATTTTTCAATCCACTTTTTCTATATAGTCTTAAATTTACACCCCCCCCCCCAGTTTTTAAGAACTCATCCTTTGGGATTGAAGAGATAATTTATAGTGTAGAGGACCTGTTCATCATAAGATCCAGCACTTCATAGGGGTGGTGTGCTTTCTCTGAATAAAAAGGTGACCTAGGTGTATTGAAAACATGTACACACACACACACACACACACACACATCTTCCCCCCTTATTTTTCTTTTGTAGTTTTAAGTTACTGCTTTATATATTTCCATTACAAACAATTCAACAGTATGCTAACCAAAAGTCAAAGACAACTTTCAACATTCTTGTGCCTTGAAGAATGTGATGTGTATAGTGTTTCTCCTTGAATGTGAGAGAGATTTGCAAACATGTTGGACTATTGCTTAGGTTAATATATATATTAACATTTTGCAGAAATAACCATGGTCTCTAAAGTTAATCACAAGGTAAATTATCTTAAGTGGACTTGAACAAGTTAATGATCTCTTTCTTTTTTCTTCTTCTTGCTTATTTCTCTTTCTGTTTTGTTTTCTTTTAAATTTCTTTATTGGGAGAATTAATGTTTTACATTCAACAGTAAATACAATAATTTGTACATAACAATACAACCCCCACTAGGTCCTCTGTCATCGTTTTTTGGACCTGTACTCTTCCCCCCCCCCTCACCCCAGAGTCTTTTACTTTGGTGCAATACTTCAACTCCATTTCAGGATCTACTTATGTTTTCTCTTCTGATCTTGCTTTTCAACTTCTGCCTGAGAGTGAGGTCATACTCTGTTTCCTTCCTTCCTTCCTTTCTTTCCCTTTCTTTCTTTCTTTTTTTTTTGCTACTGGGGTTATTCTTTTTAAAAGGTCAGAAATGGAAGAGGTTGGAAAAAAGTCAAAGTGAGGGAGAACCTTAGGTTGGTCTTGAAAAAGGAAATAGTCCTATTGTGAATCTACCATGTAAAGGACTCATGAGGCAAAACCTGAAGCACACAGCATCCACAAGTTAAGGGAGATACTTAAAAAACATCTAGCAGGGAGTAGGGTGGTAGCGCAGAGGGTTAAGTGCTCATGGCACAAAGCACAAGGACTGGCTCAAGGACAGGTGTAAGGATCCTGGTTTGAGCTACTGGCTCCCCACCTGCAGGGGAGTCACTTCACAGGGGGTGAAGCAGGTCTGCAGGTTCTCTCCCCTTCTCTGTCTTCCCCTTCTCTCTCCATTTCTCTGTGTCCTATCTAATGACGATGACATCAATAACAAGAACAATAATAACTACAACAATAAAAAACAAGGGCAACAAAAGGGATAAACAAATAAAATAAAAAAAAATCTAGAGAAGAATCTCAGTATATACAATCTCAGACAACTGGATTATGCTAAGAATCTGAATAATCACGGAAAGCTGAGTGGCTTGACCTTATAATTAAGCAGTCAGAAGGTGATAATACTGGGACCCAACCAATATGAAAATTGTATCTCATCAGTATATCTGATATATTTATACCAGTATATCTTTAAACATAAACACAATATAGTCATTTTAAAATATTTTATTTATTTATTATTTATTGGATAGAGACAGAGAGAAACCAAGAGGGAAAGGAGAGAGAAAGAAAGAGAGAGAGGGAGAGAAAGAATCATTCCTGCACATGCATTCATTCCCAGGGATCCAACTCAGGACCTCATGCTTGTAAGTTTTATAGCTGAACCACCTTCCTGGTTGAATTACTTATCTTTAAAGGTGTGCAGGTGCCGGGCTAGCATGAGGGTGTTTCTTCCTGGGCATGTGCTCTCTGGGTTGGAGAGAACTCGACCAGAGCCAACCTGGGCTGCTGCTTACTCAGCGACACGGGAGAGAGACCAGGAACTCGTGGTGGAGCGGGAATGCAATGTGTCTTTATTGATCAGAGACAACACTTTTATATATTTAGAACTGGAAGTGGCAAGTCAGAAAAGGAAATGGCTAGGAAAGGGGGTCAGGCTCAGGACAAAACTAGTATAGCTATGGGCCCTTTGGAATATAACCAAAATGGGCCTACTAGCTATCTTCAAAATGGAGACTCCCAAATCTTCATCTGCAATATTCCAGCCTTTAGGTTCATGATTAGTCAACAATTTGTTTGGCTTTATATATTAACTCTTTTTTCAGCCACCAGGTTCTAGATGCTACCATGATGCAAACCAGAATTCCCTAGGCAGATGACTCTACCAATGTGTCCTGGATCCCCGTTTCCCTAGAGCCCTGCCCCACCAGGCAAAGAGAAAGACTGGCTGGGGCTATGGATTGACCTGTCAACGCCCATGTTCAGCGGGGAAGCAATTACAGAAGCCAGACCTTCCACCTTCTGCACCCCATAATGACCATGGGTCCATACTCCCAGAGAGTTAAAGAATAGGAAAGCTATCAGGGGAGGGGATGGAATATGGAGTACTGGTGGTGGGAATTATGTGGATTCGTACCCTTCCTATCCTATAGTTTTTGTCAGTGTTTCCTTTTTATAAATAAAAATAATAAAAGAAAATGAGCAGTGTTAAGAATCACAGTGGTGGTGAAAGGATATTGACACTATGGAAGTAGATACAGTTCAATTTGGAGAACTGTGAAATCAAACTCCTAAAACATAGTCTTGTAAATCAACATTGTTTAAATAAAAGTAAATAGAAAAAAAATTTAAAAACATTCTATAAGTATCATAACAGGCAGATAAAAGCACTGACTTTTTGACTACTGAAAAATAATTGTTTGAATATCAAGTCCAGACTTAAAAAAATTTTCCCTTTTTAAAAAAAATATCTATTTATTTATTTACTTATTCCCTTTTGCAGACCTTGTTGTTTTATTATTGTAGTTATTATTGTTCACATTGTTGGGTAGGACAGAGAGAAATGGAGAGAGGAGTGGAAGACACAGATGGGGAGAGAAAGATAGACAGCTGCAGACTTGCTTCACCACCTGTGAAGCGACTCCCTTATAGGTGGGGAGCCGGTGGCTTGAACCAGGATCCTTATGCCGGTCCTTTCGCTTTGCGCCATGTGTGCTTGACCCGAGTCCCAGGTCCAGAACTTCTATATCTGTAGTAAACCATTTTGAAAGTCTGATGTGAAATTTGAGTTCAGTCAGTAGGCTCTAAAACTTGTTTTTCATTTTAAGCTAATCACTATCTGATAAATATGTAGTATTTTTTTTTTAGTATGCTCTTTCTAGAGTCTATTTTTTACTTTTTTTGGTAAGTTTTTTTTATACATTATTATGAAAGTTACTTTTACATTGCAACATAGATATTTAAAAGTGTGTCATATTTGTAAACTAAATTCATTTTCTGGGATGTATACATTAGCCAAAATGAGGAGGGGGACTTATTTCTAGACTTCCAAAATTTTCTTACTGACAGTGATTTAAATTACAAATGATGTGTGTATGTGTGTGTGTGTAGATGGGAGTCTAGCACACGTGAAATTTCACCTCTTTTGGACCATTTTACTTCTCATTTAGATAGAGAGATACCATACCAATAGTAGTTTCTTTGATGCCATAACAGTGTCTTTGCGGTGCTGGGGGCTAGAACCTAGGCTGTGCATGGAAATGCATGTGCTCTGCCTGGTGAGTTATCTGTCCAGATCCAATTGAAAATGATTTTATCTACTATCTATACTGAAAAAGCCGCTCTTCCAGGAAGCTGATGACATGTTGGATAAATTCAACCAGAATTAGCTTTCTTTCCTAATTTTGACATATTAAGCCAAGTGTAGATCAAAACACAAGAGTAATGCTAATACCCAGAATTCATCACAATATATAAACAATTAGAATTTTACTTTATTCAGAATAACTTTTACAGTTGGAAGGAAAAAGCTATTTATTAAAGCCACAACATTATTCATAAGGACAAAACTCTGTTAGCAAAACCTTGGTACAATAGCATTTGTAACTTGAGCTATATGGCTACAGAAGATTTAAAAAAACAAACAAACTGGAAATCATGTATTTCAAAGGGATATTTTAGGCACAATGTATATGCTTGTACGGGATATGCAAGCATTATACTACAATTCATTGCATGTCATCAAGGAGATGCCGATTTCTCAGCACTATGTACTAAAAAGATACAAAGGAATATCATTGTATTCTTGTGCTAAAAAGGCAGCTACTATCAACACTATAAAATAAGAGCAGCAAGTTAAACCAACAAATAATTCCTTACGTTTTAGAAGACATGATACATCTATGGCTCTTTCATGGTCATTTTTTGAGATTGATAAATAAACCCTGTAAGTGGAAAAGAAGCAAACAGTCTTAATAAGCATCAAAGACATCTTGTACAAGGCATGTGTATTTAATAGGTTCAAAATTGGGAAAAAAATGTAATTTGATCCTAGAACAACATTGGGAGGCCTTATAGCAAAGAAACAAAAATCCTACTTCTTCTCATCAAACTTTTGGCACAAAAATATTTATGCATAAAATGAAGTTTTCCAAGTGACATTACTGAAAAATATTTAAGAGCAATCACTAAATTTTTCTTTTTACTATGTCTAAAGTGTACGGACCTTCCAAGGACCAGAAATTGAATATGGCTCTTGTATGAATTTTCAAAAAATACCTTTTAAAAGATGAGTTGAACTATGTGTTTACAATGACAGTGTTTCTACTACATTGATATGGCAAAAATAAGGGGAAAAAAATCACACTTTTTTTCAGTGTATATCACAGCTACATCATATTGAAATTGCCTAAAAGGTAAAAAGAATCTTAGGTTCTTCTTGAAGGTTTTATTTTTCATCTAGCAATTAAACACAAATACAAAAATGAATCATGCAATATTCTGTCAGCTATAGTGTTAATGATATGAGAACAGGGTCCCCCCCCCCCGACCCCTTTTTAAGTATGTAATGCTTGCAAGTCAGTATGTGGAACTCAAATAACATACAAAGATAGTTATGAAGAAATGTTCAATATTTCAAAATGCCCAGGAAAGCGTGCCAGAAAGGATGCTGTTTCTATCACGGAATTGTTGGGAGGCCAATAGTAAAGCAGTAGATGTTACTGCAACTTCTAGGCCTTTAATGCTGCTTTTTCACTCCTCCTTTTCTTTTCTCTTCTTTTTTTCTTTCCTTTTTGATGAGTGGATTCATGTCAGGGGGTTCAGGCTCTAGAAGTTAGGCCATAATTTCTGCAGGTTCAGTGACGAGCTTGGACCCATCCCATGCCGTTTTGTACTGTTCAGGAACAGGAAATTCTCTCTGACAAAAGGAAAAATGAACAACTATTAAAGCAGAGTTTCCAGGCCAGGTACCTGGGTGGCTCATCTGAACATGCATTACCATGTAAAAGGACCTGGGTTCGAGCCCCTAATCCCCAGCTGCAGGGGAGAAGCTTCACAATTAGTGCTGCAGGTACCTCTCTTATGCTCCCCCTTTCCTTCTCAGCTTCTTTCTGCCTCTATAGAAATAAATATAAATAACAAACAATAAAAATAAATATTATAGAAAAACAAAGCAAGGTTTCCTTTTGCAAAGAGAAAGAAGGTGACATATAATGGACAAAGATGTTTTTAAAAGACTTATTGATGAGAGAGAGAGAGAGAGAGAGTATCAGAGTAACACTCTGGCACATGCAATACTGAGTACTGAACTCAGGACCTCATGCTTGAGAGTCCATCACTTTATTCACTGTTCAATCTCCTGGATTGCTGAACGAAGACATTTTTTTTTTCTTTTCCCTCCAGGGTTATTGCTGGGCTCGCCTGCACCATGAATCCACCGCTCCTGGAGGCCATTTTCCCCCCCTTTTGTTGCCCTTGTTGTTGTAGCCTCGTTGTGGTTTTTATTATTGCCATTGTTGATGCTGTTAGTTGTTGGATAGAACAGAGAGAAATGGAGAGAGGAGGGGAAGACAGAGAGGGGGAGAGAAAGATAGACACCTGCAGACCTGCTTCACCGCTTGTGAAGCGACTCCCCTGCAGGTGGGGAGCCGGGGCCGGGATCCTTACGCCGCAGGTCATTGCGCTTAGCGCCACATGCGCTTAACCCACTACGCCACCGCCCGACCCCCGAACGAAGACATTTTATGGAACCCAAATCTGCATCACGGAGAGGCTTGTATGTCCCATAGAGACTTGATGCCATTCTGAGGCTATCTGTACGCATCATCACAAGAGCCAGCACTTATTAAGAACCAGGCATTTGTCTAAATACTTGCTGCATGTGAATTTAGTTGATTTCTTACAAAAACCCTATGAGGTAGATAGCACTGAAGTGCCATCTGCATAGAGCAGAGGTCTGAGAAATTAAGGAACTACTGGCTCAAGAGCTTAGTTGTTTCTGTGAGCTCAGACTGACAGGGATGCAGAGGTTACACAGGCTTCTGTGCTGAATATGAATAGATAGTGTCCTTGGGCAGATCAATGATATTTATATACTTTCTTTATATTTGGGAGCTACTCTCTGCCCTAAACCAGCTTCATAGCCCTAGCTTTCAATGAAGGAGATGGGATACGGAACTCTGGTGGTAGGAATTGTACCCCTGTTATCTTACAGTCTTGTTAATCATCATTAAATCAATTAAAAAAAAAGGCGATGTCATTGGTGAGCGTCACAGTTGGAGTTAAAACCTAGATAGTCTTTTTTCCTTTCTTTTTGGACAATCACATATATTTAGAAACTTAAAGCTCAACAAACTGGTAAGAGTAAATTAAAAAATTTTAAATTTTTATTATTTTTTTCTTTATTGGGGGAATTAATGGTTTACAGTCAACAGTAAGATACAATAGTTTGTACATGTGTAACATTTCTCAGTTTTCCCCATAACAATTCAGCCTCCTCCAGGTTCTCCTCTGCCATCATGTTCCAGGACCTAAAACCCCCCCCCCCCCCACCCAGAGTCTTTTACTTTGGTGCAATACACCAGACCCAGTCCAAGTTCTGCTTTGTGTTTTCTTATTTTTTAAATATTTATCTATTTATTTATTTTCCCTTTTGTTGCCCTTGTTTTTTTTTTTTTGTTGTTATTACTGCTGTTGTTATTGATGTCATCGTTGTTGGATAGGACAGAGAGAAATGGAGAGAGGAGGGGAAGACAGAGAAGGGGAAAGAAAGACAGACACTTGCAGAACTGCTTCACTACCTGTGAAGCGACTCCCCTGCAGGTGGGGAGGCGGGGGCTCCAACCCGGGGCTTGAACCGGGATCCTCATGCCAGTCCTTGTGCTTCGCGCCACATGTGCTTAACCTGCTGCGCTACTGCCCGACTCCCAGTGTTTTCTTATTTTTTTAACTTCTTCTTTTTTTTATTATTATTAAGTAATTTAATAATGATCAGAAAGATTGTGGGATATCCTCACTCCACCAAACATATACAGGAATCAACTGGGGACCATCTTAAAATGCTGGTTCTGATTGAGTATATGAGGGGAACAGAATGAAAATCTACATTTTCAAAAAGTTCTGAGGGGATACTCAGGTTGTGGGTCCCCAATCATAATGAGAAGGAAGATATTTATCTAGACTTTGATGAAATAGAAAAATTGCTTTGGGTCATACATAATTGTGTTACACTTCATCCTGCCACCCTTCTTCCCACTGGGAAGTACATGTACATATACCACACACCACCATGACCACACACATACCCTTTATGTTAGCTGTTTCACATTTAAAAAAAAAATTCTTCACATATTGTTAATTTCATTTTATTTTAAAAAATTTTGTTTAATTACTAATGAGAGAGATAGGAGAAAGAAAGAGAACCAAATATCACTCTGGCACATGTGCCTGCCAGGGATCAAACTTGTGAACTCACACTGGAGAATCCACTGTGCCACCTCCTGGACCGCTTGACTTTAGCTCTTTAGTAATTTGTTTGTTTTAGGTGGAGAATGCAAAAAGGAAACTTTCCTCCAGGTAAGGGTTGGGGTGGCCATATCCACTAATGCTGTATGGCCTAAACGCTGGCAGAGTTTTATTATACTTAAATGATAAATTCTACTTAGCGATACATGACATATGGCTAAGAAGTACTAAAGAACTTACTGGTAGGTGTAGAAAGAAAACAGGAGAGTAGGGGGTCGGGCAGTAGCGCCTGGGGTTAAGCGCACGTGGTGCCAAGTGCGAGGACCGGCGGAAGGATCCAAGTTAGAGCCCCCAGCTCCCCACCTGCAGGGGAGTTGCTTCACAAGTGGTGAAGCAGGTCTGCAGGTGTCTATCTTTCTCTCCCCCTCTCTGTCTTCCCTTCTTCTCTCCATTTCTCTCTGTCCTATCCAACAATGAACAGCATCAACAATAACAATAATAAACACAACAAGGCTACAACAAGGGCAACAAAAGGGGGAAAAATGGCCTCCAGGAACAATGGATTCATGGTGCAGGCACTGAGCCCCAGCAATAACCCTGGAGGCAAAAAATAAAATAAAATAAATAAAACAGGAGAGTACTCATGCTTATTTATTTAAAGTACACCATGGTGACAAGAAGATTGGGGCTCCTCTACTAAAGACATAGCTGTTAAATTACATTTTCTTCAATCCTTCTCTGGTTCAACACCCTCTTGCACATTTAAGATAATTAGAGCAGCTAGGGAGATGGTGCAGTGGGTGGAGTGTTGAACTATCAAGCATGAAGTCCTGACATCAATCCCTATATAACAGAGCTATACTCTGGTTCTCTTTCCTCACTCTCTTTATCATAAAAAAAACTCTTTATAAAAATTAATTCTAGTTAGAAATCAAGTGACAAAAAAAAAAAAACTAATTAGAAAAGAGATTTATTTCTGGGTTTCTTTTCCCCAAAGAAGCACCTAGTAAGTAGGAAGCAATAACTTGTTTTCAAATATAAACAACTAATTGATCTACCACACCATGTGATGTAGAAAATGAATTTATTTACATTTACTTTTTTTTGTACATAAACACCATTCCCACCACCAAAAGACTGTGTCCCATCCCACCCACCCCTGCATTTACACTTATTTTTTTTTACACATGTGTACTTATTTACACATTTATTTACACTGATTTTTTTAATGCATGAAAGTGTCTGCATGCTTCCTTTAGAAGATGCTTTGTTGGGAAAAAAGGCAAGAAAAATAAATGGTTACAAAATCACCTAGACTGGTATTTTACACAAGGGTTATTGATGGAATCATGGCATCCAAATCAGCTGGGATATCCAGTCAGACAGATTCCTAAACCTTACTCTAAGCCTCCTGATCTTGAACTCCAGTGGTAGAGTTTGGGATTGGCACTTTTTATCAAACTTTCCAGCTGAAATTCAGCCTGAGTTTGAGAACCAACACAAACAGACCTGATTACTATCACTAGTTGTCCTTCTCATCACCCTCCCCGGCCCTAAAACCTTTCTCTTCTTTGTTTTCTTCCACCATAGCAAAATAAAAGATTTGGTATGAGTTTAATAGTATGAGTTTAGATACATATTACATTTTAAATAGGCCCATTAAATAAATTGTGGTAGGGAGTCGGGCGGTAGTGCAGTGGGTTAAGCACAGGTCGCACAAAGCAAGGATTGGCATAAGGATCCTGATTTGAGCCCCCAGCTCCCCACATGCAGGGGAGTCACTTCACAAGTGGTGAGGCAGGTCTGCAGGTATCTATCTTTCTCTCCCCCTCTCTGTCTTCCCTCCTCTCTCCATTTCTCTCTGTCCTATCCAACAATGACATCAACAACAAAAGTAATAATAACTACAACAAGGGCAACAAAAGGGAATAAATAAATAAATCTAAAAAAAATAAATTTTGGTAAATTGCTTTGAGACTTATAAACCAAGGAGTGAGCACAGTTAAGAAGTAAATAGGCTGAAGGAAGAGTTAACATATAAAACCAAATAAATTGTTGACTAATCATGAACTTAAAGGCTGGAATATTGCAGGTGAAGATTTGGGGGTCTCTGTTTTGTAGATAGCTAGTAGGCCTATTTTAGTTATATTCCAAAGGGCCCATGACTATACTAGTTTTTTTTTTTTTCCTGAGCCTGACCTCTGATATACAGGTGGACCCAAGTTATTGTCTGGGGAGGTAATGTCATGGATGTTAACTCTTCTTTCAGCCACCAGGTTCCAGATGCTACCATGATGCCAACCAGACTTCCTTGGACAGACAACCCCACCAATGTGTCCTGGAGCCCTGCTTCCCCAGAGCCCCACCCCACTAGGGAAAGAGAGAGACTGGCTGGGAGTCTGGATTGACCTGTCAACACCCATGCTCAGCAGAGAAGCAATTACAGAAGCCAGACCTTCCACCTTCTGCACCCCATAATGATCCTGGGTCCATACTCCCAGAGGGGTAAAGAATAGGAAAGCTATTATGGGAGGGGATAGGATATGGAGCTCTGGTGGTGGGAATTGTGTGGAGTTGTACCCCTCTTATCCTGTGGTTTTTGTCCATGTTTCCTTTTTATAAATAAATATTTAAAAGAATGAATGACTAACCCCCCACAAAAAAAATAAGTAAATAGGGAAGAATATATATGAAAGGCAAGTCTAAATCAGAATTTGTCTTCTGACTATGAACTCATACACTGATATTTTATTTTGGGGGGGGAGGGGAGGTCATCTCTGGAGCTTCACTACTCCAGGAGAGAGAGAGAGAGAGAGAGAGAGAGAGAGAGAGAGAGACCGACCGACTGACCGACCATAGAGCAGAAACTCCCTTCAATGCAGTGGGGGCTGGACTCAAACCTGGGTATTTCACGTGGCAAAGTACATGCACTGTCTCTGAGCTATTTTGCCATCCCCTCATAGACTGATAGCTGATTAGACAATCTCTAAGAATTTCAATAAAGAAGGCTCAAGGGAGTCGGGTGGTAGCGCAGCAGGTTAAGCTCAGGTGGCACAAAGTGCAAGGACCGGCGTAAGGATCCTGGTTCCAGTCCTCCGCTCCCCACCTGCAGGGGAGTCGCTTCACAGGCGGTGAAGCAGGTCTGCAGGTGTCTATCTTTCTCTTCCCCTCTCTGTCTTCCCTCCCCCTCTCTGTCTTCCCTCCCCCTCTGTTTCTCTCTGTTCTATCCAACAATGACGATAACAATAATAACTACAACAATAAAACAAGGACAACAAAAGGGAATAAATAAATAATAAAAAAAGAAAAGAAGGCTCAAGAAAAATTCTTTGCAGTCTTTTTAAAAAGTACTTACATAATCCCCATCCTGAGGAATAAGTATATTCATTTCAGATGACTTGGCACTCACAATTTCACAGTCTAATGACTCTTCACTGAGGTATATGTGGCAACCTTCTGTTTTATTAATGGAAATTGTTGGCACTTTCCCTATAACCTGAAATAGAAAAAACAAAAACAAAAATAAACCTGGGACCACAACGTCCTTGAAAAGTACATACAATTATACAATAAGGGCCTATACCCAAGCATTATTAAGTAGCTGGGTCAGGCAGGCTTGGGGAGGCATGTTAATGCTTGCATCTGCAGCCTAAATGTTAGGTGTCATCTGGGGACAGAATGAAAGGACCACACAAGGGGATTCTCAAACCTTAGGGTCTCTTGCCTAAGTCTGAACAAAGGGATTAATTTGCAAACAGCAGTTAATGTTCACAAAAAGTCTCACAAGTCCATTAGTAGGTTTGAAATATATATTTGATTTCATGATAACAGAAACAAGATGCAATTGTTTTCACTTGCTTTAAACTGTAGTTTTGACAAACCTCTATGGAAGTTGAATTAAAACAAATATCAGTATTGCTATTTAGGAGTAAATAATTTATCCTTTTATTGAGTAGTTTACTTTTTCTGAACCTAAATGAGAACAAATATGAAACACTGCAATTATTTTCATATATACTCTTTGCAAGATAAAAATCTGACTGACTGAATGTGAAACTGAAATGAGATAATGGGTGTCTGGGTGTTTTGAAATGTATTAATTGCAGGAGCCAAAACTGGAGGCTTAGTTCAGGTCACTCATTGTATAGGTAAACAGGACCTTACACCAGAGGAGGCTCTTTCTTTGTATTGTTTACAAATTTCTAAGTGCTATAAAGATTCTGATCAGTTTTAAATTTCTATTTTAACAGTAAATCTTTATACACCCCTATCTTTGTATTGCAGACTGTTCACCAAATGACCATATTATATCTCTATAATTTTCCTTTTTGTAACAGTAATTGAAATGATAAGAACATCTCTTCTTTCACCCAAAGAAAAGGCTGGGTTGCAAATCAGAAGAGCAACTCCTGTTGATGGGGCAGTGATAGAAAGAATTCCTTGGAGCAAGTCTAGCCAGGTCACCACACTTCTCCTGTTTTCTTCTTTTACCATAGAAACTGGACACTAAGTTGGAAATGAAAAAGAGGAGGAAAAAAAAAAAAAGGCAGAGGTGACTTAAGGTCAGGCAATCACAGGGCTTTGCCATAAATAAAATTAAAGAAAACGATGCATAAAGCTGTATTTCAAGAATTGCCAGCAGTAATGTTTTGTTAATTTGTAAGTGTGTTTATTTTGTAATAATGAAGAGCATTTACAGAGTGAGTAGGTCTGTATGAACACCAGAAAATAAAGAGAAAAGGGAGAATCCTCAGTGAGTCTTGGATAATTGTGTGTGTGTGTGTGTGTGTGTGTGTGTGTGTGTGTGTGTGAGAGAGAGAGAGAGAGAGAGAGAGAGAGAGGGAGAGAGAGAAACAGAGAGAGAGAGAGAGAGAGAGAGAGAGAGAAGGGCCACATGAGGTATGCACACAAGGCTAATGCATTTTATTTATATTTAAATAATAGCATGCTATACTGAAAATGTTGAAACATCATCTCTCTCTGAAAATCAACAACAAAGTTAAAATTGAGAGCTCTAATTTGCTTAGAACTGTCATTTCCAAAGTGCTTTTCTTTGATTCTCCATAAAGGTAGATAGTATATGAGTCTTTTTTTTTTCCTGTGGTAGTATGTGAACAGATTGTTTCTTTTTTAAAAAAAATTAAAAAAATATTTATTTATTCATTCCCTTTTGTTGCCCTTGTTGTTTTATTGTTGTAGTTATTACTGTCATTGGATAGGACAGAGAGAAATGGAGAGAGGAGGGGAAGACAGAAAGAAGGAGAGATAGATAGACACCTGCAGACCTGCTTCACCGCCTGTGAAGTGACTCCCCTGCAGGCGGGGAACCAGGGACTCGAACCAGGATCTTTACACCGGTCCTTGTGCTTTGCACCACGTGTGCTTAACCCGCTGCTCTACTGCCCAACTCCCGAACAGACTGTTTCTTATCAGGACAACTGGATTGAGAGTAGTAGATCCTTTGTAGAGTCAGGGGTGATCTGTGACCTTGTCCAGATCTCTGGCATTTAATAAATGTTTTGTATTGATTTAGCTTTTATTTCCTTTTAAAGGAGATTATTTATTTACATTAAGGAAAGACTGAGGATAAAACAAGACATTATTCTAGCATATGTAATACTGGAGATGGAATTCGGGACCTCAGGCATGCAAGTCCTACACTCTTGTCACAGAACCACCAATCTAGCTGCATAAGATAATTTTTCACAAACCAATATCTTTTTCATTTATTTAACATTGGATTATAATATTTTAAGATTTTAGGAGCATAGCTTTCATGTATATATAATATATATGTACACATATACATGTATGTATAAATCACTGAGCTGCCATCAAAGTTACTATGCCATCATACCATAGTTTTTGGAGCCTAAGAATCAGTTTGGTTATTACTATTTTTGCAAGTTCATTTGCTATAATTATTCACATTCCACATATGAATAAAACCAACCGTAATTTCTTTCCTCTTTCTTTCTTCCTTTCTTTCTCTCTCTTTCTCTTTCCTTCCTTCTTTGTTGTCCAATTTCTTTTTTTTAATAAATTAATTTATTTAAAAAAGGAGACATTAACTGTTGTCCAATTTCTTTGTACATACATACTTAGAGCATTCTTTTATGATCTTTGCATTGCTGCAGTATCAGTTGTAATGCTGACACTTTCGTTTCTAATTCTTTTTCTGTCATGAAATTTAACTTTTTTGGTTGTTGTTAGTGAGTCTACTGAGGGATATAGTTAGCCTTTAGAAGAACCAGATCTTGGTTTACTGATAATTTGTATCATCTTTTTGGTTTCTATCCTATTTATTTATGTTGATTTTATTTATTAATTAAAATGTTATTTCATCGGGTAGGTGGTCCAGTGGATAAAGTACTGGACTTCCAGGCATGAAGTCCTGAGTTCAACCCCCCCAGTGCCCTATGTGCCAGAGTGATGTTCTGGTTCTCTTGTATTGCTAAGAACTTCCCCCTTAATGCTGCACTTGGTGCATCCTGTTAAATCTGATGGCTGGCCTCCTTGTTCCCCAGATAATTTTTTATTTTTCATTTGATTTCTTCATTGACCTAAGTCTTATACAGAAGCGTGTTGTTTAGCATGTCCTGTATTTCCCTCATTTTCCTTTTGTGGTTAGCTTTTAGGCTCATGCCACTGTGATCAGAAAAAATGCTTTTTATTGATTTTAATCTTCACATATTTGACTTTTTTGTGGTATAATATATGATCAATTTTCAAGAATGCTCCCCATGCACTTCAGATGAATGTGTGTTTCTTTTTTGGGACAGAAAATTATGTATATGTCCTTTAAGTTCTTATTATCTATTGGTTCATTTAAGGATATTATTTCTTAGTTGCTACCACAAATTAATTTCAAACATTATAAAAGCCCCAATGAATGTCTTATGCTCTTCTCTCTTCCACTAGTTCTCTAGAGTAGTTTGCTAGAGAATGAATCACTGAACTAAGTAGTATAAACTTCAGTTCATATACTTTCTTTCACTTTGATATTTTAAATATCATTACAGAGGCAAATTTTACAAACTTAACATTCACCCTTTTAAAGTGCACAATAATATTTAGTATATTTACACAACTGTGCAACCATTACTTCAATTCAGTTTAAAAATATTTTTATTATCTGAAAAATACCACTAATGTTCATTTATAGTTAATCCCTATCCTTACCCCAGGCAAACACTAATCAGCTTTCTCTCTCTATTATGCTCAGACCCTTTTAAAACAAATTATAAAATGTTTTAAATAGAAATGGCATTCACTGGGTCTGAATATCTAAAAGTTTAGAATTACTCAGTAAAATACTTTTCTTGCTTCTGACCACATTGTCAAGTTTTGTTCACTCTTGGACAGATAACCATGCTTTATCCTTCCAGATTATTTTTAGAAAATGTGTCCATATCTTTGAAATTTATGACACATCTCAAATATAGAAGTATACCAAGACAACATAGCAAATGTGTGATACATATGTTTTTGACAGATACCTTTACCAGAAATGTGTTGCTTCCCTTGTCCTTTTATGTTGAAGGGCTTCCAACTTTCACATCCAACCTCTACAGTTTTAACTACTCTGAATTTTGCTTTTAATATTCAAACCAGGTCTTTTCTGTGTAAGGTGATTTTTGAATATATATATATACTCTTGCATGTTTTCAATCTATTTAAAGGGACACATGATACAGTACCTGCCTTTCTGTGACTTTATTTATTTGTCACCAGGTAATTGCTAGTGCTTGGTGCTGGCACTACGGATCCACTGCTCCCAACTGCCTTCCCACCCCCCTTCCTTTTCCTTGTTCTTCCTATTTTATTTGATAGGACAATGAAGATGAGAAGCGAGGGGGAGAGAGATAGGAGGAGAGAAAGTTAGATATTTGCAGACCTGCTTCACTGCTTGCGGAGTGTCTCCTCTACCAGGCAGGGAGCAGGGGCTCCAACTGGGGTCCTTGTGTGTGCCCAACATGCGTGCCCAACTCGGTGCATCACTGCTTACCCCCTTTGTGACCTGGCTTTATTGTTCTGTTTCTTTTAGGATTTACCTATTTTTACATGTGCAATTGCACTTTACTTGTTTTAATTCCTGTATTTTGGAGTTGAGCAGTGGTGTAGCTGGTTTAGTGCATATATTACTATGTGTAAGGACCTGGGTTCAAGCCCTTAGTCTCCATCAGTAGGGGTGGGAAGCTTAAAAAAAAAAAAGGTGAAGCAGGGAGTGTTGGGCGGTAGCGCAGCGGGTTAAGCGCATGTGGCGCAAAGCGCAGGGACTGCCGTAAGGATCCGGGTGTGAGCCCCCGGCTCCCCACCTGTAGGGGAGTCGCTTCACAAGCGGTGAAGCAGGTTTACAGGTGTCTATCTTTCTCTCTCCCCTCTTTGTCTTCCCCTCCTCTCTCCGTTTCTCTCTGTTCTATCCAACAACAATGACGTCAATAATAACTACAACAATAAAAAACAAGGGCAACGAATGGGAATAAATAAATATTAAAAAAAACAAAAAAAGTGAAGCAGTGCTGCAGGTATCTCTGTCTCTCCCTTTTCAATGTCTGTCTGTCCTATCAAATAAATAAACAAAACAAAAAAATAAGATAAAGTTACTGTATTCTATTAGGTATATTTACTCATTTAAATGGATAGTTACATCATTTTATTTTATTTCTATTATTAATGATACTTCAATACACATTTTTACATGCCTCATTGACAAATACACCTGAGTGGGATTACTCATGGGCTGTATCTTTGCCTTATAAGATGGTGCCAGTTTGCTTTGCAGAGTGACTTTAAGATCTACTCTCTCAACCCTGATGCATGAAGGGTAACTAAACTTCTCTACTTCCTTAACAGGCTTCATGTAAGTGAGCAAGCATTACAGATTTTTGTTCTGTACATGTGTAGTTTCCCTGATACTAAAAAAAGAGTTGAAACTAGATGCTGTCACACTGACATCTGGAAAAAGATAAATCTCTTTATACAGTCTTCAAAATGAAAGTATTGGCTAACAATTCTTTCTTAAAATTTTATAGACTGCTAGGCTGCAGTGAGACATTCCCTATCAGGACCTCTTCCAGCCAGACAAACAATATCAGGAAAAAAACTTTGTGACAGAACCCCTCTCAGCTGGACAGACAGTCTTGTGACAAGACCCCCCTCAAGAGAGATGGACAGTTGTGTGACTGGATCTTTTTTCTTTTTTATTGGGGGGATTAATGATTTACAGTCAATTGTTTGTGCATGTGTATAGTTTCTCAGTTTTCTGCAAGCCACTCTCATCTCTAGCCTAGGCTCTCCTCCATCATTTTGCACCAGGACCTGAAAACTCCTCCACCCCCTAGTGTCCTTTACTTCAGTGCAATACACCAAACCCAGCCCAAGTACTGCTTTGTGTTTCCCTTTTTATTTATCAACTTGTGTCCGTGAGTGAGATCACCCCTATTTATCCTCTTTCTGGCTTATCTCACTTCTTCTAGCATTTGCCCTTCTTCCGTAGCCAGTCAACAGCGTCAGGTTGAGCCTGATGTAAAGTTTCGAGACCTCCTTTGAATCTGGAGAGGTGGCAGTCGTTGACTATGTGGGTCATAGTCTGTCTGTAGCCACAGGGGCAGTTCGGGTCGTCTCTGGCTCCCCAGCGATGGAACATAGCGGTGCACCGGCCCTGGCCTGTTCGATACCGATTGAGGAGGGCCCAATCATGACGTGTCTGCGTATATTGGCAGGTCCGGTCGAGCGTAAACGTGGGAAATGAACTTAGATGATGCCGCATCCCGACAAATATCTGGCTGGGCGATGTTGCTAAGAACTGGCAGCCATGGAACCGGGGTGGAACGGATGGTTCCAGAAATGATCCTCATGGAGGAATATAATTTGGAATCGACCAAGTGGACATGGGGGCTACGGAACCATACTGGGGCACAGTATTCTGCACTGGAATAGCATAATGCCAGAGATGATGATCGTAGTGTGGAAGTGCTTGCGCCCCATGAGGAGCTGGCCAGTCTTGCAATGATGTTATTCCTCGCGCCCACCTTTGCTGCAGTTTTTATGAGATGTTTGTGAAATGACAGAGTGCGATTGAGAGTAACGCCAAGATAGACTGGCTGGGCTTCATGCCGGATTCTCGTATCATCAAGCTGCACATTAAGCTCACGCGAAGCCGAGGCATGGTGTAGATGGAAAACAGATTATTATTTCTACAACTATCTATCTATATTTGTATATATTTGCCCTTTTCTCCCCCTCTAAGGTCCCATCTTCTCTTTTTTTCCCAAGTCACACTTGAATAAGAAAGTTTCCAGTGGAGAGAATGGGACACAGAACTCAAGTGGTAGGAACTGTATGGGATTGTAATAACACCGTCTTGTTAATCATTATTAAATCACTAATAAAATAAAAGTGTGCTGCTATGAATATAGGTTCAGATCTTTTGGGATGGGTGTGTTTGATTCCTTGAGATATATTCCCAGGAGAGGAATTTCTGGGTCATAGAGTAGGTCCATTTCTGCTCTCCTGAGAGTTCTCCAGACTGCTTTCCACAGGGGTTGGACCAATTTACATTCCCACCAGCAGTGCAAGATGGTTCCCATACATGCCCCCCACCCAACCTCTGCAGTGTTTGTTGTTACTATCCTTTCTGATGTATGATATTCTCATAGGAGTGAAGTAGTATCTCATTGTTGTCTTTATTTGAATTTCTCTGACAAGCAATGACATAAGATAATTTTCTCACATCTGTTTGCCTTTTGGGTCTCTTCTTTGGGGAATTTTTTTTGGTTGTATTCTTTTTTTCTTTAATTATTTTTTATATTACAGAATTACACGTCAACAGGGGTTTGAATCTACACCATTCCCACCACCAGAGTTCTGAATCTTCAGTCTCCTTTGGGGAATGTTCTGTTCATATCGTCTCCCCATTTTTGAATGAGGTCATTTTTCTTTTTTTGTTTTTGGTTGCTGAGTTTGGTGATATATATATATATATATATATATATATATATATATATATTTTTTTTTTTTTACTAGCCTTTTGCCTGATGTATGACGTGAAAAGATCTCCCATTCTGTAAGGAGTCTCTTTGTTTTGGAGGTGGTTTCTTTTGCTCTACAGAAGCTTTTCAATTTGATCTAGTCCCATTAGTTTATTTTTGGTTTAGTCTTCCTTGCAGTTGGACTTGAAGATGTCTTTACAATTTAGATGGAAAAGAGTTCTGCCAATATTTTCCTTTAAGTATTTGATAGTTTCTGGCCTAACTTATCCAAGTCCTTGATCCATTTCAAGTTTACTTTTGTGTGCGGTGAAATGTAGTGGTTCAGTTTCAATCTTCTGCATATTTCAACCCATTTTTCCCAACACCATTTGTTGAAGAGACTTTCCTTTTTCTATTTAATAGTTTGGGCTCCCCTTGTGAAAAATTAAATGACCAAACAAGTGGGGGCTTATTTCTGGGCTCTCAATTCTATTCTACTAGTTAGTGTATCTATTTTTGCTCTAGTACCAGGCAGTTTTGATCACAATGGCCCTATCATGTAGTTTTGAGATGGGAGTGTGATGCCTCCAGCTCTGTTCTTTCTTCTCAAGATTGTTTTGTTAATTCTAGGTATTTTATGATTCCAGATAAATGTGTTTAGCTTTTGTTCTATTCTCTTAAAAAATGGTGGAATTATAATGGAGGTTGCATTAAATTTATACATAGCTCTGGGTCAAATATTCATTTTGACGATATCAATTCTTCCAATCCATGAACATGGAATATTTTTCCACTTCTTTGCATCTTTTTCTCTTTTCTTGAGTAGTGACTCATAGTTTTCAATAAACAAGTTTTTCACTTTTTTCATTAAGTTTATTCCTAGATTATTTATTTAGTTATTTGCTGCTATAGTGAATGGGACTGATTTCTGGATTTCTTCTTCTGATTAGTGTTTGCATAGAGGAATGCCACTGACTTTTGTATGTTAATTTTGTAGCCTGACACTTACTATATAGCCTGATAATTTCCAGGGGCTACTTGCTGGATTCTTTTGGTTTTTCTGTGTATACTATCATATCATTTGCGCTTTGTGATAGTTTGACTTCTTCTCTTCCTCTCATATCTCTTTAATTTCTCTCTTGCCTGATAGCTATTGCAAGAATTTCCAACACTATGTTGAATAGTAATGGTGATAGTGGGCAGCCCTGTTTAGTACCTGATTTGAGTGGGAATGCTTTTAGCTTCTCACCTTTGAGTATGATAATTAGCTGTAGGTTTGCTGTATATGGATTCCACTAGGATAAGATAATTTTCATCTATTCCCATTTATTGTAGTGTTTTGATTATGAAGGGATGTTGGATTTTTTTTAAAAAAATTATTTATTTTTTTCCCTTTTGTTGCCCTTGTTTTTTATCCTTGTTAATGGTTATTATTGCTGTTGTTGTTGTTGGGTAGGACAGAGAGAAATGGAGAGAGGAAGGGAAGACAGAGAGGAGGAGAGAAAGACACACACCTGCAGACCTGCTTCACCACTTGTGAAACAACTCTATTGCAGTTAGGGAGCTGGGGGCTCAAACAGGGATCCTTACACCAGTCCTAGCGCTTCTCGCCATGTGAGCTTAACCTGCTGCTCTACTCCTCGACCCTGCAGGGATGCTGGATTTTTGTCAAAGGCTTTCTCTGCATCTACTGAGATAATGTGATTTTTAATTTTTTATTGATGTGGTGGATCACATTTACTGAGTTACATATATTGAACCAGCCTTATATCCCTGGGATAAATTCTTCTTGGTCATGATGTGTAATCTTTTTAATATACTGCAGTATCTGGTTGGCTAGAATTTTGTTCAGTGTTTTAGCATCTATGTTCATCAGAGATATTGTTCTATAATTTTCTTTTTTTGTAGCATCCCAGTCTGCTTTTGGTATCAGGGTGATTTTAGTTTCATAAAAGATAGAAGGGAGTATTCCTGTATCTTTAATATTTTGGGAGAGCTTAAAAAGTATAGGTATTAATTCTTGAAGGTTTTTTAGAATTCATTTCTAAAACTATCTGGTCCTGAACTTTGTTGTTTTGGAAGGTTCTTGATAATTATTTCAAATCTTTGGCTGTGGTTGGCTTGTTTACGTTTTCTAGTTCCTCTTGGTTCAATTTTGGAAGGTTATATGTCTCTAGGAACTTTTTCTATTTCTTCCAGGTTCTCTAGTTTGGTGGCATATACTTGTTCATAGTGGACCTCTTTTCCTCTGCTGACCTAATCTCTTTTTAAAAGCCCCGAAACCTAGCCAAAGTAAGATGTTCTCTTTTTGAGATATAAGTCTGCTTGATTTCCAGCTTTGGCTAACATCTGATTAAATCTGCTTTTCTCATACTAATTTTTGTCTTTCTACAAACTGACCTTCTGAGTAGTGGACAATGAAACTTTGATGTAGTATTACTTGGAATGTCTGCATTTTTAATATACAGGCAGCCTTCAAATTGCTTGGTTCTGATAGTGCATGACTGTCAATACAGATCTGTGCAAGGAAAGAACAATCTGAATGTAGCTGATGAGTTTGAAAGGATACTTCTATTTGTGGGATTAATTTACATTTCCACATCAGACAGGTTATGCATACTTTCCACATATCTATCCACCACTTCAGGTTCTCTTCTCTGAATTGTCTTAATATTCTTTACTCATTTCTTTCCCCCTACTGGGTTCCTAGTGTTATTATTATTGAATTGTGTTAAGTTCTTTATAAGTTCTGGTTACAAGTCCCTTTTGATTATCTACATTATAAGTATCTTTCTTCAGTCTATAGTTTGTGTTTCAAATCTTTGTAGAATTCTGGTATATATCTATCAGGATTATATGGTTGTGTTCTTCTAAATGGTGCTCTGCCATGGAGTAGAATTGATGAAGACAAAGGAGCAGACTAGTTAGAAGAAGGGAATTTACACAGAGGATCTGAAGAAAGCAGATGAAACTGGAATGTGAAAGAAGTACATGTATCCATAAAAATTTTTCCAGGCTAGAGAGGACTTGAAACCTCTCAGCTAACCTTCCTGTATTTCAAGGCAGGGGGACAGGGCCATAAAAGTGAGTAGCGTAAGTCCAAGTCCATAAAGCTGGATAGAGTGGACGAGGAAGAGTTCTATAATGTGCAGATGTCATTGTACCCACTCAGGATTCTTTCTACTAAATAGAAACATACAAAACCATCTTCTTAAGTGACGGCTAGTGAAATATAAAAATGTGCAATTGAATGCATTCTAATTAAAAGTGACAGTAGTAAGAGCCCAACAAAACAAAAGAGAAAGCTCTACAACCAGAATTCAATTTTAACAACCATTATTAGGAAACATCAGATAATAAAGGGGTAATTGACAATATGAACAGAACATAACCAAAGATAGAAATTATAGTTCTTCAAAATTAAGGAGTCCTTTAGTGCTTGGTGTATTGTAAAATCTCATTATGAAAAGAGAACAGGTTTTTATTTTGCAAATGCCTTTTGAATTCTATTTTCAAGGTTGTTTTTCTGATGATCTTACTGGTTATTTAGAACACTTTTTCCTTATCTAGTACCAATCTTGTGTGCGTGAGTGTGTGTGTGTGTATGTGTGTGTGGGGGGGTTAGTCTCTTTAGCATAGTATTATCATGATAGGAGAATCTTTTAACATTATTGTTCATTCAGTATTTGACTCATTTCAATCACATACTCATCAAACACAAACATTTGGCTATTTAGGTACATGCTAGTACTTGTGGCTGTAAAGATTAATTAGCTACTATTGAAATAAAGATGGTAAGCTAGTAATTATAGTAAAAATTAAGACATGTTATAGGAGATTGAAAAGAAGATTTAACATTAAGATAGAATTTCAGAGAGGGGGTAATGGCAGAGTAGGGTCTAGAGAAAAAGGAAATATGAGGTTTTTTTTTTTCTTTTTACAGAGACAGAAATTTAAAGGGAAAGGAAAGATGGAGGAAAGAGAGACACCTGTGACACTGCGTCATAGAGCTTCAACAACTGACAGCTTGAACTGGTGGTCCTTGAACAACGGGTATAACACTACCTGGTCCTTAGAAATAGGGGTTTACATGGGCCTAGACCTCAAATAAATCCCTCTCTCCATTGTAACCGGTCATCTCTATCAGGAACAACAAAATAGACCCTTTTGTGGGCTCCCCATAGGACCTTGCCCTCAACTTGGATCAACAACGGTAGAGAATGTTCCATCCTCCGAAGGGAGGATAGACAACATACTCTATGCTACGTCTGAGGAAGATGGGGCAGCATGGAATGTTCCTACTCATGACCACAGAATGTGAGCTCAGATCTACAGGGATGCAGAGGTCACATAGGCTCCTAAGCTGAATATGGTGGGCCCCAGACCAAATCAAATCGATGGGGTTTACAGTCAACAATATTTATGCACCTTTCCCATATTTGGGAGCTACTCTCTTCTCTGATCCAGCTTTCTGGTCCTTTTTCCAGCCATAACATCATCTCCCCAGACAATAATTAGGATCCACCTGCATATTAGATTTCAGGCTCAGGGGAAAAACAAACAACCCCCCAAAAAACTAGTATAGCCACAGGCCCTTTGGAATATAACTAAAATATGCCTACTAGCTGTCTACAGAATGGACAACCCCCCAACTCTTCATCTGCACTATTCTAGCCTTTAGGTTCATGATTGTTCAACAATTTGTTTGGCTTTGTATGTTAACATTTGTATGTTAACATCTTTTCAGCCACCAGGTTCCAGATGCCAACCAGACTTCCCTGGACAGAAACCCCACCAATGTGTCCTGGAGCTCCACTTCCCCAGAGACTCACCCCACTAGGGAAAGGGAGAGGCAGACTGGGAGTATGGATCGACCAGTCAATGCCCATGTTCAGCAGGGAAGCAATTACAGAAGCCAGACCTTCCACCTTCTGCAACCCACAATGACCTTGGGTCCATACTCCCAGAGGGTTAAAGGATAGGAAAGCTATCAGGGGAGGGGATGGGATACGGAGTTCTAGTGGTGGGAATTGTGTGGAGTTGTACCCCTCTTATCCTATGGTTTTGTCAATGCTTCCTTTTTATAAATAAGAAAAAAAAAAAGAAAGAAATAGGGGTTTACTAGATAGAAGTAGCATCTCCAAGCAGACAGAGTGGATGTTTTGTGTAAGTCATCACCTCAGGGCAAAGCAAGGTTGAAAGGTCACTTACCTGCATTTGAATGTCCTTGGAGTTAATCACATCTACAATGCCCACCACATTGTCAAACACAAGGCCAAACTTTTTACAGTTGTCTAAAAAAAAGAAAAAGAAAAAGAAAACAAACTCCCTAGATATATATAGTTAAACGAAGTAACTTATAATAACTACATAGGAACCATAGTTCTGCCCTACCGATTGTAATGGAATTTATTTTTCCTTTTATCTGTAGAGTAGACTCGTTGCATTTAAAAATGTACACCACTTGTTTCAGTTCAGTCTCTGAAATCACAAGGTCATTCCTGTCCTCATGATGCTCCTAAAATTAAAACATACAAATATCAAAGACAAGATAAATTAAATCATTGCATACTAAATTGCTATGGAATGTAGCATTCTTTAAGCATAGAATTTCAATATACTTTCTCTACTTTCTTTCTTCCTTTCTTTCTTTCTTTCTTTCTTTCTTTCTTTCTTTCTTTCTTCCTTCCTTCCTTCCTTCCTTCCTTCCTTCCTTCCTTTCTTTCTTCCTTACTTCCTTTCTTTTTTTCTTTCTTTCTTCCTCTCTCTCTCTCCTTCCTTTATTCTGTTTACCTTTCTCTCTTTTTTAATTGGTGCACTTCTCAGCTCTGATTTAAGGTGGCTGTGGGATTGAAACTGGGACTTCTGAGGCTCAGGCAGGGAAAAGTAATTTGCATAGCTATTATGCTTTCTCCCCTACTCAATTTTTTTAATTTTAATTTTTTTTTAGGTGAGCACTACTCAGCTCTGGTTTATGGTGGAGTGAGTGAGGGACTGAACTTGGGACTTTGAAGCTTCTGGCAAGAAAGCCTTTTTGCATAAGTATTATGCTATCTCCCCTACCTCAGGGAGAAGGATTTTCTATCAAATCCAAAAAAAAAAAAAAAAGAAAAAAAGAAAAAAAAAGGACCATAGTAAAACAGTTTTATTTTATTTTGTTATTGTAATCCTGGGAGTGAATGGCATCACTGTTTGAAAAGGGGCTCAGTGTCATTTTGCAACCAGTTAGCTGGTTTGCCTAGTTAAGCATCAGGCACCCTGATTATTCGGAGGGAACTGGAGCAAGAGTGCAAAAGCTTTATGTTAATGTCTGGATGCCAAATGTGGATGGTTTTGTAGCAAAATCTGTGGTGTCCAGTAGGAATTGGACAAATAGACCTGTGAAGGGTCACCACAGTGTTCAAAGTCCTACTCTGTTTTCAGACCATGACAACCTTTTCAGAGACTTTTGTCTTCCTTCTTTGAGGAAGCTCCCTGGATTGGCAGGGGGCACTAGCTTCCATTCAAGTGTACCATTTGAACCATTTCTGTATTGCACATGCCACCATGAAAGTGGTGGGTGAAGTGGTAGGTTAGACCAGTGGTTCTGATGGTGGGATAGAATGAAACAGTATGGGACACAGAAGGAAACTTCACAGACAAAAGAATGAAATTCATTGAGATGGAAAACAGAAAGGGTGCCAGGGACTGATTGATGTAAGAGGGGCTGGGGAATTATTGTTGAGGGGTACAGAGTCTCAGATTTATAAGATGAAAAGTTCTCTGGCAGGGTGGTGGTAATGAATGTACTTAATGAATGGTATTTTTAAATATTAAGAAAATAGGTTTTGTGGTCCGGGAAGTGGCACAGTGGATAAAGCGCTTGACTGTCAAGTGTGAGGTCCTGAGTTCAAGCTCTGGCAGCACATGTACCAGAGTGATATCTGGTTCTTTCTCTCTCTCTCCTCCTATCTTTCTTATCAATCAATAAACAAAATATTAAAAAAAATAAGACATAAAAATTAAAAAAAGAAAACAGGTTTTATGTATGCTATATCACAAGTACAATTTTTTAAAGTTTAACTTAAAAAGTGAAGAAAGGAAACACATGAGAAATAACAAAAAACAAAACCTGGCTATGGAAGCATTACAAAGTGATCTATTCCAAAATGATTTCTTTTCTAGTCAGTGGCTTTTGCCTCTATTACCTCACCTAGAAATTCTTTTTTTATATTTATTTATTGCCTTTTATTGTCCTTGTTTTATTGTTGTGGTTATTATTGATGTCGTTGTTGTTAGATAGGATAGAGAGAAATGGAGAGCAGAGGGGAAGACAGAGAGGAGGAGAGAAAGACAGACAGCTGCAGACCTACTTCACCGCTTGTGAAGTGACACTCCTGCAGGTGGGGAGCCGGGGCTCGAACTGGGATCCTTACGCTGGTCCTTGTGCTTTGCACCATGTGCGCATAACCTGCTGCGCTACCGCCCGACTCCTTTCACCTAGAAATTCTTAAGGCCTCAGTAGACAGCTTAACTATTAATACTTTCAATAAAAAGACGGAATCTTCTCCATTCTCTTCAAAATCCATATTTATCCCAGTCCTGGAACCTCTGGGACTTTGCTTATATTTCTTGATGCTTCTCCTCTTGAACCTCCACCATGTTATAGCCTCTGCTGACCTCAACTAAATCAGTGGAACCAGTGCCACCATGCCACATTAGGCTGCTACTGCCTTTTCGCTTCTGATTGTATCCAGAGATGACAAGCCTGAGATATCAACCTTCCAACTCCAATAATCTGGTGAGACTTTTCCTAAGACATGGGACTACCTAGTTCCATTTCAAATGCCACACTATCTAACCAAGTTACAGACTAGGTCCTAGGGGACTGGGTTCACATATGCACATATCCATAAATTAGGAGCAACTTCCCCCTCCATTTTTGTTAACCTTGTTATTATTGTTATTGTTGTTGGATAGGAGAGAAAGAAACTGAGAGAGGCCAGAGCCCTACCCCACTAGGAAAGATATAAATGGGCTGGGGGTATGATCTACCTGCCAATGTCCATGTCCAGTGGAGAAACAATTACAGAAGCCGGAACTCCCACTTTCTGCACCCCAAATAGAATTTTGGTCCATACTCGCAGAGAGGTAAACAATAGAGAAGTTTCCAGTAGAGGGGATGGGACACAGAACTACAGTGGTTGGGACTATATGGAATTATACTCTTATTATTTTACAACCTTTTTAATTATTTTATAATTTTGTAATATTAAATCTAATAAAAATTTTAAGAAGGAGACAAAGAAATAAAAAAAAAAAAGAAATTGAGAGAGGAGAGGAAGACAGAGGGGGGAGAGAAAGACAGACACCTGCAGACCTGCTTCACCACCTGTTATCCTCATGCAGACCAGTGCACTTCATGCCATGTGCTCTTAACCCGCTGCGCTACTGCCTGGCCCCCAATCAGAAGCAACTTTATACCTCAAAGTAAATAAGCTTAATAGTCCTCTGTGACTAGGTTTTGACCTAATAAGCACGACAAGGCCTAAAGAAGACACCATAAATTGTGTCTACACCAATATTTACTACTTAGGCCTAGTCAACCTTGTCTCATATGCCCTACTTCACTTCCCTTAAACACTCTATCTACTCAACTAAATACCCAAAGGAAAGGAAGTAAGATAGGGGCCTGGTGGTGGCTCATCTAGCTGAGCACCTATGTTATAGTGCACAAGGACCTGGGCTCAAGACCCTGGTCCCCACCTGCAGGGGGAAAGTTTTGCTTGTGGTAAAGCACTACTACAGGTGGCTCCCTGCCTTCTTCTCAGTTTCTGGCTGTCTCTATCCAGTAAATAAAGATAATAAAAAATAAAGTAAGATATATATGCTAGTCTTTTCTGACATCAACATTATTGTCACCCCTTGATAATCTTTAGAAGAAACACTGTATACAATTGGCCAAGATACGTGCATATATATGGACAATTATTTAACTATGACAACTTTTATTAGAATAATCAAACAAGTAAATGCAGTAAAACTTAAGGTTAACTTAGACCACACTAAAAGCCTAGGTCTATTTCCTCTCTAACTTGAGGCCAGATCCTATAAATCTAATACCAGATAGGGCACAACAAATGACATTCAGTGTTTTAGAACTAGGAGAAAGTCTTAAGCTCATCAGATAAAGAAAGGACTACAAAATCTGGATAAGGGCAAGAGACTGGCTCACTTAGTGATGGCTTTTTTGGGTCAATACCAGGCCACTCCATCATCCAGTGTCCTAGTCAGGGAATTCTTGGGTACACCTATAAACCATATGGGTCAAGACCTCTAGTCGATCCCTCTCTCCAGCATCACTGGCCACTTCTCTCTTTTTTATTTCTTTATTGGGGGATTAATGTTTTATAGTAGACAGTAAATACAATAGTTTGTACATGCATAATATTTCTGTTTTCCACAAAGAAAAACAACCCCCACTAGGTCCTCTGCCGTCATGTTCCAGGACCTGAACTCGCCCCTCCACCCACCCCAGAGTCTTACTTTGGTGCAATACACCAACTCTAGTCCAAGTTCTGCTTAGGGTTTTCTCTTCTTATCTTCTTTTTCAACTTCTGATCACTGGCCACTTCTAGTAGCAATGTCATCATAAGACCTCTTGTGGGCCTCTCAAGGGCCGTACCCTCACTATAAAGTAGCAATAGTAAGGACTGCTCCACTCTCTGAAGGAAGGCTGGGTCATCCTACTCTGCCACTTGAGGAATACTGGTCCTAAAATAAGTGCAGCCTAGAATGTTCCCAGCTGTGATCATGGATTGCAAGCCCAAACTGACAGGGACTCAGAGGTTACATAGGCTCCTGTGCTAAATGTGAATGAATAAATGGCCCTGGGTGAGATCAGTGGGGTAAACAGTTAATTGTATTTGTATACTTTCTTAAAGTTTAGGAGCTACCCTCTGCCCTAATACAGCTTTTTCTTATTCTTATCTATGACATCTTCCCAGACAATATTTTTAGTCTACCTGCATATGTTAGTTATCAAGTCCCAACAAAAATTACTAAAGTCATAGTCTCCTAGGTACATACTTAAAATAGACTACCTAGTTTCTTTTTTTTCCTCCAGGGTTATTGCTGGGCTCGGTGCCTGCACCAAGAATCCACCGCTCCTGGAGGCCATTTTTTCCACCTTTTGTTGCCCTTGTTGTTGTAGCCTCATTGTGGTTATTATTATTGCCATTTTTGATGTTGTTCGTTGTTGGATAGAACAGAGAGAAATGGAGAGAGGAGGGGAAGACAGCGAGGGGGAGAGAAAGACAGACACCTGCAGACCTGCTTCACCACCTGTGAAGCGACTCCCCTGCAGGTGGGGAGCTGGGGGCTCGAACCGGGATCCTTATGCCAGTCCTTGTGCTTTGCGCCACATGCGCTTAACCCACTGCGCCACCGCCCGACCCCCTGACTTCCTAGTTTCTTTCCATATCAGGATTCCTAATCTCATCTGCTCTATTCCTACTTTTTGGTTCCTATTTATTAAATACTTCCCCCTGATTTATATCTTTTTTTTTTTTTTTCAGGGTTATTGCTGGGGCTTGTTGCCTGCACTACGAATCCACCGCTCCTAGAGGCTATTCTCATTTTTGTTGCCCAGGTTGTTGTTATTGCTGTTGTTGAATAGGACAGAGAGAAATTGAGAGAGGAGGGAAAGACAGAGAGAGGGAGAGAAAGACAGACACCTGCAGGCCTCCTTCTTGCTTGTGAAGCGACCCACTTGCAGGTAGGGAGCTGGGGGCTCAAATTGGGATCCTTATGCTGGTCCTTGCACTTCGCATCACGTTTGTTTTATATCTTATCATCTTTTAGCCACCAAGTTGCAGATGTTACTATGATTCCATCCTGACCTCTCTGGGCAGATGACCTCACCAATGAGTCCAGGAACTTCACCTCTCCAGAGCCCTACCCCAATAGGGAAAGACAGAAACAGGCCGGGGTATGGATAGACACACCAATGCCCATTTCCAGCAGCGAAGCAATTATAGAAGTGAGAACTCCCACCTGCTGCACCCCAAAAATAATTTTGGTCCATACTCCCAGTGGGGGAGAAATGTTAGGGGAAGATGACTAGAGGGTTCTGAACTCCAATTCCATCAGGAGCCAGAGAGAAGAGGAAAAAAGAAGGGCATTTGGAAGTAATAATAGGTTTGGGTGTGACTTAGAAAGGAAGAGATGGCAGGACTATAGAAGAAAAGGGAAAATATATAAAAATATAGATAGTCATAGAAATAATAGTCAACCCACATCTGTGATCTTGGAAAAACTACTGTAGTTTACAAGAGAGGGATTGGGGACACAGAACTCTGGTGGTGGTAATGGTATGGAATTATACCTGTTACCCCATAATTTTGTAAATCAATAGTAAAATCACTAATAAAAAAAAGTGCCAGGAAGTAAGGTTCAAAGGCGGTACTCACTACTCTCCATTTTTTCCCTTCCAATTCCAATACAGGAGCATGTTTCTGAGAAGGATGAGATTGCAGGGCCTTGGGACCAGGAGCATGGCTTTTAGCTGGAGAGTTTGAGCCCGTAGGCTAGGATTCTTGTAAGTCTTCTGGTCATCTGTGACATGTCGGAGCCCTGGGAAGGTAACATACAGATGTACTTCTTTATATTGTATGTAAGAGAAAATGTCCTTAGCTTTTTGGATCAACATGATATAAATAGTATAATAATTTTCAATAATTCTATTTTTTTTGCCACTGTTTAGTGTTTTCTAAAGGATCTTGTGTAGAATCTGAGACTTGTGTGAGTTTGGAGTTAAGAAGCAATATGAGTACATTTTAATTTGAGAAACCTCTTCTCTCTCTTTCTTTCATGTTAGTTTACTGCTGCCTCTGGGCCAACCTAGGAGTACAGGAGATAGAAAGAGTGAGAGGTTGAGAGAGTGAGATAGAGAGGGAAGGAGAGAAATTAAGAAAGAGAGAGACCACAGAACTAGAATTCTCACATACGGAAACTGAGAGGGAAGGAGGAGACAGAGCTGGAGAGAGAAACAGAGACACCTGTGGCACTGTTTCACTGCTCATGAAGTTTCCCTCCTTGTAGATGAGGACATGGGGCTTGAGCTTGCGACCTTCTGCACTGTAACATGTGTGCTTTACCGGGTGTGCCACTGTCTTGCCCCAAGGAACTTCTTTTTCTCTTGCCATTTTTTTTAAAAAGAAAATTGTGGTTAATAGTGGTTTACAAGATTATAAGATTACAGGTTGTAGTTCCACACTGCACCCCACCATCTATGCCCCTATTCTCCCAGAAATAACCATCATACTTTTCACAAAGTCTTAGAGACAGTTTCCTTTTTTGTGTGCATGTGTGCACAAGTTCATGAGTATCAGTAGTCTAGATAAGGAGTCTTTCTCTCTTTTAAATTATTTTATTTTATTTTTCATATATATATATGGAGAGAGAGAGAAAGAGGTACACAGAGAGAAAGAGACCAGAGAACTACTCAGTTCTGGCTTATGGTGGTATGGAGAATTAAAGCTGGGACTTTGGAGTCTCAGGCATGAAAACTTTTTTGCATAACTGTTATGCTGTCTCCCCTGATCCTGTCTCTCTTTTTCTCTCTTCAAGGATATAGAAAATTACATAAAATTTTGCAAAGCAAACAAACAAAAAAACAAAACCCTATCTCACCCAAAATAATCAGATGATTTACTTCTCTTTTGGCAAATAAGCCTCCAGCCATTGCATAAAAGTTTAGGAAATTCTTATGTATACATAAATAACCATAATATATATTACAGAGCATAGAACTGATTTTAAAGTTGAGTCCATTTCTTCACCTTGTAGATGAGAGGACAGAACAATCAGTTGAAGTGGGGGAGATAGCATAATGATTATGCAAAAGATTTTTGAGTCTAAGGTTCTGAAGTCCCAGCTTCAATCTCCTACACCACTATAAACCAGAGCTGAACAGTGTTCTGGTCTCTCTCTGTGTATTTTTCCCTCTGTATCTCTCATTTCTAAACAAAGCAAAGCGAAGCGAAGCGAAGCGAAGCGAAGCGAAGCGAAGCGAAGCGAAGCGAAGCAAAGCAAAGCAAAGCAAAGCAAAGCAAAGCAAAGCAAAGCAAAGCAAAGCAAAACAAAACAGAAGTTTTGATTTCTTAGTTCCCAGCCCAGAGTACAGGGACATATCCCACAATCCCCATTGCTCATGCAAAACAAAAATACATTTGCACAAAGTTTTTGCCAACCTGACTATCATTTAGAACATATGTGCTCTTGGGTGCTGGGCGGTAGCATAGCGGGTTAAGCGCACATAGTGAGAAGTGCAAGGACCTGTGTAAGGATCCCGGTTCAAGCCCCGGTGCCCCACCTGCAGGGGAGTCGCTTCACAAGTGGTCTGCAGGTGTCTATCCTTCTCTCCTCCCTCTGTCTTTCCGTTTTCTCTCAATTTCTCTCTGTCCCATCAAACAACAATGACAACAATAATAACAAAACCACTGATAAACAACAAGGGCAACAAAAGGGGAAGAATGGCTTCCAGAAACAGTGGATTCATAGTGTAGGCACTGAGCTCTAGCAATAACCCTGGAGGCACACACATACACAAAACAAACAACCTACATGTGTTCTTGATTTAGATAGATTTTAAACACTTTCTGATATTAATATTGCTGTTGTTACTATTATTATTTTTCTAAAGCACTGTTTAGCTCTGGCTTATGGTGATGGGGTGGTGGTGGTGATGGTGGTGGTGGTAAGGACTGAACCTGGGACTTGCTTGAAACTTTTTTTTGCACAACCATTACACTGTCTTCTCTATTCAATTCTTTCTCTCTCTTTCTTTCTTTCTTTCTTTCTTCTTTCTTTCTTTCTTTCTTTCTTTCTTTCTTTCTTTCTTTCTTTCTCCTCCTCCTCCTCCTTCTTCTTTTTAAGAATTTATTTATTTATTCATGAGCGAGGAGGAGAGAAAGAACCAGACATCACTCTGGTACATGTGCTGCCGGGGATCAAACTTGGAATCTCATGGTTGAGCATCCAATGCTTTATCCACTGCACCACCTCCTGGACCACTCTTTCTTCTTTATTATGGGATTAATGTTTTATAGCAAGACTTTCTTTTTTGCTTTTTCTTTCCTTTTTGTTCTCCCCTATTTTTTATTTATAAAAAGGAAACACTGACAAAACCATAGGATAAGAGGGGTACAACTCCACACAGTTCCCACCACCAGATCTCCATATCCCATCCCCTTCCCTGATAGCTTTCCTATTCTTTAACCCTCTGGGAGTATGGACCCAAGGTCATTGTGGGATGCAGAAGATGGAAGGTCTGGCTTCTGTAATTGCTTCCTCGCTGAACATGGGTGTTGACAGGTTGATCCATACTCCCAGCTTGTCTCTCTTTTTTTCCTAGTGGGGCAGGGTTCTGGGGAATCGGAGCTCCAGGACACATTGGTGGGGTTGTCTGTCCAGGGAAGTCTGTTTGGCTTTTTTTTTTTTTTTAATTAAAATTTTTTTAAAAAAAATCTTTGTTGGATAGAGACAGTCAGAAATTGAGAGGGAAGGGGGTGATAGAGAGGGACAGAGACAGAGAGACACCTGCAGCACTGCTTCACCACTTGTGAAACTTTCCCCTTGCAGGTGGGGACGAGGGGTTTGAACCTGGGTCCTTGCACACTGTAACATGTACGCTCAACCAGTTGTGCCACCACCTGGCCTCCAGCATTTTTTTTTTTAACTGGAGCACTGCTCTCAGCTCTGGTTTATGGTGTTACATGGGATTGAACCTGGGATTTTGGAGCCTCAGGCATGAGAATGTCTTTGCATAATCATATTATCTATCCCCACCACCAAGATGTTCTTTTGAATTAACTTTTGACTACAAGGACAAAGACAATTCAATGACATATTCTTCAGTAAGTCTGGACATTGCTTGAGGGGGCAGTTCTACTGTTTATATTTTCATTTATTTGACCATGAAGTCTTAGTTGTAGGTGGCCTGAGGTGTCAGGGGCTGAAGTGGTGATGCTGTGCAGTGGTCCATTTAGAACACAGTCTCTGACTTTTTTTTAGTCCCTGCATTGGCCCACTGAGCCCACCTACTTTAAGATTAAGATTATAGAAGATTGTTGTGTTCCAGACTACAGCTCTCTGTGTATTGTCATGGGGGGAAATATGGTGAAAATCTTTCTCTGGAGCAGATTTTGCACATATGTTTTTCTCAAAGGACCATCCATTGAAAACCTTGATCTGTGTGTCTGGGGCCAGAGGGAGATAGCTTAAAGGTCTGGTTCTCTCACCTTTTGTAATCCCTTCTCCTTGATTAAGTTGAGCAAATAAAGCAGAGCGAGAAGGAGAGGACTCCTGTTTTCTGCCTTCATTCTCAAAAAGTGGAGGTGGTCCTGGAGGAGGTGGAGGAGGAGGAGGTGGAGGAAGGGCAGGTCCAGGGAAGAGAGCAGATGTAGTTGATGCTACTGGACCCTGAGGATGAGAAAAAAAATGCACTGTATTGAGACACAGTATTGCCTTTGGAGGGAATTAAGGTTTCATTAATGAGGGATTGAATTCAAGATGCATCCTGGGTCTGTTTGGGAGGACTTGGGACTGAGGGGACATCTGCCTTTGTAAAAGAGAATGTTTAAGCAGTACTGCTCTGTCAGCAGAGACAATATGTGCAGAATTTACACGGCCTCCTTAGAGGCATATAAAGTCATATATACTGGCCCATGTAAATATGAATGGAATAGGACCTTCATCACTCGAGAATCATAAAAATAAAGTGATCTTTTATGCTCATAGCAGCACAACTTGTAATAGCTCAAACTTGGGAGCAACCAAGCTGTCCAAGGATACACGAATAGCTAGGAAAGTTGTGTTATATATACACAATGGAATATTACTTGGTTGTTATAAATGATGAAGTCATCTCCTTTGCTCCATCTTGTATGGAGCACTTAACTGGAAGTTAAGTGAGATAAGTGAAAAAGAGAAGGACAAATACTGGATAATCTCATATATAGGTAAAACTTAAGAAACAAGGACAGAAGGGAAAACACAAAATGAAACTGGAACTGTGTGTGTTTGTGTGTAAGTGTGTATGTGTGTGGTATATTGCACCAAAGCAAAGGGCCCTTTAGAAGGAGGGGAAAGGAGAGAGTCTTGGGGCCCTGGTGCATGACAGTTGGGGATGAGAGTGTTTTGCAGACACCTGTCATGGGGAGATGAGAAATTGTGCCCATGTGCCAACAACTGTGTTGTAAACTAGTAACTCTCCCTCCCAATAAAATAGTTCAAAACAAACAAACAAATAAATAAATATGCAAAGGCACTCATGAAAAAAAGAGATCAAGTAGATAAGAAAATTTCTTTTCTTGGAGGAAGGAGTCCTTAGGTTTAAAACTATGAATGACAAAATATTTAGTGGCAAAAATTTAGATCTAAGTAAAATGTTAGCTGCAAGTAAGGCATTTGATGTTTTTGAATAGTTTTGAGTAGCTGAAAAGATGGTGAAAATCTTTCTCTGGAACTGATTTTGAAAGTATGCTTTTCTCAAAGGTCCCTATGTGTCATAACCTGGATGCCTATCAAGCTGAAGATGATCAGGGTTCAAGACCCAGTTTGCTGGGATATTGTGCAGATGCAGTCACATCTGCCATGTTGTCCCCTCGGGCTACTGCTAGTTCCCGCGAGAGTTGGGACATTCTCCGAGTGCCTGTTTTGCCATTTTGTGCCCTCAGGGCATTGTCTATTTCCCCCCGATATTTGGAGTGCTTTGGTCACTCCTCCCCTCTCCCATTCTCACGAGAGTTATCATCCTATCCTGGAGTGCTATGGTTACTCCTCCCCCTTCCCATTCTCGCAAAAGCTGCTCCTATAAAAGCCCTTCTTCTTCCACACCTTGCTCTCTTGCCAGTGCTCCACTTCGGTTTTCAGACGCAGGAAAGGTTACTGAGTGAGGCTGCCATTTTCACTACCTCCACGTGCCCCAACCTGTTTCTCTAGTATCCAACTCTGAGGTGCCAGCACAAATAAAGATTTGTGTTCCCTCTTCGCTCCGGACCTCCTCTCTCTCTTCTCCGCGGCCCACACAACAACACCAGTTTATAGTTGGGTCCATCTAATGCTGACTGTTAGTGAACTAACTACAATTTGGAGTCTCCCTGAGCAAGATATATGCTTGCTCTACTTCTTTTTCTGCTATGTGAAGTAAACTTTTCTTTTAATTGCAAATTCTAATGTTTTAATGACAGTTACAAGATGACAGACAAAAAGGTAAAAATTCTCATAGAACTTAAAATTAGTTGAGTGGAAACACATATAGAACACATCTGGCTTATATGTGAATTTGCTTTTAAACCTTGAAACAGAAATATATATGTATACAATGAATTATGATGTAATTCAATTCAAAGTAGTCAGGAATGCAGGAACCTATAATGGAATGATTAGAAATTGTACCCAGGTGATAAATGTCTTATAAACCATTACTCCTCTAATAAAGCAATTAAAAAATAATCAGGGAGTTGGGCAATAGTGCAGTAGGTTAAGCACATGTGGTGTGAAGTGTAAGGAGCAGCGTAAGGATCCCAGTTTGAGCCCCTGGTTCCTCACCTGCAGGGAGGTCACTTCATGGGCAGTGAAGCAGGTCTGCAGGTGTCTATCTTTCTCTCCCCTTCTCTGTCTTTCCCTCCTCTCTCCATTTCTCTCTGTCCTATTCAACAATGATGACATCAATAACAACAGTAATAACTACAATAACAATAAAAACAACAAGGGCAACAAAAGGGAAAATAAAAAAATAATCAGCAATCATAACAACTTAAGAATGATAGAAACATAGCTTATATATATATATATATATATATATATATATATTATGAGAAAGAGGTTCAGAGAGAGATCAGAGCAGTGTAGCTCTGACTTATGGTGGTGGTGGTAGAGATTGAATATGGGGCTTTGGGAGCCTCAGGCATGGAAGTCTTTTTGCGTAACCATTATGTTATCTCCACAGCTCTTGGTTCATAAATTTTTCTCATTTTACTTTACTTTATTTTATTTTATTTTTTGCCTCCATGGGGCTCAGTGCTTGCACTATGAATCCACTGCTCCTGGCAGCCATCTTTTTTCCATTGTTGTTGCTGCTGTTGTTGTTGGGTAGGACAGAGAGAAACTGAGAGATGAGGGAAAGGCAGAGAGGAGGAGAGAGAGATAGACAAGGGCAGACCTGCTTCACCACTTGAGAAGCGACCCCCATGCAGGTAGGGAGCTGGGGGTTTGAACCTGGATCCTTATGCTGGTCCTTGTGCTTTGCACTATGTGTGCTTAACCTGGCAGGCACCACTGCCTAGCCCCTCCATATATTTTTCAATACCAAACACAAGGTGTAAAATACTATATAAATGATATTATTAACAGAGATAGCTATCAAGAAGTTTTAATTTGTGGAAGTTTGCAGTTGTAAAAAGCAGGGGCCAGATGATGGAGCACCTGGTTAAGCACACATTACAGTGTGCAAGGACCCATTTCAAGCCACTGGTCCCCACTTGCAGGGGGAAAAGCTTCACAGCTGGTGAGTCAGGGCTGCAGGTGTCTCTCTGCCTCTTTCTCTCTCTATCTCCACATCCCTTCTCAATCTCTCTCTGTGTCTATCCAATTAAATATATATAAAAAGCATGCTGTTTTGGTAGTACTTACCAAATCCTTATTAACTAAAAGAATTGCCCTACAAACAAAAAGATTCTCTTCTTATAAGAATGTATGTCTTAGAAACCGAGCAGGCTAGAGGTCTTGTCTTCTGAAGATATAATTTATGACAGTTTTTTTTTTTTTTTGTTTCTAAGGAAAAGCAGTCTGACTGCAATGGGATTCTCAGGTCAAGTAGAAAATGACTGCACAGTTCTTGAAGCTGACTAGTTTTTTTCTTCTCAGTCTCTTTAGTGTTTCCTATTACATTTCTTGGGTGAAATTTGAGAATTTGTTCTGAATCATAAAGCATATCTCATGTAATTGTTCTGCATGAAACAATATTCCAGCTCTCAGTTTCAGACTAAGAGCCATGAAATAATACTTTTACTTCTAAGCATGTAATAACTCATATAATCAGTAATGGGACAGAAGTTTTCTAGTCCCGCCATCCCCTGCTCTCACATCTGAAACATTGTAGCTTTATAGTGCTCCTGCTTTGTGGAAAGGAGAGACAATACTAGTTTATACTCTGTAGACTAATTTAGGTGATTTCCTTACTCTCAGAATTCAAAGCCCCTCTCCAAGAGCCATGAAAAGACATTCAAACCACAAGTCACTGTTCAACATTTTGAAACTTTGATACATTCAGCTGGCTGCTCCAGGAATACTACAGAAAGGATTCACTCCAAAAAATGTTGAATATAAAAGGAGGAAGAAAGAGAGAAAGAGAGAGAGAGAGAGAGAGAGAGAGAGAGAGAAAACACTCAAGATCAGTTGAAACATTGCCTTTGACTTATCTTTTGTACATTTTTGGCTCATTCTTATACCAGCCCTAGTGAGAACACAAAACTAGGCTCTGGTTTCCAAGGCTACTTTACAATTAGCATTCAGGAGCTTTACTGTACAGTGTTCCCAAAAGCAAACTCATTAGACATTCCTCTAATGGGATCTCCCATGCTGCTGCTACAAGTGCAATGTATCTTTATTCCTTTTCTTCTCCCAATGCATATTATAGTACATGATTCCAGAGCTTTCCACAGCACGTGCTTTGGTATGAGTGGTGGCCACACCCATTGGATTCATAGCTGGACACTAAATTTCAGGTATTTCAATAAAAAAGAGAAGATGGAGAAGAAAGGAGCAGGGAATTCTGCAAAGTCTAATGTGTGCCAGGCACTGATGATCTCCATTCATTTACCAGCTACTTACTAAAATGCTTACTGTAGGAAAGGGTCTATATTAGTGGGTCCCAAAACTCTCCAAAGACTAAAAATCATCTGGAGATTTATTAGATGTTCCCCTGGTCATGTTACAGAAATTGCTCTCTGGGAAAGTGAAGCACCACCATGAGAGTTTTATGAAGTTCCTGAGGTGATTTCACTGTGCAGACAAGCTTTGGGACCAGCTACTCTATTTGAGGTGCTGAAGTGGCAATATGTTATCATAGCTATATTACTAAGACTATTGAAATCTCCCCTTTATAATTATTATTTAATAAATAATTGACAAGACCATAGAATAAGAGGGGTACAATTCTACACAATTCCCACCACCAGAGTTCTGTATCCCATCCCTCCATTGAAAGCTTTCTTATTCTTTATTCCTCTGGGAGCATGGATCCAGGATCTTCTTTTTTAATATTTTAATTAATTTATTTAAAAAATGGAAACACTGACAAGACCATAGTACAAGAGGGGTACAAGTCCCACTGCCAGAGCTCTATATCCCATTCCCTCCCCTGATAGCTTTCCTGTTCTTTATCCCCTGAGAATATGGACCCAGGGTCATTATGGGGTGCAGAAGGTGGAAGGTCTGGCTTCTGTTATTGCTTCCCCGCTGAACATGGCTGTTGACAGGTTGATCCATACTCCCAACCTGTCTCTCTCTTTCCCTAGTGGGCCAGGGTTCTGAGGAAGTGGTGTTCCAGGACACATTGGTGGGGTCATCTGTCCAAGGAAGTCTGGTTGGAATCATGGTAGTATCTGAAACCTGGTGGCTGAAAAAGAGTTAACATATAAAGCCATACAAATTGTTGATTAATCATGAACCTAAAGGCTGGAATATTACAGAAGAATATTTGGGGTCTCTGTTTTGGAAATAGCTAGTAGGTCTATTTTAGGTATATTCGTAGGGTCCATGACTTTATTAGTTTTTGCCTGTGACTGATATCTGATATGCAGGCGGATCCAGGATCCAGGGTCTTTATGGGTTGCAGAAGGTGGAAGGTCTGGCTTCTGAAATTGCTGCTCAGCTGGACATGGGTGTTGGCAGGTCAATCTGTTGGTATGCATGAGACCCCTTCTGTTTCATTTGGTTTAAATCCCCACTGCTTAACACTATTCTATTTACATAACCACTTCATTCTATTTACATAACCACTGTTAACAAGTTCCACCCTCCCTCCAGGGCATTTGTGGTTCAGTGATAGGATTCTCGCCTAATCTGCCCCCTCTTTGTCACACTCTGATTTTCACCAGTCACTTTTCTCTCCATCCTCTCTATGTCACATCCTGTTTCCACCCTACTTCGCAAGTATATATAAAGACAGTATTGTGAGTTGTATGGTACTGTACTTTGAGTTTAACTTAGCTCGTCTTAGATTGTGCTGCGTCCTGCATGAATAAAGAGATACTGCCTACAGCTCAACTATGAGTCCCTGGTCGTCTGTTACCCGCCCGTGCCCATGAAGCCAGCCCAGCGAAAACAACATAGCCCGTCGAAAACAACATCAATCCATACTCCCAGTCTATCTCTATCTTTCCCTAGTGGGGCAGGGGTCTGGAGAGGTGGAGCTCCAGGACACTCTTTTTAACAAAAAATAAATCAGCAACCAGAAAGATTGACTGAATATTAAATGATCAGTTGAAGGTAGAGAGATAACTCAAGTACACATCTGCTTAGTTCTAAAGCCTCCCTCAGGAAAACTGTATGCCACTCAAACTTAAAACAACTTAAAACTTATTTATTTAATAAGAGGAACACACACACATACACACGTGTGTGTGTGTGTGTGTGTGTGTGAGAGAGAGAGACAGAGAGAGACAGAGAGAGAGAGAGAGTGTGTGTGTGTGTGTGTGTGTGTGTGTGTGTGAGAGAGAGAGAGAGAGAGAGAGAGAGAGAGGGAGAAAAAAGAAGGGAAGAGGGAGACTAGAGCACCAATCTGGCATCTGTGGCTTTAGGACTGAGTCCTGGGCCTTATGCATGAAAATCCTGTGTTTTACCACTGAATCATTTCTTTGGCTGCCACAATTTTAACTTTATTGTTATTATTATTTTTATAGTCACTAATTACACAATAGAACCAGAAGTATGCATAGGCTACCTTAACATACATGTAGTGCTACCCTAGGGCCTCTGGGTTAAAGATATAATAAATAACTGAAGTTCTAGAAGATGGTATATTCTCTAGCTTTGTTGTCAACTTACTACTTCTCCCTCTATCACTCCAGGTAGGGATGGGAATCCTTTTTTTATTTCCCACCCAAGAGCCATTTGGATATTTATAACATAATTCAAAGGTCATACAAAACTATCAACTTAAAAATTTGCTCTTAATGTTGATATGAAAAAAGTGCTTATATTTATTGAGTTTTGTGTCTTGTCTATGGGTACCTTGGCAGGGCCAGAACAAATTCTTTCCTGGGCCATTTAGGGTTCTCAGGTTCAGATATTCCCTACCCCTGCTCTAAGCCCTTAACAAATAGGAGGTTTCCATAGTTAACTGCAGACTATTCATGGTCCTATGGGGATACAGGAAGTCTAGAGCACTGAAACTGATACCCTAACATCAAGTCATTCTTGGTACTGTTATGTTGTGATTATACTTTTGTTCTAAAAACTGACCTCGGGTACTATTCATCTTTTCCTGAGTACCTATTAGTTCTAGTAAGGGGATGTTTGTAACCAAATTTTGGTTCTTTGTTTAGTGTTCAGATTGTTGAGATAGTTCCTGACTCCCTCCCGAGCACTGGGACGTTGCCTTTTGGTCTGCTCTCCTAGAAGAGTTAAAATCTCATGGTAAGAGATAATGTACAGGTTGTCTAAAATGAATAGTGGGTTAGATTATGGTTAGACCTCAGCTGCTCCTTAAATGACTTACACTTTCTCATTCTCAATGGGATAGCAGCTATGAGAATGGATTTGAGAGGAGAAAAGAACATTGGAATGGGAAAGGCTTGGCATAGTTCACTCTGAGTCAGATCACTGTCGATACATAGAACAGTGTAGATCAGTATAACAATCGCAGAGAAGGATATCTGAGAAGAGTTTCTGAAGCAACAGTAAATGCCTCAGGAACCCAAGAGTCCTAGAAGAGTCACAGAAGATAACATTTAATTCAACTGCCATCTTTCTTTCTGCTTCCTTCCTTTTCTTCTTTCTTGAGATTGATGGCTTACAGTAAATATAGTCATTGTTGATACATGAGTAAAATTTCTCAATATTCTGCAAAACATTCTCATCCCCAGTCCGGGTTCTCCTCTGCCGTCATGCACCAGGACCCAGAAGTCTCTCCTCCCTAGAGTCCTTTACTTTTGTGCAATACACCAAACCCAGTCCAAGTTCTATGTTGTGTTTCCTCTTTCTGTTCTTATTTATCAACTTCTTTCCATGAGTGAGATCATTTCCCATATTCATCATTTTCTTTCTGGCTCATCTCACTTAACATGGTTCCCTTAAGTTCCATCTAAGATGAGGTTAAAAAGGTGAATTTCATTTTTTTTTTTTAACCAGAGCACTGGTGGTGTGTGTGGGTGAGGGGAATGGAATCCTGGACTTTGGAGCCTCAGGCATGAGAGTCTCTTTGCATAACCATTATGCTGTCTCCCCCTGTCCAAACTCATCATTCTTAATAGCTGAGCTTAATATTCTTAATAGCTATCATGTACCTAGACCAAAACTTTCTTAGCCATTCATCCACTGTTGGTGTATTTATTTATTTATTTATTTATTGAATAATGGATCAGGGGTCATGCAAAATGAACCAAAGACATTTCATAAAAGTGCCACTTAATTGAAAGCTATCTGATTATTCCTAATCTTTCTAAAATAGCCATTTTACTAGACAAAAGTTCTTTTATAAAAAGATTTCTTTTCCTTTCCTTTTCTTTTTTTTGTCTCCAGGGTTATCGATGGAATCAGTGCCTGCACTACATATCCATTGCTCCTGGAGGCCATTTTTTCCATTTTGTTGTGATTGTTGTTGTTATTGTATTTTTGTTGGATAGGACAAAGAGAAATCGAGAGAGGAAGGGAAGACAGAGAAGGGGAGAGAAAGATAGACACCTGCAGACCTGCTTCACTGCTTGTGAAGCTACCCCCTTGCAGGGGGGGGGGACTGGAACCAGGATCCTTGAGCTGGTCCTTGTGCTTTGTACCATGTGCATTTAACCCAGTGCCCTATCACCTGACTCCCAAAAGGTTTATTTTCAACATAGAAGAAAACAGAAGTAAAACACTTCAGGACACTACTACTATAAATATATTTAGAGATTCAACCTCATGAGTAAGGTAAGCTAAAGAAAGAATGAACAAATGAAACTCTGTCAGATTAAAAAAGCTTCTATACATTGAAAGAAACTTTCACAAGGATAGAAAAACAACCTCTGGAACCAGTGGTGGCACACCCAATTGAGTGCACACCATTACCATGCAATAGCACCCAGGTTTGAGCCCCCAGTCTCTGTCCCCAGGCGGATAGCTCACGAGTGGTGAGTAGTGCTACAGGTCTCCCACCCTCCACCGCCATATGTATCCTCTTTCTCTCTCAATTTCCTAAGCAATAAAATAAACACAAACAAAAGAAAAAAGAAAAAGAAAGACAACCTAGTAACTGGTAGGAAATATTTGTACCACACAATCTGACAAGGGACTGAAAATTTATAAAGAAATCACAGTTTAATAACAAAAAATAAGTAACCCAGTAAAAATGTAGGCAAAATATCTGAATAGTTCTCTAAAGAAGATATTAAGGTGGGGTTTCGGGTGGTAGCACGGTGGGTTAAGCGCACGTGGCGCAAAGCAAAAGGACTGGTGTAAGGATCCTGGTTTGAGCCCCCGGCTCCCCACCTGTAGGGGAGTCGCTTCACAAGTGGTGAAGCAGGTCGCCAGGTGTCTATCTTTCTCTCCCCCTCTCTGTCTTCCCCTCCTCTCTCCATTTCTCTCTGTCCTATCCAACAACGAACTACATCAACAACAACAACAATAACCACAACAAGGCTACAACAACAAGGGCAACAAAAGGGGAAAAACAATGGCCTCCAGGAGCAGTGGATTTACAGTGCAGGCACTGAGCCCCAGCAATAACCCTGGAGGCCAAAAAAAGAAGATATTAAGGTGGCTCACAGACATATGAATAAATATACTCAATCTCACTTAGTATCAGATAAATGCAAAAAAAAAAAAAACAACCCATAATAGATAACGCCTCACATCTGTGCATATGGGCTATATAATAAAGCAGGAAACAAAAAATTATTGATGAGGATGTGGAGAAAGAGAAACTCTGTTGATGGGAGTCGCAGTTCTGATGGAAAATAGCAGAATCCTTTAACAGAGAATCCTTAAACAAATAAAAGTAGAAATACCTTATGCTCCCACAATACCACTCATAAGCATAGACTGAAAGGATGTGAAAACACTAAGGTGAAAGAATATATGAACCCCTAGTGCTCATAGCTGTAGTATTTATGAAAGTCCAAACACTGAAGTAACCCAAATGTCTAACAACAGATGACTGAATAAGAAGTTATGAGACATATATCCAGTCTGCAATAATAATAATAATGAAAGATGAAATTATATCATTTGGGACAAGATGAATGGAACTAAGATGATAATGCTGAGTGAAAGAAAACCAGTGGAAGGTTTCACTTATTATGGAATTTAGATGGCTAAAGCAAATGAAAGTACAAATTTAAAAATGGTAGCCAAATCGTCTCTTAGACTTTATGAGAACTATGGTGATTATGGGGATGGGGCACAGAACTTCGGTGGAAAGTTCAACAACTATGTATAACCACGTAGGGGTGTGAAAATATACCCCTGAAATATTGTAACTTTTATAAACAACTATTAAATCACCTGTAATAAAAATTAATAAAAAGTATTTATTTTTATGACAATGTAAGAGATTAAGAACAGAGTACTTCTTAGCTCTGGTTTATAGTGGTATCTTGGACTGAACCTGGGGTTTCTAGGGCCTCTGGCAAACAAGCCTGATGTATTACTGCTGCATAGTCTTCACAAGCCTAATAAGTTATTTTATAGCATATTTTCCTCTGATACTACTTACATTTATTTCTGCTTTTCAATATTTCTATCCCAGGTACTTACTTAAATTTCTGGGGGGAAAAATTCAACTTTTACATTTAAAAATGTTCAAATCCAACAAAAGAGGTAGCAACTGTTTTGTCTAAAGAGAATTTAAATGTTTATAGAATCACAATGTTGAAAAGTTGAGGACCTCCAGGACTGTGATATATGTGACTTGTACAGGTGACAGATTGAAGCTGAGGACCAAAAATGGAGAAAGCTCAAGGGAGAAAGACTAAGACTTAATTAAGCAATAATGACCTCCCTTCCAAATGTGTTTTTTAAAAAAATGGTTTTTAAAATACTTTGCTATGTTGAGAAAATGAAAGCAGTCAATTAAGTAGTTTACAGTTCTAAAGTGGAAATGGCTGGAAGACACATTTTATTAAGCCATAGATAGTAATAGTAGCTTACAACCTAAAAAAAGGAAAAGCAACACAATTATGGTTTTATTTACTTATTTACTTATTTTTTAAACAAGTGGATTTTAAAATATATTTATTTATTCCCTTTTGTTGCCCTTGTTGTTTTATTATTGTAGTTATTATTGTTGATATTGATGTTGTCATTGGATAGGACAGAGAGAAATGGAGAGAGGAAGGGAAGATAGAGAAGGGGAGAGAAAGATAGACACCTACAGACCTGCTTCACGCTTGTGAAGCGACTCCCCTTCAGGTGAGGAGTGACTCCCCTTCAGGTGAGGAGTGACTCCCCTGCAGGTGAGGAGCCAGGGGCTTGAACTGGGATCCTTATGCCCGTCCTTGTGCTTTGCACCTGCACTTAACCCACTGTGCTACTGCCCGACTCCCTATTTACTTATTTTTAAGCAGAGTACTGCTCATCTCTGGTTTGTGGTGCAGGGTACTGAACCAGGAGCCATGGAGCCTCAGATTTAAGAGTCTCTTTGCATGACCATTAGGCTATGTTCCTCCAGCCACAGCTGTGGCTTTAAATGGGCATGTTTAGAGTGCAAAAGTTAACTTATTATGCAAGGACATCATACAAAACCTTAAAAAAAAAAGGCTGCTTCTGAAAGCTCTTATTAAGATAAAATTCTGAGAGCAGATGTTAATTTATCATTATTATCTATTATTATTATTATGATGATGATGTAGGGGATGGCAAAAGACAGCAAAAGACTTCAGAAAGTTGCCAAACCATTTTTTTCTAAGTTGATTTCAACAGAACTGGAAACAGCTGCCTTCTCCATTTTTAAATATATGAAGAATAACTAAGATAATGAAACCACTGTATGAAGTATATGGAAAGCCTGCACTATTTTGGCTATATACTAAATAAATGAAACTGCATAACTAATCATATCATATAGCTGTGTACTACTATACATCAAAATTTTTAATTAAATGTTACTTTAAAAATCATTAATCATTTTATTACTTTAGTCTTTATTCTAAAAGGGAAATGACTTCCAATTCCATATATAACTAACAACCCACTCCTACTCCTCACAGCAGACAATGTTGTCTTTTATTCATTAAACTCAGGTATGGTTTTAGCTCTAGAAGATCTACAAATGATACCAGTTACCTCTTTTGCTGTGTTTGTAGATGATAGGACCAATAGCACACTTTTAGACAGAGGATTATGCTTTTTGTAGTTTAACTAAATTAGGCAAAAGTGAAATGCATCTGCTCAAATTAAAAAAAAAAGGTCAGCTACAAAGAACATTTTTATAAATTTTTCAATACTTCAATCCCAGATAATTATTCAAATTTCTGGAGAAAATTCAACTTTTACATTTTAAAATGTTCAAGTACAACAAAAGAGGTAGCAACAATGTGAGCTAGTGAGAATTTAACTGTTTAATAGACAGATTAAAAATAAGTTAGAGTTAGAAGGGCTCATCTGTGAGTCCTGCTTGTTAACAAATTTTGAATCTAGTGGAGATGGCAAGTGCACTAGTATGTCGATGCAGATATAGTTTATTATGTATCACATGTTATATGAACAAGGGACACTGATAATACAAAAGAGGGGGTGTCCATCACCTGGGGCCTTAGTCAGGGAGTCCTGGGATTCCCACACAGACATGATGGGCCTAGACCTCTAACAGATCCCTCTCACCACTGTCACTGGTCAACTCCATCAGGAACAACATAATGAACCCCTTATTGGCCCCTAAAGGACCTTGCCCTCAATGTGGATCAACAATGGTAGGGAATGCTTCATTCTCCAAAGGGAGGTTGGATAGCACATTCTGCCTGTCACCTGAGAATGATGGGTCCTGAAATTGGTGCAGCCTGGAATGTTCTTAGCTGTAACCACAGAATGTGAGTTCAGACCTACAGGGATGCAGAGGTTACATAGGCCCCTGTGCGGAACATGGGCCTCAGATCATATCGATGGGGTTTATAATTAACAATACTTTTCCCATATTTGGGAGCTACTCTCTTCCCTCATCCAGCTTTCTGGTTCTTTTTCCAACCATGACACCATTCTCCCAGACAACGGCTTAGGTCACCTGTATGTATATTAGATGTCAGGGGCAGGCAAAAGCTAGTTGGGTCATGGGCCCCTTGGAATATACCTAAAATAGACCTACTAGCTTTTTCCAGAATGGAGACTTCAAGTCTCCATCCACAATATTCTTGCCTTTAGGTTCATGATTAGTCAACAATTTGTTCTGCTTTCTATCTTAACTCTTTTTCAGCCACCAGGTTCCAGATGCTACTATGATGCCAACTGGACTTCCTTGGACAGATGACTCTACCAATGTGTCCTGGAGCTCTGCTTCCTCAGAGCCCTGCTCCACTAGGGAAAGAGAGAGACAGGCTGCGAGTATGGATCAACCTGCCAATACTCATGTTCAGCAGGGAAGCAATTACAGAAGCCAGACCTTCCACCTTCTGCACCCCATAATGACCCTGGGTCTATACTCCCAGAGGGATAAAGAATAGGAAAGCTATCAGGGGAGGGAATGGGATACAGAGTTCTGGTGGTGGGAATTATGTGGAACTGTACCCCTCTTATCTATCCTATGGTTGGGTAAGTGTTTCCATTTTATAAATAAAAACATAAAAAAAAGAAGGCTGTGTCCAGTCTTCCAGAGAGTGGGTTTAAAAGTGTGAAAAGGGGAGTCGGGCGGTAGCGCAGTGGGTTAAGCGCACATGGTGCAAAGCGCAAAGACCGGCATAAGGATCCTGGTTTGAGCCCCCGGCTCCCCACCTGCAGGGGAGTTGCTTCACAAGCGGTGAAGCAGGTCTGCAGGTGTCTTTCTCTCCCCCTCTCTGTCTTCCCCTCCTGTCTCCATTTCTCTCTGTTCTATCCAACAACGACGACATCAATAATAACTATAACAATAAAACAAGAAGGGCAACAAAAGGGAATAAATATAAAAATTTTTTTTTAAAGTGTGAAAAGAGGGCATGTGAGGGTTAGGCGTGGGCTATGCCTTCAAATACTTTATTGATTTCTAATCTAGAAGGAGAGACACTGAATGATTTGAAGCAAAGGAAAAATGTATACTAGATCATATTAACACTTAGCTTTAAGACTAGACCAGGCAACTTATTCCTGGCCCATGCTTTTATTACTTTTTTTTTTTTTGTCTTTAAAGCAGAGGCCAAGAATATGAGAATATCATGTGACAGTCTCTTGGAACAGGTGTAGTGTGCTACTCACAATGGAGCTTTTGTTATGGTATTCCTTCTATAAAACTAGCTTGGGAATTTGAATATTTTGAGCCACCTGTCTTTACACATTTGTGAATATCATAGATAAATCTATAGAATCAACCAGTTGACAGACAGTAGCACTCTTTAAGGATTTTAAGGTACTGTCCACCCCCATCCTTACTGTTACCATACCAATACCTGAGCATGCATATGGATATGTGTTTCCTTCAGTTTCTTGGTCAAATTCTTTTTTTGAATCTCCATCTCAGAACTATTGTGGCCCATTAGTCAACTGGTTACAGTTCATGATTTCAAAGTACCATGTGCACAGTGACACCCTTTAAAAGCAGTTTAAAAGTCACAGTCATTCCATAGGATAGTTCTGGGGAATATTCTGAAAACTACACAAGTACTAATTGAAACAATAAACACATACTTAACATTCACTGCTGTATTGATCACAGTGGTCAAGAACTGGAAGCAATCTAAATGCTCATCAACTGACAAGTTATTAAAGAAAGCATGATACACACACACACACACGCACACACACACACAATGGAATACCAGTCAACAGTAGAGAAAGATGAAATCCTGCCATTTTGCAATAACATTAATGAATCTAGAGGGTGTCTTTCTAAGTGAAATTAAGTCAGACAGAAAAGATAAACACCATATATATGCTTTCACTCTCATATGCCACATAGGAAAAATAGATGAACTAAATTAAAAATAAAAACATTTTGGCTATAAAACGAATTAGCGGTTACTAGGAAAGAGGTGGCTAGGAGGGGGGTTAAATTAGCATAAAGGAGATGCAAGTGTTGATTTTCAATGGTGATCACCTGAAATCCATATAACGTTATGATGTAATGTTACTTTAATAATAATAAAAATAAATCACAAAGTCATTTCAAACACAAATATACTGACACTGACATGCTTCAGCTACCCTAACCATATTCATAAAATGCTGCTTATTAATCTGAGACACGGAATGTCAAATGGACTAGGCACTGGGTCACATAAAATAAGAGGATGACAAAGCTCTCATATACCACTATGGGAGGGGTTCAAAAGAAGTGCTACCAGTATCAGAACTAAAGACTAACATTTCATACACTTAAAGCAGACAGTTTTCATAGCAGCAAAAATACTTCATAAATTCATGGTTTAAGGTTTGCTTATGTTTTAGATGTCAAAACTAATTTCTTCCCCTACATTTTGCAAAATGTACTTTGAGAACTTGTACTTGAGAATTTGATACATTTCCAAATTTGCCAAAATTTACATTCATATTTATATCACACTTCTATTGGCAGGCAAGACTAATCAGAAAAAAAGATTGCTCATAAGCTAACAGATGATCATCTATATATACAGCATGGTGCACACTCGAGTAAATTTATGACTTTAGATTCAATTCTCTTATTTTTATCACTGCCTATAATTTTGATTTTTCTTTTGCCAGAAACAATTTCTGGGGACATTTCCAAGAAAGTGGAATTGTTAAAAAATATCACAAAGAAATGCTGTATTGTTGGGGTTCCTGGGGGGGGGGGACAAGCCAGCCCAGCTCCCACTTCCCTGCCTGGCCTGTTGGCCACGAGGAGACAGGCAGGTGGAGAGCAGGGAACCACGGGCTAGTAGAGGCAGGGGCGAGTTCGCTAAGGGGTCTTCTAGCATACTGTGGTGGCAGACAATACACAAACCTCCTTAGGATACCGCTGAGGAGAAAGGGACGTCTTTATTGACCCAGTTACAAGTTTATAAAGGGGTAGCTATGCAGGGGAATGTTGGGAACATGTGTGAGCCTGATAGAGCTTAGGGAGAACCACCCCCATCTTTGGATGGAGGTCTGAGAAGATAACCTCTTGGTAAGTCTCTCTCAACCGAGGAGAGCATAAGGGGGGAAACTCAGACTTGGTTCTTTCCTTCTTGACTCTCAGGCCCACAGATACCCTAGTACTTCCCTCCATTAACTGCAGGCCACATGGCCGCAGATTCACTCATTCAAAGTCACCTTCTGATCACAGAAGAACACACCTTATCACACACTTCATCACACACCTCAGAGCCCAGACAAGAGAAATTCCAAACTATATGGCCTTTTGATATCCATCTTCTCTCTGTCTCACCCTACGGGTTTAACCCCTATGCTTCTCTCAAATACCTTTGGATAATTAAGTTGCTTGTGTTATGGAAAATAATTGTCTTGTATCTCATCAATTCCTGTCATACCAACCCCCTACCTTAGGGGCATGCTAACTGTTAAGAAACCTGTAATTTCTGTCATATTGCAACAATAATTACCTCCATTGCTTTTCTATTTAACTCATGTCCACTTTGCTAATAAACGGACTCTAGGATTCTGGGACTCAAGGACTCAGTTTCTAGATTCACGCTAAGAGTCCCCTGGTGTCTTTTACTTCGTGTCACCCCTGTTGTGAGTGAGAAAGAACCAGCCCGATACCTTTCCCAAGGAGGACACCCTGCCGGAGAAGGAGAGAGACACCCCGAAATCTGGCGCCCATAGCGTGGGGCAGAATTTCCCGACCTCAAGAGGAAAATCGGCCCATCAGGCATCAGCCTTCACCCAGTTGAAAAACGCTGACCCAACTGAGGGGATCAGGACCGTGGCTTCAGGAAATCAAGAAGATATAGCGAAGCACATCGGAAAGGTAACCCCAAGGCTCTCATTTGAGCCCCTGTGATCTTTCTCTCCTTCTCCCTATCTTTTCACACTCCAGGGAAGCTCGTGGAGAGGATACAGAGGGAGAACCTCAGTGGAACAGAACCCTGGCCAGGCTCTGAGAAACTGAGTATTCTTCCCCCGTTGAATCTTAACGGGTCTGACCTAATCTTTCCTCCTATCCAAATTTTGTAACATTTGCTCTAGACCCTCACCTAATTTCTGAGCTAAACTGACATGGGGAATTTTTTTTCAACCCAGGAGGAACCTCCAATTAAGTGCTTTCAAGACTTGTTAGCTACCAGAGCGTTAAAGCTATCAAAGAAACAGGCCCTACGATTTTGGAATGTGGTGATTCATGTAGCCCCCTGGTTTAGGAAAGAGCATATCTATGACCCAGAGTCATGGGCCTGTGTGGCATATTTAGCCCGCAAGGAGGAAGCTGAAGGATTAAGAGAACTAGATGTTCAGTTCTTGGCAATCATTGCTGCATTAAAACAGTGTGCGGCATCTGCTAAGGAACCAGAGAAAAGGGACAGCTCTCCCTCAGCCAAGTTGCTGGAGGGCGGGGCCACTCTGGCACCCCCAGTACAAGTCTTAAAGGAATTGAAAGGATCAGATACTAAAAAAGAGGCTAGCCTTGAGACTGCTATTCAGGAATTAAGGGATCAGGTTGCTCTCTTGGCTAAGTCTAAGCTTTTTTCTCCAGAAAGGGCAGAATCTGAAGAATCTGTTCTGCAGTTTCCATCTCTCCCTCCACCATTCTCTACACCTTTCTCTCCATCTCCGCCTCCTCCTCAGATACCCCTGCCCTTCCCTGCACGGACCAGGCCACCGTCTCTGGTGTTGCCCCCTGGACCACAAGTATTATTTTTGCCTGTATCACCGCCTTGGGCAGTAACAGAGCCAGCTCCGAAGGCACAGGCACCTCCGATTCAGGCGCCATGTCAGTCACCGCCGGCTGCACCCAGTGCGCAGTTAGAGGCACCCACGGCTTCATTGCCATCACTGCCACAACCCAGTGTGCAGTCAGAGGCGCCCACGGCTTCATTGCCGTCACTGCCACAACCTGTACAGCTTCCACAAGCACCGCCGCCCTCGGCACAACAGGCGCTATCGCCCGCGCCAGTGATTCTGGCTGTGCCAGAGCCGCAGGACATGCCAGTAAATGAAAGGCAGCTGCGGGATCCACAGCCACCTGCACAGACCCTGTGCACCGCCCCTCTCCCTCCTCTTCCTGCTCCAACTACCTCACTGCTCCCTGTCACTCCAAAAGTGGCTATGACAGACTCTGAACGCTTATGCCAGCTAAGAGATCAGTTTTCCCCGGGACAGCTTAGTGCGTATCCTGTAAATTTGGTCCCAAACAGGCAGAAACCTAGCTCCTGGTACCCCTATGCAGTTTCTGATTTAAAAGAACTCAAAATCGCTATTCGGGAAGACGGGGTTCATTCCCCTTGGACAAAGTCTATTCTCCAGGGTTATCTACAAAGTTTAAATACACCCCAAGATTGGAGAGATATTATTAGAGCTGTACTGCCTAGCCCACTTTTTCTCCAGTGGGAAGCATTTTTTTGGGATGAGTGTTTGCAGCAAGCCCGTAGAAATACTGAAGGGCAGCCAGATTGGAATTTCGATGCATTATTTGGCACAGGCTGCTTGAGCACCGGAATTCTTCAGGCAGAGGCCAGGTTTCCACCCGGTTACTTTGACCAGGTGCGCCTCTGTGCAATGCAGGCATGGGACCGATTAACACCGCCTACAGGTGAGAGCCCTGCCCCTATACTTAGCCTATGCCAGGAGCGAGACGAGTCTTTAAGTAAGTTTATCACCAGAGTACAGGCCAGCCTAGAGAGAAAATTTTCTGATCCAAATGCCCGTCAGTTATTATTAAAAACTATAGTATGGGAAGGAATGCTTCCAGACTTCCGTCAGGCATGTTTGTCTCTAAAGAATGAGACCCCAAGTCAGTGGATTTTAGCCACTCAAGAGATAGGGTCCAGCACTCACCAGGCCACCACTTTGGCGCAAGCTTTTGCAGCTGCCCTAGATAAACAGAAGGGAGCCTGCTTTCAGTGCGGTCGCGAGGGGCACTGGCGTAACCAGTGTTTTAAAGGCAAACAGGGACCCCGCACCCCATCTGGCAACCAGAAAGCTAAGACACTTTGTTCTCGGTGCCAGAAGGGCTATCATCAGAGAAAAGAGTGTCGTTCTAAAACGCATAAAGATGGCACACCTTTACCAGACTTTGACAAAGATTTAAACTAGATTTGGGGCAACCCTTAGCCCCTGAAAGAGGGAAAGATATGGAAATAATAAAATGCTCTGTAGATATCATGCCTCCATCCAGCCAGGGAGCCTGTCCGGTGCCCCCTGCACTGCTCCCTGCTGAGCATAGGGGAGAGCACCCAGTCCACGAGAGGACCCAGGATAAAGATAGCCAGCTGGAAAGGATAGGTGCTAGTCCAGAGCCAGAAGTTTTGTGGACTACCCCTGTTATTGAACAAGGTCACCCAATTATGACACTCCTGATTGACAAAAAACCTTTTAAATGTCTGATTGATACCAGAGCTGACAGAACTATTTTAAGACAGAAGGAGGTGCCCAGGCACTGGAATCTCCTCCCTGGACCTAGACTTCATGGGGTGGGCAGCCTTACACAGGCCTTTCAGACCCAAGACCCACTTGTTTGGGAAGATCCTGATGGGACTACCGGACTTTTTCGCCCTTTGATCGCTGAAATCAGCACTAACCTATTGGACAGAGATTTATTAGAATCTTTAAATGTGACTATCTGTTCTGACCCCTCTACAAGGTGCCTCTCTCACGAGGGTGAAAATTCTAAATCTTACCAGCACCCCCAATTCTAAACGCCACTGTTCATCACGAAACCCCTCACCTAGAATGGCTTTCTAATGACCCAGTCAGGGTAGAACAGTGGCCTTGCCAGGAACAAAGGGTTAAACATGATATTCCTGGCCTGATAAATTTTTTTTTATTCGGCAGATGTGATTCAACAAAATTATTTAGTCTAATATTGTCATCTAAAATAAATGTAACAGTAAAAATTTAATTTTAAACATTTGAGCTATGAGGTTTATCTTAGCTTTTTAAGTGAAAGATCAATTAAGTTGTGTACCCACCCTTGTTTATAGCTGCCCTAAGGGTGTGATAAGCTTTGTGATAAACAAAGATTCTAACAGACTAAGTTTAAAATTGTTTAAGTGATTAAAAAAAAAATAGCAAGCATTTTATCATGTCAACACATTAGGTATTGACTTTCTATAACATACTGGTATATTTTAATAAAGAGCCTTCTAAAATCATATGAAGGAACTCAAGCCAATTCTAACCATTAAACTTCTAACTTGGTACACATTATTTTCTCTTAAGTAAATAATTATAGGTACAATCTACAGATGAAGAACCGACTGCTCATATGGTAAGATTTAAAGCTAAACATTTTTCTTTTTTATTTATGGGTGTGTGATGACTCTTAAAGTCACTCATATCCTAAAATTTTTTTTTCATTTTTTTACAAGCGTCTTAAATTTTAACGCTTGACCTGCCATAGTGAGAGCACTTTACTGGCTCCTGCTTTGTTTAATTAAGATCCTGCTATTCAGAATTTGAAGACTAATCCCCATTGATAAAATCCAGTGCTCTCTGGCAGATTGATGTAACTCACCTGCCCATGTTTGGTAAACAATTTTTTTTCTCAATTGGTACTTTTTCTAAATTTATGTGGGCTACAACTCAAACAAGAAAAACTATAACCCTTAAGCTCAATTAATAAAAAAAGAAGGGGAATGCACCCCCCAGTATTCAGTTGGCTAAAGTATCAATGAAGTAACTTTACTAAACCTTCTTAATATTTACAGAAATCCGAATTGTCCATTTATTATATCTCATTGACAAAGCCACCCAATTTATAGAGACACATAGTCATAGAGACACATTTTTTTTCTTTTTTCTTTTTTCAATGCTGGAATGTTTGTTTTCCTTTTATTATGGTGGATGACATTACTGCTCTTGGAAAATCCACAGAGTCCCTGTTGGCAAGTCCTTACCATTAAAGGACACCATGCCAGTATATACTCCAGCTAACCTCACCAGCCTACCCAATTCTCTTTCTGCTGACCTAATTTTCGTGTCAGTTCTTCTCTACCTGGTCCTTGCCTCCTAGTTTTTCTTATTCCACAGCTGACCCTCTATGAAGAAGAAGAATTTCATCAGCTGGCGCTGATCCACCAGAGGACCAGACTTGCTGTTTCTTCCTCTGGACATCACATCAACTGACTGCATCCCTTAAACTTGCTGGTGGACTTTGGGACAATCTCTCTATGCTGCTGGACACATTTAAAATCAACTTCGACAGTCCATTTGACTTCACCTCGGACAGCTTGGAGCCTCTCCAGAGACAGATGAACTCCCTTGCCAAGGTGGTACTCCAGAACTGCCATGGTTTGGAATTGATTTACGCTAAATAGCGTGATCTTTGTCTAGAAAAATGTTGTTTCTTTTGTAAATGAAATTAGATTTGTAAAACTGAAATGTTAATATCTTGCACAAACTTAGCCGTGATATTAAGAATTACTTTTCCCCTTTCAATACTAACTCCTGGTTCTCTTCTCTTTTAACTGCTTGGCTTCTGCCTCTCCTAGGCCCTTTGCTAGATATGGTAGCTCTATCGCTGATTATTCCTTGCCTCATTCAATTCCTCAAGAAATGCATACATGACATAATTAGTGTTACAGTACAGAGAGTCTCAGTTCACCCTTACACTCGTATTCCTTTAGAGGAAAGAAATGCTCTAACTGACATTGATCCATAAACACTGTTCATTAATTAAAGAAATTACGAGGAGATGTTGGGAACATGTGTGAGCCTGATAGAGCTTAGGGAGAACCACCCCCATCTTTGGATGGAGGTCTGAGAAGATAACCTCTTGGTAAGTCTCTCTCAACCGAGGAGAGCATACGGGGGGAAACTCAGACTTGGTTCTTTCCTTCTTAACTCTCAGGCCCACAGATACCCCAGTACTTCCCTCCATTAACTGCAGGCCACATGGCCGCAGATTCACTCATTCAAAGTCACCTTCTGATCACAGAAGAACACACCTTATCACACACTTCATCACACACCTCAGAGCCCAGACAAGAGAAATTCCAAACTATATGGCCTTTTGATATCCATCTTCTCTCTGTCTCACCCTACGGGTTTAACCCCTATGCTTCTCTCAAATACCTTTGGATAATTAAGTTGCTTGTGTTATGGAAAATAACTGTCTTGTATCTTATCAATTCCTGTCATACCAACCCCCTACCTTAGGGGCATGCTGACTGTTAAGAAACCTGTAATTTCTGTCATATTGCAACAATAATTACCTCCATTGCTTTTCTATTTAACTCATGTCCACTTTGCTAATAAACGGACTCTAGGATTCTGGGACTCAAGGACTCAGTTTCTAGATTCACGCTAAGAGTCCCCTGGTGTCTTTTACTTCGTGTCACCCCTGTCGTGAGCAAGAAAGAACCAGCCCGATACCTTTCCCAAGGAGGACACCCTGCCGGAGAAGGAGAGAGACACCCCGAAAGGGGACGTAGCCAGCTGGCCAATGAGGTCAATATCTCCTTATAAGGGAAAAGAGAGCAAGGCAATGAGAAGGTATGGATGATGATGCAGGAACAGGGAAATAGAAATATAAGGAAGGCGAAGCCCACCAGAGGGGGGAGGAGTGGGGTGATGCTAGAGGCTGATAGGAAGGTTGGAATTCCCTTGAGTACTCTGGCCACATCTCGCTCGACCACAAGGCTGGCAGACCAAGGGAAGTCTGATAGATGAGCTTCTGGGGGGGCTCAGCCATCCATACTCAAACACACATTAGACCCACAATGAAACAATTTCAGGGGACATTTCCAAGAAAGTGGAATTGTTAAAAAATATCACAAAGACAGGTGCCCAACAATAGATGAGTGGCTGAGAAAGCTGTGGTATATATACACAATGGAATACTATACAGCTATCAAGAACAATGAACCCACCTTCTCTGACCCATCTTGGACAGAGCTAGAGGAATTATGTTAAGTGAGCTAAGTCAGAAAGATAAAGATGAGTATGGGATGATCCCACTCATCAACAGAAGTTGAGAAAGAAGATCTGAAAGGGAAACTAAAAGCAGGATCTGACTAAATTGAAAGTAGGGCACCAAAGTAAAAACCCTGTGGTGAGGGGTAGACATGCAGCTTCCTGGGCTGATGGGGGGTAGGGGTGGGTGGGTGGGAGGGGACACAGTCTTTTGTTGGTGGGAATGATGTTTAGTAAAGTGTAGTCATATAAATCACTAGTTAATTAATATGAGAGGGGGAAAATTAATTGTATGTCTCGAAGTTTTTAAAACACAGACTGAGTCTTTTTAATATATAGGCTGTGTATTTGATAAGTGGACTCTCTCAAAAGTCTAGACCAAGTAGATCAGAAGCAACCCATGGCACAGCTATATACAAGATACTGGGTACTATACAGCAAACCCTAACAAAAAGACTTTTCAAAGTTAACCCAATTACCAAATAATGTGATGATAACATTAACTACCCACTGTCTTTTTGAACCCTAAGACAGCAGGAACCTCACATCTCCACTGTAGAGCCTACATTTCCCCTAGTCCTGGAACCTTAGGATAGGGCCCACTTTCCCGCATGCCTCTCCCAATCCATACCAAATAATATTGCATCTGCCCATCGCAACCTAGTCAAAGCAACAACTGCCACCTCAACATGCTTCAACTCAGACTGTGTCCAGAGACTTCACGTGTGGAATGACAACCCTTCAACTTCATTACTCGGGTGAGACCTTTCCTTTCATAGTATTCTCTAATTCTATCCCAGGTGGTTCACTTTCTAACAAAGTCCAAAAACCTAGATATAGACCAGGTTATGTGAGAGAGAGCATATGTTCACATGTATCCATAAACTAGTGCAAAATATATACCTAAAAGCAGAAGTACACTAGAGTGTGCAGTGAGTACCCCCCTAACACTTCCTCTCCACTATTCCAACCTTTGGGTCTATGATTGCTCAACAATTTGTTTGGCTTTGTATGTTAACTCTCTTTTCAGCCACCAGGTTCCAGATGCCATCAGGATGCCAGCCAGGCTTCCCTGGACTGAAGACCCCACCAATGTGTCCTGGAGCTCCACTTCCCCAGAGACCCACCCAAATAGGGAAAGAGAGAGGCAGACTGGGAGTATGGATTGACCAGTCAATGCCCATGTTCAGCGGGGAAGCAATTACAGAAGCCAGACCTTCCACCTTCTGCAACCCTCAACGACCCTGGGTCCATGCTCCCAGAGGGACAGAGAATGGGAAAGCTATCAGGGGAGGGCATGGGATATGGAGATTGGGTCATGGGCATTGTGTGGAGTTGTACCCCTCTGTTGTTGTAGCGGTCAGGTGTCGGGCTGAACCGCGGAGAGGAGAGTGGACGTCCAGAGCAAAGGGGTACACAAATCTTTATTATAGGATGAGGGGGTGGCTCAGGCCACGTGGAGTCAGCCGACAATGGCTGTCCCCACCATCTGACCATGGGGCGAGAGAAGAGGGCGAGATCTGAGAGAAGGGGGAGCTGAGAGCCCAGAGAGAGAGGGGGGTGAGGGGGCTTTTTATTGGGTGACAACCAGGGGTGACGTATGGGGCTAGGATTGGTTGAAGGGGGCACTTCTAGGATTTCGCTGGGCATAGTAAAACCTGGGGGCAGAGACTGCATCAGAATAATTCCTCAGCAACATCTCCTCCTATCCTTTTATATCTAAATGGACACAGTAAACAAAAATGGAATGGAGCAGGCTTAAATGTTTTTAAGGAATACCGTGCTCAGGTGGTAAGATGTAGGACTTTCTGTGGAGGAGGGAAGGCTTAAATGGCTGCCAACCTTGTGAGATTTATGCGTCCTCCTGTGCTCAACCCCTCTTTAGAGAGAGAGACTTACCTGGAGAGACTCATCTCATAGGTTTAAGTGCAGCCTGCTCAACCATCTCTTCACAATATCTCTACATCTTTTCTAGCTTTCTATCTAGTAATAGCATAAGATAGTTCAAAGTCTGTAAAAGACTATCATGGAGCAGAAACCTTTTGGGCATAAACCTAAATGATATAACAAAACAGGAAAGGACAAGTAGGGGAGTAGTAAAAGCCAGTGTGAAGTGAAGGGAAGGATTGGTGTGTAAAGGAACATTCCCTGCTGGGGGGGGAAGGGCAAGGGTACATAATGAGGGGGAGGCGGGAGGGCATGACCCACCAAACAGAGGGGCTATTTGGCATTGTATAGTCCTCAAGGCAACAGTCTGTAAAGTCTATGAATTACTCAGGGTCAGTCTATAAAAAACCAGCAGCGTGAAGGGAAATAAGCTGCTTTAAAATTGTGTAAAATGTATAGAGGGTATTTCAGAAAGTCCAATACAAGTCTCAGTCCGAAGTAGATGGCTAGGGGAAGAATTGGCAGGGGATGCGACGCTGCATGAGGGAGGTCAGCCGCTGGAATTGAGGGAGGTCAGCCGCTGGTATTCTGCTTTTCTGTAGATAGCCAGCTGGAACCGCCAACACGTGACAGGCAGGTCAGAAGCAGGAACGGCAAGCAGGCATTAAGAAAGTTCTGTCCTTGGAGTCTGCTCAGTCGGTATAGCATGAGACTCTTAATCTCAGGGTAGTGGGTTCGTGCCCCACGTTGGGCGCCAGATGTTGTTGTAGCAGTCAGGTGTCGGGCTGCACCGCGGAGAAGAGAGTGGACGTCCAGAGCAAAGGTGTCCACAAATCTTTATTATAGGATGAGGGGGGGTGGCTCAGGCCACGTGGAGTCAGCCGACAATGGCCGTCCCCACTACCTGACCATGGAGCGAGAGAAGAGGGCGAGATCTGAGAGAAGGGGGAGCTGAGAGCCCAGAGAGAGGGGGGTGAGGGGGCTTTTTATTGGGCGACAACCAGGGGTGACGTATGGGGCCAGGATTGGTTGAAGGGGGCACTGCTAGGATTTCGTTGGGCGTAGTAAAACCTGGGGGCAGAGACTGAATCAGAATAATTCCTCAGCAACACCCCTCCTGCCCTATGGTTTTGTTAATTTGTCCTTTCTTGAATAAAAAATAAATTTAAAAAATCACAAAGAAATGCTGTATGATATTTTAAGCATATTTTTCTTAACAACTTAAAAAAGTCAATTCAGGGAGTATTTCTTATTTCACCTATGGAAAGAGTACTATAGGAATTCCAGGTTTCTAGGGATTACTTATATGGAGTTGAAATAAAAGGCACTCCCACAATTATGAAGGTGATATAGGTGGGGACCCTTTTTCAGAAACAGGTCTCCAACCACCATCATCCCCAAAAAGAAGTACATAAGGAGATAATAGAAAAGTCAAGTTTTGGGGTTTTGTCATTGAAGCCTAATGGTTTTACTGTTTCCCATTCCTTCTGCCTACTAGTAGTGTCTGTGTGTCATTCATTTGATGATGCTTGCTATGGCAAGAGATTAAAAAAAGAGAGAGACTTGAGTAAGACAGTTGCTTCAGAGTAGTAATAAGAGGTTTATGAAGATAGGCTGTGGGAACATAGTCTTTATCAGTACATGAAAACCAGTAACGTTTTCATGCATGTTCTTCTAATTTAGATATCTGAATGTGGTCCTTCAAAACTCACAGGCAGGAACTTCTGTTCTACATGCTTACAGTCAACCAATCCCTTAGAGCAGACCCTAGAGGAGTACACTGAACACAACCTAACCTAATTTGCTTGTGATTATCCATTTACTTTGCATAAATTATCTTTGTAAGTAGGTTTAGTTATTAGTTTTCCCTTACTTTTGCTCTAGTTTACCTGGGCCAAATCTAGGGCTTCCTGACTGCCTTTTCTTATCTGTCAACACTGACAGCTTGAAAATATAGTCTTTGGCATATTACACCAAAGTAAAAGACTCTGGGGTGTGTGGGTGGGGAGAATACAGGTCCATGAAGGATGATAAATGACATAGTGGGGGTTGTATTGTTAAATGGGAAACTAGGGAACGTTATGCATGTACAAACTATTGTATTTACTGTTGAATGTAAAACATTAATTCCCCAATAAAGAAATAAATTTTTAAAAAAAGAAAATATAATCTTTCATAAAAAAGAAACGTAAAATTAAAAATTCCTATGGGAAAAAAAATCTTCAGAGTGGATGACAGAAGGGTATATCTATAAAGTAGCCACACAGCAGTGTGAAAGCATAGTGACATTTAAGATGAATTATCTGCGCAATGACTGTATTTGGTCAGGAAGGTATCGGTCTAAGTTATAAGTAAATTAAAGTGTTTGTTTCTCTTTTATTAATAGCGTAGTGTTATAAACTACAGTAGCTTCTGAATTATCCATACTTGATAAATGACAGATATGGGGGAGGGTAAAGCAAAATTATAGCTGACAGAAAGATGATCTTCATTTGAATCTATGTTGTGAATATTATCTATTCAGGAAAAATAATAAAAAATAGAAGCATCAGCATCTCTTGAGCTTTATAGTCGAGGCACATTTAAGACAGGGAAGCTTTTTAAAATATTTATTTATTTTTCCCTTTTGTTGCCCTCGTTTTTTTATTGTTAAATTTGTTGTTATTGATGTTGTTGTCAGATAGGACAGAGAGAAATGGAGAGAGGAGGGTAAGACAGGGGGAGAGAAAGATAAACACCTGTAGACCTGCTTCACCGCCTGTGAAGTGACTGGGGGCTTGAACTGGGATCCTTACGTTGGTCCTTGCGCTTCACGCCACATGTGATTAACCCGCTGCACTACCGCCTGACTCCCGACAGGGAAGCTTTTGTCTCAGTTTCAGATATAAAATTCATAGGAAAGGTTAACTGGTATTTCGGTTTGGGAAAGGGTCTGTGATTAGCTAAAATTGCATTAAGAGTACAACCTGGACCAACACTGGTTTGGGCTTGTTTTTTTGTTGCATTTTTATGATGGTTTTGTCTTATCTTCAGAAGACAAAGTGTCACTTTCCCTTATGTCCTCTAAAGAGAACCTTCTGCACAATCTATGCCTAGCCTGCATTTCTAGAGTTTATACCAATTGAGAACTAGAAGCGAGACTTCTGGAGGCGGAGCTACGAACAGCAGCAGATCTCTTTCTCTCCTCTCCTCTCCTCTCCTCTCCTCTCCTCTCCTCTCCTCTCCTCTCCTCTCCTCTCCTCTCCCGGATCAACTAGGAATACCAAAGGAGACCACCCGGGACCACAACAAGACAGGCAGGACTAGAATGACTACAGGAACCCACTAAATCACCGGTGAGTACAAACACGTGTGGCTGGTGACAGAAAGGAGCGTAGGGAGAGATTAAGTGACTGCTAACAGTCCAGCAGTTTATCAGTTGAGACACCACCTCTAGTCTGCTCCACCAACAAGGGGACAGATGAAGGGAGGAAAGGACTCCCCAGAGACTCACCAAGTGCAACTCTGAGTCTCCATTGCTACTGCCCTCAGAATCTGGAGCAGCAACAGGGAGGGACACCAGGGGACAGAGATCTAACCAGGAAACTCAGGAGAAGACCTATACCATGGTGGCATAGCTATGGGGCAGTGAAAGTCTCTTTGCATAACCACAGGATTATCTCTGCCACACCCTGCTTTATCTCTTGGTTAGGAGTCAGTGATTAAACTAAGTTTAGAAGCCCTCAGGCTCCCATAGCCTACAGGGAAGAAAAAGAACAAGAGTCTTTTAAGCAACTGAGCTCTTAACTCAGGGATTAAAATACTAGTGAAACAACTGTTAACTTCCACCACTGTTAACCCTTTAATTAACTTACTTAGACACAAGTCAATCCAGGCAATAGTGATCAGTAATTTAAAAAGTACTGAGAGAGGGAACTCATAACATAATATATAAAATGGTTAAAACAACAAGAAGAAATATTGGAGAAATGAACCAGGACAAGAGTCCAGCTAGAAGTTCCCCAGAGGGTGGAGCACAAAATAACGAGTTCAACATCCAAACACTAGCTAAGAAAATAATTACAGGAGTGTAAAGAATTTGAAAAAATTGTAATCAGAAATACAGGAACAACAAATGAGACTATGGAAGAAAATACTAATTATCTCAAGGTTACTAGAGAGCTTAAAGCTGAAACAGCTGAGCTAAGAACGCAACTAGTTGAACAAGCTAAAACAGTATCAGAACAGAGTAACAAAATAGATGAACTCCAGAAAACAGTAGAGGGCAAAGAGAATAGAATCAATGAGGCTGAAGACAGAATTAGCAAGATCGAGGATGAATTAGAGACAACTATAAAAGAAGTAAGAGATCTCAAAAAGAGATTAAGAGATGCTGAAAACAACAACAGAGTCCTATGGGATGACTTCAAAAGAAACAATATATGCATTATTAGCATACCAGAGGAAGAAAGAGAAGGAGAGGAAGAAAGCATTCTCCAGGCTGAAAACTTCTCTAGTCTAGACAATATCCAAGACATAAAGATTCAAGAAGCCCAGAGGGTCCCAAACAGAATTAACCCAGACCTAAAGACACCAAGACATATCATACTTAGAATGGAAAGGAATAAGGATAAAGAAAAGATCCTGAAGGCTGCAAGAGAAAAACAAGAGTCACCTACAAAGGAAAACCCATAAGACTAGCAGCAGACTTCTCCATACAAACACTACAGGCCAGAAGAGAATGGCAAGGTATCTATCGAGTGCTCAATGAGAAAGGCTTTCAACCAAAAATACTATATCCTGCTAGACTGTCATTCAGACTAGATGGAGGCATAAAAACCTTCTTAGACAAGCAACAGTTGAAGGAATCAACCATCACCAAGCCTGCCCAGAAAGAAGTTCTGAAAGGTCTCCTATAAACAACCAGACCACCATAAATAGGACATATATCAGAACACTCTAAAACTCTATAAGAATGGTGTTAAAATATCTTCAATCTTTGATATCAATAAATGTCAATGGCCTGAATTCACCTACTAAAAGACACAGAGTAGGAAGATGGATCAGTAAATACAACCCAACAACATGCTGTCTACAGGAAACCCACCTAACTCAACAAGACAAACACAGACTTAAAGTGAAGGGATGGAAAACTATCATACACGCAATGGCCCACAAAAAAGGGCAGGAACAGCTTTTCTCATATCTGACATGATAGACTTTAAAATAGATAACATTGAAAAGAGAACTAGAAGCATCACAAATTTGGGATTGTAAGTGATATACCTTTGTCTATATAAAATGCATTGCCTATTTCCTCTTACTGTCATCTGATAGAATAATTAAATATTATTTACTTGGCTCTTGGACAATGGACACTATCTATCTTTTCTTCTGCTTAAGTGTCACCTCTAGGTCTCCACACCTATGAAGTTAGGACTTACATGTCACTTGCCTGCCATCCCTTTTATCTAGATCTCACTGGCCCTCCCAAACATGGTGAAAGCCATTTGAATTATTTTCTACTACTAGGTCTTTCTGAGTTACTATTTTTATTAACGTTGTTATGACCCGTATGGACTTCCAGATTGCAAATTTACATTTGTGCTTACATTTGATAGCTTTTTCTCCTTTTCATAGTAGTTACAAGCAAGTCCTGGACCATTTTTTCTTTGCATTGCCATTGTCAAACTTTAGGATATTACCCCAGCCCTAGTCACTGATTAAAGTTTTCTAACATGTATTGGGGCCTCTCATATTTTCCATTTTCTACAAATATTTTAAAATATGTTATTTATTTTATTTTAATGAGAGAGAGATACAGAGTGAAAGACAGATATATAGCTGGAGATCGAACCTAAAATCCGGTGGAACAAAGATCGCAGCTTGGAGCCAACACCTGGTGTGAGCTCTGCAAGGAAGCTGCTTTCAACCGGGGAATTTTGGGTGAGGGTAGGATTTCTGGGCCAGTGATGGTGGATAAGTGCAAGGTGGGTCAGGGTGGAACTAAGCAGCAGCCCTGTAGTCCACCTGTGGGCTGGCAAACAGAGGTTGAAAAGGACAAAGGAAACAGCTATTCCGCTGGGGGTTTTGGCTTGGCTATTTCTTTCTGTACTCCCCCTGTCCTGGCCCCCAAGACCAACCCCCACACCAACTGCTCCTGGTAGACCTCCTGTGGAGCTAATTTCTTTATCAAAATTCATGGCTCAGCAGGGGTGTCATCCAAGGAAGGGGGGAAATCTTCCCAAGCAAAGGCTTTTTTTCTTTTTAAAGGAGGTTGGAGCTCTGAGTGACAGAATACCTGACCAATCAGGGATTTGGTCTTGCCTGGGTTAGATTACCTGTCTTCCTTCCATCTACCTCTTAATCTTGTTTGATAGTTGCTTCTTGTAATTGTTTGTTTTTGCTTGGTTTAGGAAGGGGACGAGGCTGTGTGCAGCCAATCTGGAGTGGTTTAATCTGCAGACTGACTGTTAGGGTATTTTATTTTACCATTATTATTATTTGTGCTTGTCTGTTTTCCCTCCTTTCCAGGTTGACCAAAATTAGCTGTTGTTGCTTTTTTCATTGTGGGAGGAACTTGCTTTTCTCTCTCTCTTTTCTCCAGTTTTCTTTTTCTTTCCTCCTAGTTGATCCAAAAAAAATCTCTTTCCTTTCACTGCTTTTTTTTCTTCCTTTTTCTTTCTGTATTCACTGTTACTCATTTGTGAATAATCTTGTAGAAGTCTGACTCAGAGTGGACTCTTTCTCTCTTTTCTCCCGTTTCTTTCTCTCCCACTACCTCTAGAATTTATAGTTGACAGTTGATTTTCATAATTGTCCATTCTTGCTTTGTCTTTTTCCTTTTTGTTTTGTTTGTTTTTGTTTTTGGAGTGGAGTTGTTGCTTGGCTAACTGGTTTTGGTTGAACTGCATTAGTCTTTGCTTTGGTTGCTATTACTGTACTTTCTGAGGTTTGTGACTTAAGTGAAAAGATTTTAGTTGAGTGTGGCTTATACTCATACAACACAACAACTGAAGAATGACAGGATAGAAAAATACAAACCACACCAATAAAAAATAAAGTACTACCACATTGAATCAGGACAGGAGCCCAGAAGAAACTCCAAATAAGTCAGAAGCAAGTATAAATAAGGACAGTATCCAAACATTAATTGACCTATTAATTACAGAAATGAGAATAGCTATTGAGGAAAAGGCTATCAGAAATAGGGAAACAATAGATGAGACCCTCAAAGAAAATACTAGTTACCTCAAGGTAGAGAACTGAAAACTGAAATAGCTGAACTAAGAGGCCAGTTAGCAGAACAAGCCAGTACTGTAACTGAGAAAGGTTAAAAAAAAAATAGCTGAACTGAAGAAGGAAGCTGAGGGAAGGGAAAGCAAATTAATAGAAGCAGAAAACACAATTGGAGGATGAGTTAGGGAAAACTAAGAAGGAGGTAAAAGAGCTAAAAAAAAAAAAAGATTGAGAGACACTGAAAACAACAACAGAGACATATGAGATGATCTCAAAAGAAGTAACATATGCATAATTGGCCTACCAGAGGAAGGGGGAAGAAAACATCCTAGAGAAAATACTAGAAGAAAATTTTCCAGCCCTAAATAACAGAAAGGACATTAAGATTGAACCTGAGACCCAGGAACCTCAGGCATCAAAGTCTTTTACATAGCCATTATGCTGTCTCCCCAGGCCTTTACCACTTATCTTACACAAGTCTCAAGTCATTATTCTGTGTATAAACCTATACCGCATTAAAGCACCCTGCATACAGATTTATCTTAGCGCAACAGAGATATCATCTGGCCCCAATTTGCTTTCTTGACCTCACTGCTTGCTATGTTCAGTTCTGCAAAACCACCAGTTTTTCTTCCCTGTCTGTGTCCTTAAGCTATATGTTCTATGTGCATGGGCTGAAGTCTTCTAAGAATATATATATATATATATATATATATATATATATATATATATTTTACTGTCTGCTTAGGGTGTACCTACTGTCATTCAAGACCCAAATTTAATGTTATTCCCTTTGTGGCCTTTCCTATCTATCCTGGAATCTACTTAATAAGGTCTATCTTCCAACATAGCTTTGTATTATTGTGATTTATGTTTGTATCATAAGAAAAATCTACTTGGTAGAAACCATAGCTTAAATATAATGCTCAAGGTGTGCTTTGTACATGGTAGGTAGCTATATTTGACTATTAAGTAATTAATTACAAATTAAGTGAATTAATAAAAAACAAATGAGCACCCTCCTTGAGATTCCCTTAAGTTGGATTCCTTTAGGTCATCATTAATATACCAGAAGACAGCTGTTTGAATTTTGATATTTGTATAAACTATCTAGGAAAACCATATTAAAGGTTCTGATTCAGGAATTACAGGTGAGACCTTAGATTGTACATTTTTTACAACTCCTCAAGAACCATACACATTATAGTGGTGGGTGTTCCTTCATCTTTTCCTGGTTTATGAAAGCATTGTGCTTTGCACTTACTTCTATGTTGCTCAGCTCAATATATCATATTGTGTTGTTTATGTGTCCCTCAGCTATAATATGAGTTGGTCTCTCTCTCTCTCTCTCTCTCTCTCTCTCTGTGTGTATGTGTGCATTTGCTACCAGGGTTATCACTGGAGTGCAGTGCCTGTACAACAAATCCAGTGCTCCAGCAGACATATTTTCTCCCCCCCCCCATTTTATTTGATAAGACAGAGAGAAATTGAGTAGTAAGGGGTAGATAAAGGAGGAGAGAGAGAGCGAGCAGAGAGAGACACAGAGAGAGACAGAGAGAGAGAGAGAGAGAGAGAGAGAGAGAGAGAGCAGCTGAACTGCTTCACAGCTTGTGAAGTTTACTCCCAGTAGGTGGGGATCAAGAGCTTGAACGTGGGTCTCTGCACATAGTAACATGTGCACTCAACCAGGTGTGTCACTGCCTGGTCCCTAGATTGTGAATTTCATAGAAAGGAATTGTGTCTCCCCTATTATATACCCATCTTTGTATTCTCTGCATTTTTGCCTAGAACCTGGTGCACAGTAGGTGCTTAAGTAAGATTTGTTTAATTATATACCTAGCCTCTGTCCGGTTGAATTCTTAGTCACTTCCAAATTAACTTCATTACCTGTAGTATGGGAGCTACTCTGTCAATGACACTCCTATGATCTATTCTTTAAGAAAATGAAAGTAATTGGCTGACTAAAGCTCTCCAGGGGAATTAAGAACCCAATAGCTACTTCTTCCTAGTAGAAAAAAAATAAAAGCACTGAATGTAGCTGTAACTAGGTCCACTCAGGAGAGCTATTCTCTTTAGACAGGAAGAGATCAATAAGCTTAGTTATTTACATGGCTAACCTGCCCTCTGAGGTTTTCTGTGTTTACTTTGATAAATAAATTGAAGGCATAGGTTTCCTACAACTTTTAAATAGAAATGAATATATAAAAGTTGAGAACCAGGAACCTGGGTTCAAGCACCCAGTCCTCACCTGCAGGTGTGAATGAATGATGAAGCAGTGTTGTAAATGTCTCTCTTTCTCTCTCCGTATATATCTCCCTTTTCTTCTCTATCTTTTTAAAATTTTTAAAATTATCTTTATTTATTGCATAAAGACAATCAGAAATTGAGAGGGCCCTTCCCTCTCCTTTGGAGATGGAGAGGAAGAGAGATAGACACTTGCAGCTCTGTTTCACTACTCGCAAAGCTTCCCTACTGCAGGTGGGGACCAGGGGCTTGAACCTGGCTCCTTGTGCATTGTAACATGTGTGCTCTACCACTTGCACCACCACCCAGTCCCTCTCCCTTTTCCTGTCAATTTCCTGCTATCTCTATCCAAAATAAATAAATAAAAAAAAGAGAACCACTTTCTCTTTTAAATATAAAAAAATTGAGAGAACAGAAGATAAGAAAGTTTATAAGAAGGGGCTGGGTGCTGGCACACAGTACTATGCAGAAGGATCTGTGCAATGACCTCAGTTCAAGCCCCCATTCCCTACCTGCTGTGGGGATGCTTCACAAGCAGTGAAACAGGTATGCAGGTTACTGTCTTTCCAGTGTCTGTCTCTCCTTTCAAATTCTCTCTGTCCCAGCGAATAAAATAGAAGAAAAAATTTAAAAAAGGAAAAAAAATGGCTGCCAGGAGCAGTGGATTCACAGTGCTGGTACTGAGCCCAATTGATTAGCCTTGGAGGCAAAAAAGAAAAGAAGAAAAATATATACATATATATTAGAATCTGCATTTTTATTTTATTTTTTATATTTTTTAATTCCCTCCACCTATATTCTTTATATATTCTTCATATTCTCTTTTAAACATTTCAAAAACATTTTAATTTATTTATTATTGAATAGAGACAGAGAGAAATTGAGAGGGGATGGGAAGGCAGAGAAGGAAAGGGACAGAGAGATACCTGCACCACCCGTGAAGCTTTCCCCTTGCAGGTAAGGACCAGGGACTTGAGTCTGGGTCCTTGTGCACCGTAATGTGTGTGCTTAACTAGGTGCGCCACCACCAAATTCTTTATATATATATATATATATATATATATATATATATATATATATATATATAGTATATACTATATACTATATATAATATAATATAATATATATAATATAATATATATATATAATATATATTCTTTGTAGATACTCGTCAGCAGACTTTTAGCTTGATCACAAGCAACAAGCATGCTGATAAGCTTTCACTTTATTGATGAATACTTGGCTTTTATATTGAGAACAAGACTGGAAATATCTACATGGAGGAAAGGAGTGATCATCAAGTATCTTACTATGAGAAAAGTCACACAGCACCTTGTCCACAGTTGTAAATATTCCCAATGATTTACATTTTCTGGAGGTGGAGATGAATGACAATTGGTGCACAAACTTATTAAATACACATTACAAACAAGAAAGAATTACACTGATACTTTTTAAGACTTGATACACACTTGTCTATATATAGCTTTATTCTGCTCTATAAATAATTATCCCCTTGCTCCTGAAACAAAAATAATTTGGAAAGTCACGAAAAGATAGCTGGCAGTCAACAAATTTAGTACCAGATAGTTAAGAGAACAACCACATTTTATTTTACTTGTGAAATCCATAGAAACAGATCAGTTACTTTGATAATTATAAGTATAAAGACAAGTCTTTTAACTTTGGTTTTGAGATTCACAAAGATGGCCAATGAGTATCACAGATCTAAGAACTGCAAGGGGTGATAAATTGTGTCTCTGCTGGGTACTTGCCAACCGACCGATTCACTCAACAAAAGGTATCTGAGACTCAGACTGAGGAAACTAAGTAAATTATCATGACAAAAGAGTTCCTAACAGTTTAAATGAACTGGAAACTGCAAGCAGTTTTTTTTTTTTTTCCTAGAGTCCTTTCTAGCTCATGGTCATGTTCAATAAAAGCTTAGAGAAGAGGGAATATTCCATTTACTATGAAAATTCCAGAAAGATTACTCCACAGCTGTTGCTTCTCCCCCAGTGCACTCCCCACCCCCAGCAACACACCTGTGTACACACATGGACTCGATCTCCAACCACTGTTCTGAAATATCACTGGTTCCAAAGCTTTACATTTCTCTGTGACAACTGACGGGAGGAACAGTTGCTTGACACAGCTGCAGCCTGAACAACACAAACGTTAGGAGGTGGAGCTGGTGAATAAAGTTCCAACTGTTAACTCAGGGAAGGGCTAGTTTTTTACTGAGATACACTTATAAACTTATAGTAACAACCAGTGAGCTGTTGGTGACTAAAAACCTCATAGAAGAACACAGGTCTAAAAAAAAAAAAATCCAATTTGGGGCAGGGAAACAGTGCAAACAGACTCTCATGCCTGAGGCTCCTAAATCCCAGGTTCAATCCCCCGCACCACCATAAACCAGAGCTGAGCAGTGCTCTGGTGTTTCTCTCTCTCTCTCTCTGTGTGTGTCTCTCTCTGCATCTCTCTCAAAAATAAATAAATAAATAAATAAATAAATAAATAAAGTCCAGTTTGAAAGTAGAAGAAGAAAACTGTGGTTATTCAGAATACTTAAGATGCTAAATCACCCTAGGTTTTTCAATTCTGTCTACTAAGATGGAATGTTTGTCTTATAACTTCTTAATATTGTGGTATCCATGAACACCAACATCAAACCTTTCTACATTCCCTCTTGGTTCCTACCATTTTCTAAATTTATGTACTTTTTACATACTTGTGATCATACTTGGCAATTATCTTTTCTTCCCAAAGTCCATGTGACCAGATAATTCCCCCATCCTTAACAATTTTTTTTTTTATTGTTCTAGTGCTTGGAATATTGCACATGTGTGATTCCACTGATCCACATCTGGCTTTTTTTTTTTTTTTCAGACAGAGAGAAAAGGAGAGAGAGGGTGAGAAAGATAACAGATATGATCCCTGGAGCTGAGGTGCTCCCATGTGGTTCTGGGTCTTAAATCTGGGGCTTTGAGATGGCAAAGGCATGCACTAAATAGGGTGATCTATCTTTCTCTTGGCTCCTGGTCAAATAATTCTAATAGGTCTTTCTCCTTTTCAAGAATGCTGTGATCCAGACTATAACTTCATCATTAGTTTTGCTGGTACATTGAGCGATTAAAACAAGTGAGGAAAAAGTTTGATAGATACAGACTACATTTTGGAATTTTTGGGGGGCCATATCCAGGCCTTTATCACTCTGGGCTAATCTGAGAGAGAGAGAGAGAGAGAGAGAGAGAGAGAGAGAGAATCAGGAAGAAAGAGATTGAACCATATTACAGCACTGAAATGTCTCTTAATGTGGTGGGGGAGAGGGGTTGGGCTTGAACCTGGGTCATGCACATGGTAAAGTAGTGCACTATTCAAGTGAGATATTTTGCCAGTCTTTGTGGTTTTATTTATTTAATTTAATTTTTTAAATTTATTTTTACCAGAGCACTGCTCAGCTTTGGTTTATGGTGGTGCTAGGGATTGAACCTGGGGGTCTGGAACCTTAGGCACAAAAGTGCTTTTGCATAGCCATTCTGCTATCTCTGTGCTGAGTCTTTGGAATCTTTTAAAAGGCAGCTTGGAATCTTTTAGTTTTAATTACTGAATTTTTGACTAAAGCATTGAGGAGGATCCAACCTGGGATCTTGCATATACATGTACTCCTGCTGTACTAGTGTTTAGTTTTTCATAATTTAAATAAAATTTAGATATGAGATTAGAAAGTTTAGTTTTAACAGTTTTTATCCAAATCTTCAAAGAAAAGGACAAAAATACCAAGAAATATTTTTATGTGCATATATCTTAAAATTTGAGAAAAGATCTTATAAATCTATTATCTCAGAACCAATATTTTCTTTTTAAATATTTTATATATTTTTATATTACAGAATTACACATCATCAGGGGTTTGAATCCACCTCATTCCTACCACCACAGTTCTGAATCTTCACTCTCCCCACTGCAATCCACCACTGTTCCCCTAAAGTTACAGACATGGGCCAACCATCTTCTCTACAACTACCTGTCCACATTTATACATAGTTGTCCCTTCTTTATCTGATTCAATCCTCTGTTTCCGTCTAAGTCATTCATGACATCATAACTACTTCCATATGTCTCTCTCCTTTTCCTTCTCTCTCTCTAGGTGCTGATGGAGCTGGAGTGCGGAGTCCTCTTATCTTCATCCTATCACTTCTCCCCTGCTGGGAGTATGGAACAAGGTTGTTTATGGGGAGCAAAAGTAGGAGTTCTGGCTTCTGTAGCTGCTTCTCTGTTGACAGGTAGATACATAACCTCAGCCTGTTTCTATCTTTCCCTAGTGGACCAGAGCTCTGGAGAGGTGAGTGAACCAATATTTTTTTTTACAAGCATTCTTTATCTGGTCAAAACTTTATCATACCAAAGTCTTGTCATAACATTCTTTCATGAAAGAAGTGACTAACATTTTAAATAGAATCTTTCCAAACTATAATGTGTACTCAGTACATAATGGCTGTCTTCAATTGCCACCATAAACCAGAGCTGAATGGTGCTTTAGTAAAATAAGTAAATAAAATAAATAACAGCTGACATTATTATTTAAAAAAAAACTTATACCTGGGAGTCAGGCGGTAGCGCAGTGGGTTAAGCGCAGGTGGCACAAAGCACAAGGACCAGCATAAGGATCCCGGTTCGAGCCCCTGGCTCCCCACCTGCAGGGGAGTTGCTTCACAGGTGGTGAAGCAGGTCTGCAGGTGTCTATCTTTCTCTCCCTCTCTGTCTTCCCCTCATCTCTCAATTTCTCTCTGTCCTATCCAACAACAACATCAATAACAACAACAATAAAACAAGGACAACAAAAGGAACAAATAAATATTTTAAAATATCTTATACCTAATGCATGCTGTAAGGATCACTTACATTTTGTGTACATATAACATGCTTGATAACATGTCTCACTAAGTGTGAAGTGTAACTCAGTGTTAATTCCATAAAAAAAGCATCCAATGGAAGGGACAGGATTCAGAACTCTGGTAGTGGGAACTGTGTGGAATTGTACCTCTTATCCTACAGTCTTGTTGATTATTATTAAGTCAATAAAAAAGGAAATGATACAGAAAAGACAGTTCCTAAATGCTTTTCTTGTTTTAAGATAGAGCACTGTTTTGTGAGATTTATATTGTGAGTAGGTTATCTCTGTATAATGTATCTCTTTCTGTGACTTGTCTTGGAAAGTTTCAAAGTCCCTGTTAAAGCACATACTTCTAGTGAACATAATGAAAAGACAGGCATTCACTCAAGAGCAAAGAAAAACAATGACATTAATTTTCTATAATTAGTTCTTCTCTTTTATCCACAAATACAATTATTCGGTATTAAAGGTAGTCAGACTATTTAAAAGTAATTTTCTACTCGTTTTCCATCGGTTTCCATTAGAGGGTTACTAAGCTAGCATTTGTTGACGTGATTATTTTTGATGAATGGATTGTCATTCCTTTCTCAGTTACTCATCACAAAATAATAAGACATCCAAAGATTGTTGCTTTTTAGTTTGCTTGTTCTCAAATAATGACCTATCTCTTTGGCAAACATGGCAATTTCCCTTTATGGTAAACAGATTTATAACTAATCATCACCTCAATAAAAAAAGCATGAAAAATAATTCCAGTTAGTCTACATAAACGCCCACCCACATATCCTTCCACACTAAAACCCTTCAAATGTTTAAGAGCTCTTCTCAGAAATCATAAATGTTTTGAACAGAAGAAAATAACTTAGTTATAATTTGCACCGAGATGTAATCAGCATTATGTAGAAAATAACAGGAAGTGACAGTCGTTAAGTGGACAATGCTTGTTAACATTGGCTTTTTTTTTTTGCCTCCAGGGTTGTCACTGGGGCCCGGTGTTGAATCTGCCACTCCCAGTGGCCACTTTTTCCTTTTTTCCTATTTTATTAGAGAAATTGAGAGGAATGGGGGATTTAGAGAGGAAGAGAGAAATATAGACACCTGTAGACCTGCTTCACCACCTGTGAAGTGTCCCTGCTGTAGGTGGGTGTGGTGGCTTGAACCTGGGTCCTTGCATGGGTGCTTGCACATGGTACTATGAACTTAACTAGGTGCACCGCTATCCGGCCTCCAACATTTGCTTTTCTTAAAGGATTTATTTTTTATTTATTACATATGAGAGAGAGGGATTAAGAGAGAGTGAGTGAGCATTTCACATGGGAGAAAGAGAGCGATACATGCAGTGTCAAGGATCAAACCAAGAGGCTCAGTCATACTCGACTGCTGTTAGTCTGGGTATTTCTCCAGCGACAGTTAAGTTAGCATTTGTCAAAGTACTGAGGAACAAATGCAGAAGACCTACAGTCCCTTGTAAAGTCCCACATTCTGCCTTGATATTAAGCCTCCTATTCTATTACATCAACATTTGGATTGAAGGTAGTAGCTAGAGTACAACCACGAGAGTGAAAGTTCAACCCTTGGAGAGGTCACTTCATAGTTGAAAACACCAGTGAGACCAGGTGGTGGCACACCTAGTTGAGAACACATTTTATAGTGTGCAAGGACCCGGGTTCGAGTCCTCAGTCCCCACCTGTAATGGGAAAGCTTCACAAGTGGTGAAGCAGTGCTGCAGATAGCTCTCTGCCTCCTCTCTCTTGTTGGGAACATGTGTAAGCCTGATAGAGCTTAGGGAGAACCACCCCCATCTTTGGATGGAGGTCTGAGAAGATAAACTCTTGGTAAGTCTCTCTCAACCGAGGTGAGCATAAGGGGGGAGACTCAGACTTGGTTCTCTCCTTCTTGACTCTCAGGCCCACAGAAACCCCAGTACTTCCCTCCATTAACTGCAGGCCACATGGCCACAGATTCACTTATTCAAAGTCACCTTCTGATCACAGAAGAACACACCTTATCACACACTTCATCACACACCTCAGACCCCAGACAAGAGAAATTCCAAACTATATGGCCTTTTGATATCCATCTTCTCTCTGTCTCACCCTACGGGTTCAAACCCTATGCTTCTCTCAAATACCTTTGGATAATTAAGTTGCTTGTGTCATGGAAAATAACTGTCTTGTATCTCATCAATTCCTGTCATACCAGCCCCCTGCCTTAGGGGCATGCTGACTGTTAAGAAACCTGTAATTTCTGACATATTTCAACAATAATTAACTTCATTGCTTTTCAAACTCAGTGGCCAGTCACCTAACTCAAGTTGGACGTGCTAAGATCGACCCAGTCTGGAAAAGAGAAATTTCCCATGAGTAGTCATCTCACTTGGGTTTATCTTGTGCATCTCCAGAACTCTCTCCCTTTACACTGTCTGAACTGGAAGACGCTTTGAAGAGGGTTAAACCAGGAACGGCTGCTGGCTATGATAACATCACCCCAGAACTCATTCTTAACTTGGGCCCCGCGGCAAAGAAGTGGCTCACTACATTCCTGTCCCACATCTTGGAATCCGAATCTATGCCCAAAATTTGGCATCGTGCGAAGACAATAGCAGTTTTGAAACCAAAGAAAGACCCAACACTGGCCGCCAGCTATAGACCAATTTCTCTCCTCTCCATGTGTTACAAACTCCTTGAGAGGCTACTTCTGTCACGTATTTCTCCTTACAGAGAAATTCCTATCACCCGCCCAAGCTGGTTTCCACCCAGGAAGATCTACCTGCGAACAAGTCCTGGCCCTCTCAACTTACACTGAAAATGGATTCCAGAAGAATTTAAAGACGGGTGCTATCTTTGTTGATCTCCCAGCAGTCTATGACACGGTCTGGCACCATGGTCTCCTAGTCAAGATCTCAAGATGCCTGCCTCCATGGGTGGCCAACACGATATCGTTTCTTCTCCAAAACAGAAGATTCCGGGTGCATCTGGGTGACAAGTCTAGCAGATGGAGACTTGTCTCAAGTGGCCTCCCCCAGGGCTCTGTTCTGGCTCCTACACTATTTAATATTTACATCAATGACCTTCCAGAAGCTTCCTCAAGGAAGTTCATCTACGCCTATGACATCTGCTGTGCAACTCAGGCATCCAAGTTTGACATCCTCGAGGAAACACTCACGAAAGACATGTCTCTGATATCTGATTACTGTAAAAAATGGCGACTAATCCCTAGCACTGCAAAAATGGTATCATCTGTTTTCCATCTACACTATGCCTCGGCCTCACGTGAGCATAATGTGCAGCTTGATACGAGAATCTGGCATGAAGCCCAGCCAGTCTATCTTGGCGTTACTCTTGATGGCACCCTGTCATTTCACGAACATCTCATAAAAACTGCAGCAAAGGTGGGCGCGAGGAATAACATCATTGCAAGACTGGCCAGCTCCTCATGGGGCGCAAGCGCTTCCACACTACGATCATCATCTCAGGCATTATGCTATTCCAGTGCAGAATACTGTGCCCCAGTATGGTTCCGTAGCCCCCATGTCCACTTGGTCGATTCCAAATTATATTCCTCCATGAGGATAATTTCTGGTACCAACTGTTCCACCCCGGTTCCATGGCTGCCAGTTCTTAGCAACATCGCCCTGCCAGATATTTGTCGGGATGCGGCATCATCTAAGTTCATTTCCCACGTCTACGCTCGACCGGACCCGCCAATATACGCGGATATCTTCGCCCACCCTGTCCAATGCTTGACGTCTTGTCATCCAATCTGGTCCCCTATGCCTACACTGAACTTCTCTGTTCCAGACTCTTGGAAACAGAGTTGGCAGTCAGCTGAGGTAAAGAACAAACACCTCATCACAGACCCCTGCAAGCGTCAACCCGGCTTTGACCTAGCACATTATGATTGGGCCCTCCTCAATTGCTATCGAACAGGCCATGGCCTGTGCGCCGTTATGTTCCATTGCTGGGGAGCCAGGGACGACCCAAACTGCCCCTGTGGCTCCAGACAGACTATGACCCACATAGTCAATGACTGCCACCTCTCCAGATTCAAAGGAGGTCTTGAAACTTTACATCAGGCTCAACCTGACGCTGTGACTGGCTACGGAAGAAGGGCAAACGCTAGAAGAAGAAGAATTGCTTTTCTATTTAACTCATGTCCACTTTGCTAATAAACGGACTCTAGGGTTCTGGGATTCTACGGACTCAGATTCTAGGCATGCTAAGAGTCTCCTGGTGTCTTTTACTTCGTGTCACCCCTGTTGTGAGCGAGAAAGAACCAGCCTGTTACCTTTCCCCTGGAGACCACCCCACCGGAGAGAGAGAGAGATATACCGAAACTCTCTATCTCCCCCTTCCTCTCAATTTCTGGCTGTCTCTATCAAATAAATAATGATTAAAAAGAAAGAAAGAAAGGAAGAAAGAAAACACCAGCTACACCATGCTCTTGGTCTGTTGGATAGTATGCCAGCTCCCCCTGGCTTCTGCTTAACCATATGCCTATATAGGGATAGATTTAATCCCATTCAAAGCTTTGGTCTATTTACATAAATCACTTTTACATTTACATAAAGCACTCCAGGGCATTGGTGGTTCAGTGATAGGATTCTCGCCTGCTCTGCCCCCTCCTTGTCACACTCTGATTTTCACCAGTCACTTTTCTCTCCACCCTCTTTATGTCACATCCTGTTTCCACCCTACTTGGCAAGTATATATAAAGACAGCATTGTGAGTTTTAGGGTACTTGAGTTTAGCTTAGCTCGTCTTAGATTGTGCTGCATCCTGCATGAATAAAGAGATACTGCCTACAGCTCAACCATGAGTCCCTGGTCGTCTGTCTCCCGCCCGTGAAGCCAGCCCGGTGAAAACAACATAACCCATCGAAAACAACATTGGTCCATTACAGTTACCTTAAGAAGTCTTCAAAATACAAATCAATCTTGTCTTAAGAAGTTCAATTCATTTTTAAGTACTTTATGCTTACGTTTCCAGTAATGTGAGAGAGGACCAGAAGTACACACACATTTATAGATCTATCAGCTCAGGGCTGTGGCTGGGGTCTAGTCAAGATATGAAGGAGGAGTGAGGAGAGCCACCCAACCCAGACCTGTGGCCAGTGGAGACCAATGGAAGTTTCTTTCTTTCTCTTTCTCTCCTTCTTTCTTTCTTTCTTTCTTTCTTTCTTTCTTTCTTTCTTTCTTTCATATATATTTTTATATTTATTTATTCCCTTGTGTTGTCCTTGTTGTTGTAGTTATTATTGTTGTTGTTGTTGATGTCATTGTTGGATAGGACAGAGAGAAATGGAGAGAGGAGGGGAAGACAGAGAGGGTGAGAGAAAGATAGACACCTGCAGACCTGCTTCACCACTTGTGAAGCGACTCCCCTGCAGGTGGGGAGCCGGGGGGCTCGAACCGGGATCCTTAAATCGGTCCTTGCGCTTTGTGCCACGTGTGCTTAATCCGCTGAGCTACCGCCCGACTCCCTCTTTTTAAATAGTTATTTATTTATTTATTTACTTTTTTGTTGCCCTTGTATTTTTTTATTGTTGTTGTAATTATTATTGTTGTTGTTATTGATGTTGTTGTAATTAGACAGGACAGAGAGAAATGGAGAGAGGAGGGGAAGACAGATGGGGGAGAGAAAGATAGACACCTGCAGACCTGCTTCACCACCTGTGAAGTGACTCCCCTGCAGGTGGGGAGCTGGGGGCTCAAACTGGGGGCTGGAACCACGAGCCTTAGGCAGGTCCTTGCGTTTTGTGCCATGTGCGATTAAACCCACGGCGCTACTGCTGGACTCCCAAATGGAAGTTTCTTAAAGGTGATACTGGCACAGATTCTGTAGCAGAATGATGGGTACTTCCCTCAAGGAACTCAGGTTATACAGTATGACATATGACTAGGATATTGCAATAAAGGTTAACCAATATGAACAATCTCATATTGTAATATGTAAAGCAAATCTTGTAATAATAATGTGATTTGGTTGAACCTAAGTATTTTATGCATTAAAGGTTTTATGAGTACTTTGACAGTTCTGGGGCACTGAAAGTGAGACACAGGAAGACTGGAAGGACAAGGCTAAAGAAGTGGGCAATCAACATCTCAGGTAGGAATTCAAGTGGAAACAGACAGACACTAGCTGAGAATTTATCCTAGGGTTAAAGTACAACCTAAAGAAGTAGAATTGCCTAATATCATTATTATTATTGCTTTTTTTTTTTTTTCTTCTTTTGGCCTCCAGGATTATTGCTGGAACTAGGTGTTTGCACTATGAATCCACTGCTCCTGGCAGCCATTTTTTCCCCCATTTTACTTGAGAGAAGAGAGAAATTGAGAGAAGAAGGGAAGACAGAAAAGAAGACAGACACTTTCAACATGCTTTACCACTTGTGAAGTGTCCCTCTTGCAGGTGAGGATCAAGGGTCTCAAACCTGGATCCTTGCATGAGTCCTTGCGCTTAGTATTATGTGTGTTTAACTGTTTGTGCCACTGCCTGGCCCCTTTCCTTCCTTCCTTCCTTCCTTCCTTCCTTCCTTCCTTCCTTCCTTCCTTCCTTCCTTCCTTCCTTCCTCTCTTTCTTTATCTGAACATTACTCAGCTCTGATTTATCATGGTGCTGGGTGCTGAACTTGGGATTTCCTGTATTTCTGGCATGGAAGTCTGTTGCACTTCTATTGTGCTATCTTCTTTTTTATTATATATTTTTTAAAGATTTTATTTATTTATTAATGAGAAAGACAGGATAGACAGAGAAAGAACCAGACATCACTCTGGTACATGTGCTGCCAGGGATTGAACTCAGGACCCCATACTTGAGAGTCTAGTGCCTTAGCCACTGCACCACCTCCTGGACCACTGTGCTATCTTCTATTTGTGCTATCTCCCCAGTCCTGAAAATATTATTCAGTGGCCTGGCAGGTGGCTCAGGGGGACTCTCAAGCAGGAGGTCTTGAGTTTGGATCTTTGGCATTTGCATGTGCCAGAGTGATACTCTGATTCCCTCTCTCCCTTCCATCCTTTCCCATAAGTAAATATATAGATAAACTAAAAATATTATTCAATAAATTTTAAAACACCAAAAGAGAAATAAAAAATGCAATGCTGAGAGACCACCTCACACCTGTTAGAATAGTCCACATTACCTTCTGCACCCCATAATGATCCTGGCCCTACTTCCAGAGGGATTAATAGGAAAGCTTACAAGGGAGGGGATGGAATATGGAGTGCTGGTGGTGGGAACTGTGTGGAATTGTACCCTCTTATCCTATGGTTTTGTCAATATTTCCATTTTATAAATACAAATTTTAAAAAAGGGCTAGTAGGAGGAATAGTAGCATAATGGTTATGCATATAGACTCTCATGCCTAAGGCTCTGAGTTCCCAGGTTCAATCCACCATCAGCTAGAGCTGAGCATATCTCTGGAAAAAAAATATCTTTAAAAAGGCTAGCAACAACAAATGCTGGGTAGAATGTGGAGGAAAGAGAATCCTAAAGCACCATCAATGGGAAGGTAAACTGGAAACCTGCGATGATTTCTCAAAAAACTAAAAATAGCTCTGTCATATTCAGCAATCTCTTCTAGATATCTATCCAAAGAATACAAAAATATTAATCTGCAAAGGTATATGCACACCTAAGTTCCTTGCAGCACTACTCATAGTAACAAAGTGTTTACACATACATGATTGGATAGGAATTCATGCTAATGACACATTGTGCAGGAGGTGGAGAGAAAGATTTGAAAAGAAGTCTCAATTCACTTTGGCGCTGGGTAAGCAGTATGTACTAACACGTGTTGTGGAGATGAGAAATTGTACTCGAGACAACTACAGTCTTCTAAAGCAGCACTTACACAATGATAATAAAATTAATCAAAAGAGACATTTTTCCATCTCCTTAATTTTTTTTTTTTGTCTCCCTTGAGGGAGGAAAGGGTTGATCCTCACCTTAAAATTATAATTATTGGGGAAGCAATTACAAAAGCCAGACCTTCCACCTTCTGCACCCCATAATGACCCTGGGTCCATACCCCCAAAGGGTTAAAGAATAGGAAAGCTATCAAGGGAGGGGATGGGATATGGAGTTCTGGTGGTAGGAACTGCATGGAGTTGTACCCCTCTTATCCTGTGGTTTCCCTCTTATACTAGTGTTTCCTTTTTATAATAAATAAAAAATATAATTATTTTTCTGTTTTCTCCAATTTTTATCACAGAGTTTCTTAACATTTATGCTTTCCTGATACCCATCAAAGTCCGTATTTTACTTTATTACTTAACATTGACTGGTGAATCATTTCCCATATAATCATTGTACACCCTTAAAAAAATGGTACACTGGGTTCAACAATAGACAAATAACAACCTTCTTTCTGTTTGTTATATAGGCAGTTTCTAGCTTTAAAAATAGCAAATAATACTTTTACAGAATCACATGTATATTTTATCTTATTCCTTGAGGGTAAATTCTAAGGTATAAGATTACTAAGCCACATGAAATGACTATTTTGTTACCAATGTGGAGGAGGTCCTGGTACTTACTGTTTTGCTCCAAGTAAGGCCTGTGGTGTGGTGCTCTTTGATGTATGCTTGAAGCTCACTCCAAATGTTCAAATAAGACTTCACCCAATCCACATGGCGCAAATCACTTTGTTACAAAAGAGAGTACAAGAGACTGAAGTTAGAATCTACAGTAAAACTATAAGCCAGATGGGTGAGGGCATATGATTATGTAGTAATTAAGACTCTAGATGACCCCAGAGCAATTACTTTTCTCTTCTAGTCACTGTGAGAGTTTCAGGAAAGATCTATGGAAAGAAAGGTGGGCAGCTTTCTCATGAGAACAGCTGAGTTCTCTGAATTTCATGTGTGAGGCTGAGTGAACCAGAGACAGGGAGCCCCACAGAGCTGAGCCAATTCATCTATGTGTCCTTGTGTCATTTCCAATGAGCAGGTGAACATAGGGATGTGGGAGGTGGGTGTGGAGGGAAGAACATTACTTTATTTATAAATAAATGGTTTAGGGTGGTCTAGGGACTGAACCTGGAACTCTAGAGCTTCAGGCATGAAAGTCTTTTTGCATAACCATTATGCTACCTTCTCTGCCCTGTCTTCCTGTTTTATTAGTCAATTTTATCAATTATTGCCATTTATTTATTTACTGGTAGAGGATATGACAGTGAGTGATAGAGAGGGAGAGAGAAACAAAGAAAAACAGAGGAAAGATACATGCAGCACTGCTCCACTGTTGGTGATGCTTCTCCCCTGCAGGTGGGGACCAGACTCTGGAACCTGGATCTTTGCACCTGGTAATGTGTGCTCTCTACTAGGAGTACCACCACCCCATCCTGAGAAACAAAGTACTTTTAGGAATGAAAATGGTACTGAAAGAGAACAGTTACTGCTTTGTTAATAATTTGACAGAATTTTTCAGTTGAAGGTATAAGCATTTGAATAATTTTAGACTAATAAAAAGGTTGCTACTGTAAGAAAAATGATTTCCTACAAATGGGTAACTGCCCATACTTCTAAAGGAACATTCACATAAATTACCCCAGTTTGATAATAACAAATGACAATGCAAGTTACGCAGGTCATGACCATTATTTTTATACCAATTTTGCTAAACCAAAAGGTAGTAAAAAAATCTTAGGTATTGTAACAGAATTAATACACAGAGTTGAGAGCACTATTAGAGATGTTAAATTTACAGATAGGCAGAAAGAACTGCACTGGTTTTGGATAATTTCCACCCATGTATTTATTTTTCCCCACTTTGAGCGAAGTGGTAAATGAGAAAATGATGAATTTTCAGCTAACAAAAATTTAATCATGAACTTGGGCCATTCAGCTCAAGCCAATCACTGAAGTTCCTCTATTATTCCAGTGGTTGTCAACAATAATTTCTTCTCTGGATACATTTTGATTTGCTTCCCTTGAATGGTCTTTGGCAATACTAGTGTTTCTAGAATCCCCCTGTATCAAATAATGACATCTAGGATAAATGAAACAGAGTAATAAAGTCATAATTACCCAGCTCTCAAAGAGGAAAACATACAAATTGTGGTTTGGGCCTACATTTTTACATTGACCAATTATGTTAAAAAATACATAGGTATGCATACAGTAAAGTTTGCACAGATATAGAGTCCACTGGCCACAACCCTCATGTATAAATCACAGAAAAGCATGCTTCTGAGCCTCTCTAACCATGGGCCTGTCAGGGAGGCAGCAATGAGTTGCAAATGACTGCACCATCCAACAATGGAGTGAAGGCACACCCAGCTTCTTTGAACATATAAAGAGAGGATGGAGTTGCCTGCATTGTCAGGTTCCTGCCTAGGAGGAAATATGGTGACTTGGAAACAGTTTGATTACTTCTGGAAGTAAAGAAAGAATGAATCTGCATCTCTGCTTGCATGCTTCTGACATACTACAACCTTCAGCAGCTGTCTTTAATGCTGCCAGAAATACAGTCTCTTCTTGAAAGCTGACTTTGAGGGGAAAATAACACACACACACACACACACACACACACACACACACACACACACACACACACACACACACACACATTCTTTCTTGACCATAGGAAGAAACCAGTCACACTCAACACATTCATATTGTAAATGGGAAGAGGATAAGAACTCAGAAATGAGACAAGAAAAAGTGACCTTCAAATGAACTGCAAAAAGCAGAGACCTGGATGTTTTGGGGGGCATGATGAGGCACCTATAGGTATGTGTCTGTACATTTGGAACAAAAGACTATGTACAGAAATGTTTGATATGGGAGTCATTCTGGATATATATATATATATATATATATATATATATATATATATATATATATATATAACTTTTTATTACCTTTATTTATTGGATAGCGACAGCCAGAAATTGAGAGGGATGAGGGTGATAGAGGGAGAGAGACAGAGAAACAATTGCAACACTGCTTTACCACTCGCAAAGCTTTCCCCCTGCAGGTGGGGACTGGGTGCTCCAACTGAGGTCCTTGCACATTGTAACATATGTGCTCAATGAGGTGCATCACCACCCTGCTCTGCCGATAAATATTTTTATGTCTAGTGTTATAACTTAAACTTGTTCTTGCAGCTCAGGAGGTAAAGTAGCAGGTAGAGCACCAGACTAGCATGCAGGAAGTCCTGAGTTTGACTGCTGGCATCACATATGCCAGAGTGCTGCTCTGGATCACTGTCTTGCTAACAAATACCTAAGATCTTGTTCTTTCCTATGTGTGGGATATAAAGAAGGAAAAAAAAACCAAAAGAATGGATAAAACCAAACTTAAAGATACCCTTGAACTCTAGCTGCAGAAATGAGTTCAACAGAGGGAAGGGGTCCAGTGGATTGTGGTGGAGGGTCATTGGAACTTTCTGGTAGGTGGACTGTGACAGTCAAGGGGCACAAACCTGATCTATCTATCTATCTATCTATCTATCTATCTATCTATCTATCTAATTGGATAAAGACAGAAAGAAATTGAGGGTGGAGGAAGAGGCGGAGGTAGAGATAGATACCTGTAGCCCTGCTTTACCACCTGTGAAGCTTTCCCCCTGCTGGTGGGGACCAGGGGCTTGAACCTGCGTCCTTGCCCACTGTAATGTGTGAGCTTAACCAGTTGCCACTGCCTGGCCCCTACTACTCCTACTATATATAGAGGTTTGTAAATAAAAATTACCCCAGTAACACAAACAAACAAAACTCCTTCAGTAACAACAACAAAAGCTTGCTCTTCCCTGGACTATTCTTGGGTGAGAAGAGCAGACTGGTACCCCTTTTCTTCTACATTGCACAGTCCTACAGTCCTATAGCAAGGCAACACATGGAGCCATATCACTGGGGGCAGGATTCTCTGGGTAGAGGAAGTCTGTTACTGAACATAGTTATTTTAACCAAAGTTTTATTGGGTGGAAGAGGACAGACATGCTGCTGTCTTCTAAAGCTGTCTTTCCTTAAACCTACAAGGCTTATTTTGCTGATACTGAAATGACTAAGCTTTATGAGGAGAGTGGAACATTGTGGCTGCAGTTTATTTTTATTTTATTTTATGTTTTTATTTGATAGGACAGAGAAAAATTGAGAGGGGACAGGGAGATAAGGTGGGGGGGCAGGTGGTCGTGCACCAGGTTAAGTGCACATGTTACAGTGCTCAAAGACCCGGGTTTGAGCTTCTGGTCCCCACCTGCAGGGGGAAAGCTTCACAAGTGGTGAAGCAGGGCTGCAGGTGTTTGTCTCTCTGTCTCTCTCCCTCTCGATCACCCCCTTCTTTCTCAATTTCTCGCTGCCTCTATCCAATAAATAAATAAAGATAAACTTAAAAAAAGAGAAAGGGAGGGAGAAGCTGTTAACCTGCAGCAGTGCTTCACTGTTTTTGAAGATTTCTCCCTACAGATGGGGATTAGAGGCTTGAACCTGGGTCCTTTTGCATGGTGATGTGTGCACTTAACAGGGTGCACTACTGCCTGGCCCCCACATACTAGTTTTATGGACCTGTAATTCATATTCTATGTAATGTATTCATTAAATTCAGCAAAATAGAAATTAATAAGAAAAACAAAAGTGTTCTGTTCAACAGCGTTGTGCAGGTTTTATCTCTGACATTTGTTTGTTTGCTTAGTGGAATTGGACTTTTCATATAAATGAGATAACTTCTTTGAGTCCCTTTTTCATTCAGACAAAAAGAGGAAGAGAGAGAAGTGGGGCACCACAGTAATGAAGCTTCCTCCAGTGCCATGAAGTGGCAAGGTTCCAATCTGCCATGAACTCGGCAAGGTATGCACCTTATCATATGAACTGTCTTTCTGGCCCTACAGCCAATTTTATTTTGATTAATTAAATAGTTAATTAATCAATTCAGTAATAGAGAAATCAAGATGGGAAGAGAAGATAAGGAGAACTAATGATACTTCTTTTGGCTGATGCTGACACTTCCCCACTGCAGGAATAAGATATGTTTCACCAGGCAGCTGGGAAAATGGCTCAAGTTGGTAGAGTACAGGGTTTGCACACAATGAGCTCCTGACTTGCTCTCTAATGCCACATGCTTAGGATTGGTGCTCTGGCTTCTCTCTCTCTCATGCAAAACTCTACCTCATAAAATAAAAAGGTAGAAATGCACCATTAGGTAACTTAATCACTGTGTGAGTATCATAGAGTATAATTATACAAACATTGATATCATGGCCCACCACACACCTAAACTATATGGTATGTAGACCATTGGGACGACTGTTGCATGTGTGGTCCTATGATTCATATCCCATACAGTGTATTTCTGCTATTGACCAAAATGCCATTATGTGATACAATACTGTCTACTTGTCTGTTCACTGGGTGATGGACATTTGGATTGTTTTCAGCTTTGTAAAAAGGTCTATGAGCAGGTTATATGTTTTCTTTCTTTCTTTTCTTTCTTTTTTAATTTATAAAATGGAAATATTGACAAGACTACAGGATAAGAGGGGTCTATTTCCACACAATGCTCTCTGTTTTATTTCTTTTAGTTAAATATGTTGAAGCCAACTGCTGAGTGTGTTTTTTTTGGGGGTGGTGGTGGTGGTCATGCTAGAGCTTCAGGCCTGTGTGATTCTACTACTCTTGCTCAACTACTTCCCCCTTCCATTTTAGACAGATCAACAGAGAAGGAGAGAGAAATACACGGAGAAGAAGAGACACCACAGTACCACTCAACCATTTATGAGCTTCTCTTGATGCTACAAATAGGGATCCCATGAGGTACAGGGTCTGAGAGCTTAGGTCGTCACACATGGTAGAAAGTCCATTTTACTGGCCTGCCTTTTTTTTTTTTCCTCTTAATTTATCGATTTAATGTTGACTCACAGCACTATCAAATTGTGTGGGTGTAAATGTGGCTTTTTTTGCAGTAAAAATATTGGTACATGATTCTTAAAGTGAGTAGTGAAAATAAGGGCATTCTTTAATAATGTACTTTCTAACACCCTATTTACGCTTTGTAAATATTCTTTAACATTTATTCAATATTTACTGAAACCAAAAACAACCCAGGAAGAAATAGTGATGCAAGTTTTGCATATGTAATACTCAATAATGACCTGGATCTACAGCTATTATTTATTTATACATTGTATATTTAATACAAAAATTATCTTACAATATTGTAGAACGTTTTTCTTAGTCTTAGATCTACATTAGTAATATAAAGAGGTGTGATCACTAGTCACTTCCAACAGGAACGTCATCATAAGCCCTGTTGCAGGCCTTCCCAGGACCTTGCCCTCACCATAAAGCAGCTATGGAAGGGACTGCCCCAGTCTCTGAAGGAAGGCTAGGGTATCCTGCCCTGCCACTTGAGGAAGATTGATCCTGAAATGAGTGCAACCTACAGTGTTCCGGGCTATGACTATGAACTTTGAGCTCAGACCAAGAGGGACTCAGGTTACACAGGCTCCTGGGCTAAATATATATAAGCCCTGGGTTGGGTGAATGGGGGTAAACAGGTAATTTTATTCATAGATATTTTTTTCAAGAATGGGAGCTACTTTCTGCCCAAGTCCAACTTTCTAGCCCTTTATTCTTGACACCACCTTCTCAGACATCACTTTATCTAACTCCACATTAGCTATCAATCTCAAGCAAAAACTACAATAGTCGTGGGCCCCTAGGAACATGCCTAAAATGGACTTCCTAACTTCTTTCCACCCTAAGATCCCTATTCTCCATTTGCTGTGATCCTACCATTTGGTTCCTGTTCATTAACCATTTTGTCCCACTTTATATCTTGCCGTCTTTTAGCCACCAAATTGCAGATGCTATCATAATTCCATTTTGATTTCTCTAGGCAGACAACCTCACCATTATGTCCTAGAACTTTACCTTTCCAGAGCTCTGACCCATTAGGGAAAGATAGAAACAGGCTGGGAGAATAGATCTACCTGCCTACACTCATGTCCAGGGGAGAAGCAATTATAGAAGCCAGACCTTCCACCTTCTGCACCGCAAAAATAATTTTGACCCATACTCCCAGGGGGGGAGAAGTGTGGGGAAAAGATGACCAGAGGGCTCTGAACTCCAACTCCACCAGGATCCAGAGAGAGAAGAGGAAAAACAGAGGGACATTTGAATGTAGTAATAGGTTTAGGTGTGACTCAGAAAGGAAGAGAAGATGGGACCTTACAGAAAAAGGGAGCAATTATATAAAAATATAGACAGATAGTTGTAGAAATAATAGTTAACCCATATCTTAGGAAAACTGCTTTAGCTTACAATGGAGGAACTGGAGATTCAGAACTCTGGTGGTGGGAATGGTGTGGAGGCAACCCCTGTTGTCTTGTAATTTTGTGAATCAATATTAAATCACTAATTAAAAAAAGGAAAACACAAGATGAAAAAAAAAAAGATGAGTTGAGGCAATCACTTAGACTATTCAGGTTCTCAAGTTTCCTTTCAGTTGAACAGTCTGGGCAGGCAAGTGAGATTGTTCCCAGGAGTCCCTGCATCTGTAGACTGGTGGTCACTTCTGCTTCTGCCACATAAGGACTCAAGAGGGGCACCACACTATGGAAGCCAATATTTAAGGGGTAGAAATTTGTTGTTCTTATTTTTGCCTCCTTCCTTCCCTGTGTGACTAGGCATTGGTCACACTAGTAACAGTCAACTGTTTATAGGGACAGTCATGATCTGGTCAGAGAGAGATACCACAACACCCATTAGAGGCTGCTACATATGTATCTCTACCACTTCAACTGCATACCATCTTCACACAGTGTCAGCTTTTCTTCTTATTGGCCTGATTTATTGCCTCATTTCATTTCTTGTTATTCATCTATACTGTCCAAATTATTCTTTTCTTCTCTCTGATCATCCATCATCCCTATTTTTGCTTAAAGCACAAATTTCTTTATATATATATATATATATATACATATATATATATATATATGTATATATATATATATATTAATTGGTTTGTGGTACTATAACATTTGAGGCATATAGTTTCATATTCCTATGTGTGAAAACCGTGATTCACACCATCAGTGTTCTAATGCCACAACACCATCAAAATCACCCCATTTTGTCTCTTCTTCCCACCTCCTTGCTTCTTTTCCTCTGATAATGTAAAAGTTTTGTGCCACAAATCATCACTGAACTATTTCATTATTGGGGAGACTATATAACAGTGACATGCATTCAAGCAAGGAAAATTTAATCATTTGAGTCGACTTTCCAAAACAAATGTATTATCCAGAGAACTTATAAACATTTTCCTTTTATTTATATGTAAAAGTATGTATTTTCTTTAATGTTCAGAGAAAGCCTTTGAAAGGAATTAGCAACGACCACATTTAAGGACATATGTCTAATAAATGCCAAATTGAAAATCTGATCAGTAAAAGAAGGTACATACCTGTGCTTGTAGTCCTTTAAGACCCTGTTAGTATAAAAGGTGGCAGCATCATTCATCTCCTTGACATAAGGACCAGGTTTGGGGGACTGAGAGAACAGGACCATCACCCAAGAACAGAAGGAAAAAAAATAGGATAAGAAAGAAAATGCTTTAAAGAAGAAGAAAAGCAATAAAAATGTTGAATTGAAAATTGGAGGCAAACTTGGCTCTGTAAGGACTGATGGAACACTTCCCACATCTCAGAATACGACACAATGAACTTCAAAAACAGCAAGATAGAGCTGTTGTATCCCGCCTGCAAGGAATATGCCTTCACTATATGAGATGGAAAGAAAAGGATCCTGAAGACAGCTCACAGCTTTCCTAAATACTCCACGAATGTGACAAGGTGGCATTCCACCTGAACTCACCACGGCGATCCACCCTAATGCAGGGATGCTTTCACTGACGGCTGAGAGATGATTAAACATTTCACTCCCCCGGTTTCTCTCTCTGAAAGTTTGAATTTCTTGAATCTTTTCCGATATTGGTTTCAGAAGGGCAGCTACATCGTTCTGTAAGTAAATAGTGAGATCACTCTTACAAGAACAAAATTGCAGCATCACTAGCCACCTTGGTCTAAGCAGGACTACGCAGAAATGATTTGCCATTGGTCCAAAGAATGTAAAAGAAGCATATAACAACCTTCAGAAGAGGACGGGATTTTTTTCGCCCCCTTTGGTATAGTAGTACTGTATTTATTCGTTTTTGAAGTAGGAAAAATTACACATATTTTAGGTATTATTAGTGTTATCTCTTTCATGAGACATGGAAGAAAACCAATAATGTGAGACAAGCCCTAACCAGAGAATCCTGCCTAGAACACAGTGAAACTGAGCATGGAAAAGTCATAGTTTTAAATGGAATGCCCAGATTTTTGCCAGCATAACATGGGTTTAAAATCAGCATTGGTAAAAGATTAATGAAAGATATCTTATTATTCCTATGGGGAAATGATATGAAGGAGGATCTATGGTTTTACCAGAAATACAGTAGTAATACATATTAAAAAGTGGAAATAACTTCACTGAAATTCTTTTTAAAGAAAACATGAGCTCATATAATATTTACATTATATTAGTCTAATTAAACTTTCTATCCTTTCTTGGTCAGCTTGGCCGATGACAATGGGTTACTCACGTCTGATTAATTCAAGAAGTGAATTCTCTGTCCATATAAAAATGACTTTCAAAATAACAAGAGTTACGAATTATCACACGTAGGTAAAGTAACACCATTTTAGATGCATTTCCTCCATTTTCAATTACTTGTGGTCAACCACAGTTAGAAAATACTATGTACCATAACATGTTTAAAGGGCAAGAGAGACCATATTCACATAACTTAATTTTATTATATTGTTATAAGTTGTCACCTCTATTTATTTGTAGTTTTATTATTGATTTAATATTGATTTATAAAATTACAAGATAACAGGGGTGCAACTCTGCTTATTCCCACCACCAGAATTCTGTATCTCCATTCTCTTCATTGTAATATAGCTGTTCTCCTAAGTCAAGAGTTTGCTCTTCTTTTTTTTTTCTTAATCTTTATTTACTTATTGCATAGAGACAGCCAGAAATTGAGTGGGAAGGGGGTGAGAGGGAGGGAGACAGAGACACACCGACAACACTGCTTTACCACTCGCAAAGCTTTCCCCCTGTAGGTGGGGACCGGGGGCTCGAATCCAAGTCTTTGCACATTGTAATACGTGTACTAAACCAGGTGGGCCACCACTCAGTCCCCCTCAACTTTATTATAATTGCTAATATCACACTGTGTCTAATTTAGAAATGGGATTTTATCATGGGTATGGTTTTATAGGAAAAAAGTACATATAGAGGTTGGTACCATCTGTGGTTTCAGTCATCTCGGGAGGGGGGTCTTGGAATACCTCTGTAGATAAGGGGAGGGAACTCTTCCACTCTTTAGTACCACAACTAGTTGTATTATTTCTTTAGTCATCCCCCTTTTAGTATTCTCCACTTTCTTTGGTTTTACAGAGAAGATATAATGTTACCTCTTTCTTCTCTTTTCCTTTCTCTCTCTCTTCCTTTCCTTTTTCTTTTCTCTCTTTCTTCCTTCCTTCCTTCCTTCCTTTCTTTCTTTCTTTCTTTCTTTCTTTCTTTCTTTCTTTCTTTCTTTCTTTCTTTCTTTCTTTCTTTCTTTCTTCTTTGTGCATATCTGCTCCTAAAAGACAGAAATATTTGGACCTACAGGGATGTAGAGGTTACATAGGCTCCTTTGCTGAATATGGGCCCAAGATCAAATTGATGGGGCTTACAGTCAACAATATTTATACAACTTTCCTATATTTGGGAGCTACTATCTTCCCATATCCAGCTTTTTAGCCCTTTTACCAGCCATGACATCATCTCCCAGACAATAACTTGGGTCCACCTGCATATCAGATGCCAGGCTCAGGCAAAAACTAATAAAGTCACGGGCCCTTTGGAATATACCTAAAATAGACCTATTAGCTATCTCCAAAACAGAGACCTCAAATCTTCATCTGCAATATTCCAGTCTTTAGATGCATGATTAATCAACAATTTTTTCTGCTTTATATGTTAACTCTTTTTCAGCTACCAGGTTTCAGATACTACCATGATACCAACTGGACTTTCTTGGACAGATGATCCCACCAATGTGTCCTGGAGCTCTGCTCCTCACAGCCCTGCCTCACTAGAGAAAGAGAAAGACAGGCTGGGAGTATGAATTGACCTGTCAACACCCATGTTCAGTGGGGAAGCAATTACAGAAGCTAAACCTTCTGCCTTCTGAACTCCATAATGATCCTGGGTCCATACTCCCAGAGGGATAAAGAATAGGAAAGTTATCAGGGGAGGGGATGGGATACAGAGTTCCGGTGGTGGGAATTGTACCCCTCATATCCTATGTTCTTGTCAGTGTTTCGTTTTTATAAATAAATAAATAAATAAATAAGTAAATTAAAATAAAGAAGATAGAAAAAGTCCCTAAAAGTGGTTGAAGAGGTTTAGTCTGTATTTTACTTATTCTTGTTTGCAAAAAATAAAGTGGAGAAGCTCCTTATTTTTTAATTTCATTTCCATTTTCTTTTTAAATTGTCACTAGGGTTATTACTATGGCTTGGTGACTGCATAACAAATCTACTACTCTCAGTGACCACTTATTTTTCTTCATTTTTTCTTTCTATTTTGATAGAATAGAGAGAAGTTAAGAGAGATGGAAAGTTAGAGATGGAGACAGAAAGAGAGATATCTGGAACAGTGCATCACCTCTTGTGAAGATTCCCCCTGCAGGTGGGAACCAGGGGCTCCTTGCTTAACTGCATATTTATTTTCTTTAATTCAAGATTCAAGGAAAAGGCTCCCAGCCTCAACTACAGACTGAAATTACTGGAAAGTAATAAAAACAAAGCATGAAATACCCATGCCCAGTGGAGAAGCAATTACAGAAGCCAGAATTTCTACCTTCCTCACCCCCAAAACAATTTTGACCCATACTCCCAGTGGGGGAAAAGTGATAGGAGGAAGAGAATAAGAGGGCTCTGAACTCCATCAGGACCCGGAGAGAGAAGAAGAAAAAGGGAGGGACATTTAGATGTAGTAATAAGGTTATGTGTGGCTTGGAGGGGAAGAGAGGACAAGACCTGGAAGAAAAAGGGGGCAATTATGTACAGATGTAGACAGATAGTTGTAGAGATGACACTTAACCCATGTCTGCTACCTTAGGAGAACTACTGTGGTTTGCAATGGAGGGATTAGGGATTCAGAACTCTGGTGGTGGGAAAAGGTATGGAATTATATCCCTGTTGACATGTAATTTGTAAATAAATATTAAATCATGAATAAAATACAAAAGGCATGTCTTCTAGCCCCCCCAAATTGGGATTTAATTGGTCTGGAGGTAAAGCTTTTACTTATGGCTGTAGTGATGGGTAGGGACCATAAGGGAGAAACTACATTCAGCTGTGGTGGCTTCTAGCCCTCACTTGTTGGCCACTCTCTGTACCTGCCCCTAAAAGAAATGTTATATAAAGGGTTTTAGAATTAGAATGGCTTTAAATTGTACTCTGCCGCTATGGACAAATTATTTAATCCAAGCTTTCCCATCTGTATATCAGAGATAGTAATACTATTAGCCTACAGGCTTTGAAAAGATGGTATTTTCTTTTAGCCATCAAGTTGCAGATGCTACTATGACCTCTCTGGGTAGACAACCTCACCAATGTATCCCAGAACCTCACCTCTCCAGAAGAAAGATAAAAACAGATTGGGGGTGTGTATTGACCTGTCAACATCCATGTCCAGCAGAGAAGAAATTACAGAAGCCAGACTTCCCATCTCATGCACCCCATAAAGAATTTTGGCGCATGTTCCCAGAGAGGGATAAAGAATAGGAAGCCTTCAATGGAGGGAATGGGACATGGAATTCTGGTGGTGGGAACTGTGTGGAACTGTACCCCTGTTATCTTACAATCTTGTTAAACATTATTAAATCACTAATAAGAAAAAAAAGTAAAGATGGCATTAAAATCTTTAGCATATGAAGGCACATAATAAATAGAGCTATTATTATTACTATTATGCAATTAACTCATATAGGATAAAATATTCTCTGTACTACACAATGTTTTTTGTCTCAAATATGTATTTTTATGTGTTAGAAGTATATAAGAGGTTCAAAATAAACACCCACATAGGTTAACAAGATTTTAGGATGACAGAAATTTATTGGAATCTAAATAAAGTTCATATATGTATATATATCTTACAGATCCATTTGAGTCAACTATATATCATAAACAATATTTTAAAAAAGAACTGAAACAGAACAAATTAGAGGACATTTACATGTAGTAAGGATGGGAATTTATGAACATTTATTTGTTATGTAGTGTGTGTACATGTGTGTGTACTTGCCTGTGATTTAAATATATTTCTTATGAAATTCAGTCTAGTCATTCGAGAAGCACAGAACTTAATTCAATTCTCCATTTTACATAATTGAGATACAACATACTCAGAGAGGTTAATTTACTAAGGTAGATTCAGCTTGTTCCAGTAGAGCTGTGCTTAGAGCCCAGATCTTCCATGAGGCCCTAAAACAATTCTCTACAATGGGTACTGAGGAAAACATACTTAGTTCTTCACAGAAAGATTTCTTTTCTACCCATGAACCTAAGGGAGTATATTATAAAGAGATGAAGGCTTAGGTTTGGGATAAGACTACTTAGATTCTAGTCTTTGTGCCCCAGTGTACTAAGCTCTAGGGATTTTTACATGTTGGCAAACTTGTCCATACCTTCTGCAAAATAGTATTAACAATGGCATCCACTTTATAGGACTATCAGAAGGAATAAGTGAGAGAATAAGTTCACTCTTACAATGGAGTCCAGTGAGTACATATATTAAATAAATGCTAGGTGATCTTTAAGGTATCTGCTTGGAGTTAATAATTATTTATCTATTAAAATATTTCTGATGGTCCAGAATTGTTGGTTATTATCACTTATATGACAACATCAGGAAAATTATTTCCTCACTGAGGTTATGTGATCATAAGAGGTGGAGAGATATCTACTAGGTAGAGCACAGGTCTTGCATGAGTGGCGTCCCAGATTTGATCCCTGGCACTGAATACCCAGAACTTAGTGGTGCTCTGTTATTTTTCTCTCAAAAAAAAATCTTTAAAAAAATAGTTATTCAGATAGTGAGAGACATGCTTTTGTTTGGAATAAACAAATAAACAAAAAACCGCAGGTGGTGAGAGCAAAGAACTCATAAAGCTCTAAGTAGACTTTCTAGTTCTTTCATTTGGTAAGAAGGGAAAATGGCAGAAATAGCTACAGATACCAGTCAGGTCTTGTAGAAAATTCATTTTCCACCGTTCACTTTTTCTTCTGAGAATCATGAACTCTATGGATACTTGGATCTCAAACTTCTAGTCTCCAGAATTAGAACAGAATAAATTTCTGTCATATAGGCCATCAAGTTCGAGATATTTTGTTCTGCTAGACCTAGCAAAATAACTTTAGTTCATGATGACTGGACAGGAAAGGCAAGCACACAAACTTAAATTCTCATCAGTAACATAATCATTACTGTTTGTTTGCTAATGGTTTCAAATCAGGTTTAAGTACTCTCCCTGGAATTTCATGCTCTACATGGCAGACATTTCCCTTTTTAAGGGATTCCTCTTAGTTCAGATTCAACATCTGATCAAAAGATATGTTACAGATTTTCTCAGAGGCAACTGATTTCTCATCATGGCAGAACTACTAGGGAAAAAAAGAAAAGAAAAACCTAATTTCTGGAACAGTTTGGGAAATTTTACTTTCCTTGATGTAAAGACACTTTTGAGAAAGGATACAATATGTGAGTTGGTGGTGGGATCTGGCCAGTTGCCCATGGGGAAAAAGAACCAGAAATTGTGTATTTATAGTTTTTGATTTATTAAGGACATCTTTGTTTATCTCTAACTTCCAAAGAACAAACTCTAAAAGTTGGAGGAGACAGACTATTCTGGAAGATATTTTATATTGCCTATCTGATGAAAGCATCATAAAGATTGAGAAAGTTTCCTTTTGCCTTAGTTTGGCGATTACATGAAGAATTGTCTTCATTAAAAGAAAACAGTTGAGAGAACTAAGTACAAGGACTATTTGCACATAACCCTAATAAGCACTACAGCTTTTATTCTGTGCCAATAGATTTCTCCTGTACTTTAAAGTAGGCTTACCATGCTCCATCTCATCCTGAACGTTCAGGGTTGGAATAAAAAATGTACAAAGAACATTAGCATCATGGTGTGATTTCCACTAACGTTGATTGTAGGATGAAAAACTAATGTTTGGCTTGTTAGTTCAATGAGTCCACCTGTTTAAGTATTAAGCATGTATCAGGCATACTCAAAGAATATAGATTGAGTTGCATTAATGTCAATTAACACTACAAAAGGACTTTCCATTAATAGTAGACACACTTTGAATGTATCTTTTTTTGTTTGTTTTTAATGGAGTGCACTCATTTTTGTATTTATTTATTTATTATTTATTTATTTTTATTTACCAGAGCACTGCTCACCACTGGTTTATAGTGTAGAGGATTAGATTTGGGATCTACAAGTCTCAGGTGTGAAAAACATTTGCATAACCATTAGGCTGTCTCAGCCCTGATTTTGTGGGTTATATTTATCTATCTATTTATTTATTTATTTATTTATTTTTTAGGTACTTTGAATAGCTAGTGTGCTATGCACTGCTTTCAAATTGACCAATTTTAAATAGGTTGTCTCAGGATATTTTTCTAACTTATTGCTTAGGTTTCTTTTATTCTGAGAGACATTTCTCTGAAAGAAAGTAAGTATCCAAGCTCCTGTTAAGATTAGCCAAAGAAACTCCCTTAGCTTAGCCCAGGTTCTGGGGCTTTTGCAGAAGATGGGAAATTGTCAAAATAGAGGAAGATGCAGGCACAAATTACAACTTTCAGCAGATGTTTCCAAGGCTTTGATGGAGCTGCATTGCTAAAAGTAAAATTAAAGAGCTTTTATCAGCAAGCTTTGTAGAAACTTTACCCAAAAAGGAAAACCAAATTCCCACTGATGTTATTTTGTAAGGGATGGAACAAAGTATGGGAGTTTCACTTCAAATGTGTCATTGAATAAAATAGTAAGGGTGTTATTTCTGGAATACAGGTTTTTTTTTTTTACCAGAGCACTTACCAGCTCAGCTCTGGCTTATGGTGGTGTGGGGGACTGAACCTGGGACTTTGGAGACTCAGGCATGAGAGTCTCTTTGCATAACCATTATGCTATCTACCCCTGCTGGAATTTGGGGTTCTTAATGTAGTTTTAAAGCAGGCAGAAATGTATCAATATGCTGACAATTCCTTTAAGATAATGTCCTTTTTTTAGATTAAAGAATTAATGTAATTTTTTGTGAAATGTTAGAAAATACAGATGGGAAGACATATCAGTAAAACACATTCTTCATTCCACCCCACAGAGAAAAATCACTACTAATTTGTTGACTAGAGAGCTTAAGGATCCAGGTTCAATCCCCTGGTCCCCACCTGCAGGAGGAAAGCTTCATGAGTATGAAGTAGTGCAGCAAGTGTCTCTCTGTCTCTCTCTCCCTCTCTATCTTTCCCTCACCTCTCAGTTTCTCTCTCTCTAAACAATAATAAATAAATAAAATAAAAAATTTATTTAAAAAATAAGAATAATTTTAAATAGTGTTCATAATGCCTTTGTAATATTTATATAAAACATTCTCTGAGGGACTGGGTGGCAGCCCACATGATTGAGTGCACACATTACAATATGGCACACCTTTGCTTAAGTCCCTGGTCCCACATGCAGGGAGAAAGTTTTACAAGTAGTGAAGCAGTGCTGTGGTTGTCTCTCTGTCTCTTTTCCTATCTCCCCCAACCCTCTCAATTTATTTCTGTCTCCACCCAAAATAAATAAATAAATGCATTTAAAAATATTTTTACTGGGGGGATTGATAGTTTGCAGGAAATACATTTGCTGTCACATATGTAGAATTTCTCAATTTTCTGCAAAACACTTTCATCCCATCCTAGGTCCTCTTCCACCATTATGCACCAAGACCTAAAAGTCCCCAGCATCTTTTACTTCGGTGTAATACAGAAAACCCAGTCCAAGTTATACTTTGTGTTTTTCTTTGTTGTTCTTATTTCTCAACTTCTCTCCATGAATGAGATCATCCCCATATACATTTTTTTCTAGCTTATCTCACTTAACATGATTCCTTCAAGTTCCATCCAAGATGTGATGAAGAATGTGAATTTGTCCTTCTTAATAGCTTGAGTAGTGTCAATTCTGTATATATACCAGCCCTTTCTTAGCCACTCATCTGTTGGTGAACACTTAGGTTGCTTCCAAGTTTGGTGAAAAATTGTGCTGCTATACACAGATCTTTTGGATGGGTTTGTTTGGTTCCTTGGGTATATCCCCAGGTGAGGAATTGCTGGATCATAGGGTAGGTCCATTTTATCCTTCTGAAAGTTCCCCAGAGTGCTCTCCACAGGGGTTAGACCAATGTACATTCCATCAGCAGTTCAGGAGGGTTCCCTTACCCACCCCCACAACCTCTTCAACACTTGTTGTTACTATCCTTTCTAATGTATGACATTCTCAAAGGACTAAAGTGGTATCTCATTGTATTAATTTGCATTTCTCTGACAATCAATAACGGGGTGAATTTTTCATATGTCTATTGGCCTTGTGAATATTATGTTCATACCCTCTCCCCACTTTTAGATGGTTTTTGTTTGTTTGTTTTTGCTGAGTTTGGTGAACTCTTTATATATTTTGGTTATTAGCCTTTTGTCAGATGTAAAGATCTTCTTTAACTGTGCAGAAGCTTTTCAATTTATGTAGTCCCATTTGTTCTCAGCAGTCATTTATCCAGCCCTCTTTTTTTTCTTCCTTTCTTTTTATTTTGATAGGACATAGAGAACTGAGAGGGGAGGAGACGATGGAGAGGGAGAGAGAAAAAGAGAGACTGAGCAGAGGTAGATACCATAATGGTTATGCAAAAAGAATCTCATGCCTGAGGTGCAGAAGTTCCAGGTTCAATCCCCCCCCCACCACTGCCATAAGCCAGAGCTGATCAGTGCTCTGGTAAAAAACAAACAAACAAACAAACAAACAAACACAAACAAAACAACCTGTGGCCCTGCTATACTGCTCATGAAGCTTCCTTCTAGCAAGTGGGGACTAGTGGCTTGAATCGGGGTCCTTGCACATGGTCCTTGCACAATCTAGTGTACCACTGCCTGATCCTGTATGTATTTTTGTGCAAAGTCTAGTCAGTTGATTCCATTTGTATGCGTGAGATATATATCAGAGAAAACTTGTGAAAAGATGTATATCAACATGTTAACATACTTTCATCATTTATTAGCATTTCATATATTCTAAATTTTCTTTTTTAAAATTTAATTAATTTATTTTCCCTTTCGTTGCTCTTGTTGTCTTCTTATTGTTGTTGTAGTTATGTTGTTGTTATTGATGTCATTGTTGTTAGATAGGACAGAGAGAAATAGAGAGAGGGGAAGACTGAGAAGGGGAGAGAAAAATAGACACCTACAGACCTGCTTCACCACCTGTGAAGTGACCCCCTGCAGGTGGGGAGCCGGGGGCTCAAACTGGGATCCTTAAACCAGTCCTTGAGCTTTGTGCCACCTGTGCTTAACCCGCTGCACTACCGCTCAACTCCCAAATATTCTAAATTTTCTAATCTATGTGTGTATTTCTTTTGCAACTAAGAGAAAGACTTTAAAACATACTAGTCGACTCTGCACCTTTTATGGTAAAAATTTTCAGACAGGTGTTACCAAATTTACAGTATCAAAAATATTGAGCCTGTTCTTAGCAGTAAGGAAGTGGCCTCATGAAAACATGTTCAGATATTACCAGGATATGATGTATATTGATGGCAAAGGACCTAAGCTGGAGGTGAGAATATTCTGCAGACACCTCTCATGGATAGATGAGAAACTATACCTATACGTTAATAACCGCAATGTAAACTATTACCACCACAAATGGTAAAAGAAAAAAAAATTCTCAACTTACTCAGGTGATAAACAGTGTAACATTTTTTCAGGCAAAGGTTATACAAATCTGGAACAGTGCTTCTATAAATATATACTGCTTGGGTACATTGTAATAAATGAAGCAATTTTTTTTTTTTACCATTTTAAGTCAGGAACACATTTTTTTTTATCAGAAATGTTAATTTAAGTTATTTTACTTTGGTGCAATTATAGATATTCCCCTAGGCCTCTTTCCCCTCATGCTCCTCTTACACAAAATTCTTCTATTGTCCAGGAAAACTAGGAGGTTTCATAATATGTCTCATGGAAATACTTCCAGAAACATATATAAACCTAAGACAATGAAAACAAAAAATAAAGCATCTGCATAACTATTACATAAGTCAACCTCAGTAAGTAAATTACATCAAACACTAAAAATGCATAATATACTAGGATACATGCTACCCTATTGCTTCTTGACAAATTCCTTGAGAAAATGTTAATATTTTTGCATATTTACAAGGTTTCACATTTCACAAGATAGTTCATTTTATTGCTGCTAAACTCTTAAGAATACCCTCAAGAATCACATAGACTTGTTGAAAACCAGTTCTTAAGGAATAATATCTAGGAGACTTGGATTTTGTGAGGAGTGAATTTTATTGGTGAGTTTAATTATTTTAATACTTCAGAGATGCTTCTAAAATGTGTAAACTCCTAAATACATTTTAGTGCAAATCAGTATGATCTCCCCCTCCCTTCCCCCAGTAGTAGTTTATCATAAGATAAGCCATGTCCTGGGAGTATGGATAAACCTGCCAATGCTCATGTTCAGTGGGGAAGCAATTACAGAGACCAGACCTTCCACCTTCTGCATCCCACAATGATCCTGGGTCCATGCTCCCAGAGGGAGAAAGAATAGGAAAGCTTTCAAGGGCGGGAAATGGGATACAGAATTCTGGTAGTGGGAATTTTGTGGAACTGTACCTCTCTTATCCTATGGTCTTGTCAGTATTTCCCTTTTATAAATACATTTAAAAAAAGAAGCCATGTCAAATATACAGAAAAAGATAGAAAAGAATCATGTATATGAAGGATAATAATATTTCATTGGAATGGAGGGTCATCACTATCATATGTTGATGTGAAGGTTAACAAATGAATATGGGATACTTATACAATTCTAGTGTGACAAATGGGTCCTGAGAAACTTCTGGATTTGGTAGGAAGGAGAGATTAGCTGAATTATTTGAAATCTGGCACTCATGAGCAGAGATAAGATAAGGCATACAAAACTAAGGCAGAGACACAAGAAGGAAAAATTAAGCTGAAAAAAAAGAAGTGAACCTGACTATACACAATAGTCATGAAGGAATAAACTGAGAAGTCAAGAAGAGCCTCGCCTTGCACTTTGCAATTGCTCCAGCGCGTTCTATTGGCATTGTTGAGATGATATCAACTCTTACCTTACCTACGTAGGGATCCTCTGACTCATTATGGCAGGGATGGATTTTATGATCACCTGCAATATTACTTTATGGAACTCTGGACTCTAAAGGGCAACAGCAATAGATCTCACTGAGCTTTACTTCACTTATCTCACAGTCTCCAAGAAAATTATCTAAGTAATTCAAATCTATTAGCTTTATGAAATCTATAACAATATGTTGTGATAAGGAGTTAGTTCTTAGAAACAGAAAAATAATCGGAACTTCCTTTATTTATTTCTTTATTTACCAGAGCGCTGCTTAGCCCTGGCCTATAGTGGTATGGGGGATTGAACCCAGGACTTTGGGGCCTCAAACAGGAGAGTCTCTTTGCATAAATATTATGCTATCTACCCCAGCCCTGCCATTATTTTTTTCCTACCAACATTTATTGGTCATTGACTGTACCACAAACATAATGCCACAGGCTCCTGTGCTAAATATGAGTAGACATAGGCCCTAGGTCAAATCAATGGGGTTTACAGTTAATGGTATTTATATACTTTTCCCATATTTGGAGCTACTCTCTCTCTGGTCTAGCTTTTTATTTCTGTTCCCAACTCTGACACCATCTTCCCAGACAATACTTTCAGCCCACCTGCATGTTAGCTGTTGGGCTCAGGCAAAAATGTTTGAAGTCATGGACTCCTTGGAATAAACTTAAAATAGACTGCCTAGCTTCTCTGAACATGAAGACCACAACTTTCATCTGCTATATTCTTACCTTTAGGTTCCTGATTATTAGGCAATTTCTTCTGTTTTATATCTTAATGCTTTTCAGCCACCAAGTTGCAGATGCTACCATGATGCAAACCTGACTTCCCTGGGCAGACAACCTCACCAATTTGTCCTGAAACCCCACTTTCTCAGAGCCCTACCCCACTAAGGAAAGATATAAACAGGCTGGGGGTATGGATCGACCTGTCAATGCCCATGTCCAGAGGAGAAGTAATTACAGAAGCCAGATCTCCTACCTTCTGCACCCCATAAAGATCTTTGGTTCATTCTCCCAGAGGGTTAAAAAATAAGGAATCGAGAGTTGGTAGTGGCGCAGTGGGTTAAGCACATGTGACACAAAGCGCAAGGACCGGCTTAAGGATCCCGGGTTTGAGTCTCCGGCTCCCCACCTGCAGGGGAGTCTTCATAAGTAGTGAAGCAGGTCTGCAGGTGTCTTTCTCTCCCCTTCTCTGTCTTCCCCTCCTCTCTCCATTTCTCTCTGTCCTATCCAAGAACAATGACATCAATAACCACAACAATGTTACACAACAAGGGCAACAAAAGGGAAAATAAAATAAAAAAAAAACACTTGTTTAAAAAAAATAGGGAAGCACCCAATGGAGGGGATGGGATTTGGAACTATGGTGGTGGGCACTGTATGGACTTGTACCCCTTTTATCCCACAATCTTCTTGATCATTATTAAATCACTAATAAAAAAACATAATACTAATTGATTTTCATAGCTGTGAAAACTACTCTTTAAAATATTCATTTTATTTCACTGAGAGTTAGAGAGAGAGAGACACTCACACACAGACAGACATCAGAATACTGCTCTCATCTCTAGTTTACTTAGAGCTCTGGCTTAGGTTGTGCAGGGGCTGTTATCTGTAACATTGGTGCCTCAGGCATGAAAGTCTTCTGCACAACCATTATGCCATCTCTCCAGCCCCAAAACTTTTTAATAATGGCAAATCCTCATTTAAATTGCCATTTGAAAGACCCGAGAGAAGTCAAGTACACTATTCCACCACTGTATACCATAAGTGGTCCTTGGTAGTGGGGTGGTTAGACCATTTATCTGCAATTCATTTATTCAGAACAGTGATGAGATCATGTACAACTTTAATTTCCATTCTAAACTCAGGAATGCAAAGATTTCAATAATTACCCTGCAAATCTTAAGACAGTCAAATGGATAGGTGAATGATTACTGCATAAAGATACTTAGCTCCAATCATCCTTAATCAGAAATCAACTTTTAAAGGTTAACACATTTTTATAAGATTTCACTGCTTACTTTTCTCAAGAGCAGTTTTTTCCATAGTGCAAGAACAGACCACCTGCACCAATCTGATGAGTAGTTCAATAGTGCTTCTCCTTCAGTGCAGTTCAGGGGGATTCTGCATATGGCGCTCCCTTTTGGTGAGGCACAATTCACCTCAGAGTACTGAGGGGATACTAAAGAAACATAATTAAAAGAGAGAGAGAGAGAGAGGCAGAAGGGAGAGGACTGGGTGGTGTCCCACCCTGTTAACAGCACATAGTAGGAAGCACAAGGACCCACCCAAGGATCCTGGTAGGAGCCCCTGGCTCCCCACTTGCAGGGGGGTTGCTTCATGAGCAGTGAAGCAGGTCTGCAGGTATCTCTCTCCCTTTCTATCTTTCCCTTTGCTTTCAATTCCTCTGTCTGATCCAAAAAAAAAAAAAAAAGAAAAGAAAAAGAAAAAGAAAAAAAATGTCACCAGGAGCAGTGGATTTGTATTGTGCCCCAGTGATAACCCTGGAGGAGAGAGAGAGAGAAAGAAAGAGAGAGAGATCACAGCACCAAAGCTTCCTTCAGTGCAATAGGGAGACCACACTCAAACCTGGGTCATGTGCATGGCAAAGCAGAACACTATCCAAGTGAATTATTTTGCCACTCCAAGATATATTTAACCTTAGCTTAATATTTTTTAAAGCATTTTTACCTGTGAAACTTAAGTTTTTTCTCTGACAGTTTTCTAGGGAACCAGAAAGTCTATTATGTGAAACAGAGCTTGGAAAAGGCTGCTACAGGAAGCACAAGCGTGTGTGTATGTCTGTGAGTGTGTGTGTGTGTGTGTGTGTGTGTGTGTGTATGTGTGTGTTGGTGGGGTGGGGGAGGGTACCTGAGCATTCACAGAAATGTACTGGGTTTCTCATTGTGTATTCATTCTTCTGCTTCCCTGACATTAATTCTTGTTCATTACCCAGAAGACTCTGAACAACATTTAATGGACATAAAGAAGTCTCTTCTTTCTCACCTGTAACACGTGTGTGCATGTACACACACACACACACACACACACACACACACACACACACACACATATCCCTTAGGCTTTAATAATCTGAGAAAGTCTGATAGGATAGGTCCCACCCTTCCACACAACCCTTCTCTCTAAACTAAGATTCCATCTTCTACCGCTGCCTTTTCTGCCAGTCCTTTTTTTACCAGCTGTCTCCCACCTCTAATCACTTTCATCACTGGCAGCTGTAGTCTCTTTTTTCTCCTTATTTTCTCTATCTTCTCTTCTTTCACAAATTTAATATGCTGTGCATTAAGGCAGATTAATTAGAAATACCAAAAAATCATGGTGTTCTTTTCCATTTGTAAAACAAACATATGTTAATGAAATTAGTCTTTTCCCCCAGTTTCTCAGTCGTCTATATTCCAATTTAAAGATTACAATGTTCTAAAGAGAAACTATATCTATTGTCTTATCTTAAAGTATATAGTATACAATGAAATTAGCCTTCAGCTTTTTGTTTGTTTGTTTTTTAATTTATTTAACTTTTAAAAAATACTTATTTATCCCCTTTTGTTGCCCTTGTTGTTTTATTGTTGTAGTTATTAATGTCGTTGTTATTGGATAGGACAGAGAGAAATAGAGAGAAGAGAGGAAGACAGAAAGAGGGAGAGAAAGACAGACACCTGTAGATCTGCTTCATCGCTTGTGAAGCGACCTCCCCCTGCAGGTGAGGAGCCAGGGGCTCAAACTGGGATCTTTGTGCCAGTCCTTGTAGCCTTCAGCTTTTAGGTCTTGGATAATCTTTTCTCTCTGTGCTTCCCCATGACCATGGAATTCATCTTTAGTATCCAAGAAAGATTATTTTTTTACCACTTCCAAGTTTACAGCTACCCCTTAGCGTCTCCTTATTTGAAGCTCCCTTATGCCATGGATCAAATGCTCCCAAAGCATCACCAGGGTTTATACATTTCTGCATTTTTTTTTCACATTAACCCTAAAGGGAGAGGGTGACTTATAGTTTGTGTGAACTGAGCACTAAATAGGATATACATGCAGAACTACTTTCTTTTTTATTATCTTTATTTATTGGATATAGATAGCCAGAAATTGAGGGGGGAGAGAGAGAAAGAGAGAGAGAGAGAGAGAGAAAGAGACTAGCAGCACTACTTCACCATTTTTGAAGCTTTCCCCCTGCAGGTGGGGGCCAGGGGCTTGAACCTGGGTCCCTGAGCACTGTAATGTGTGTGCTTAACTAGGTGCACCACTACCTGGCCCCCAGAACTACTTTCTATTAGGTATGTGTAGTAAGACTATCCTTTGGTCTTTGGCTTAGGTATTGGATATAAGCCTCCTAGCTCTTAATTATGTTATAAAATGAAAATAATCTTGATTACTGTGTCTGTAGAGAGAGTTTATATTTGTTAGCTAACTTGTTTCTTCATCTATACTATAAAGTCATACTGTCATGTATGTATTAGGGCTGGTTGAGGGGCCAGGGTAGAACAATAAACAGTATACTCATATCCCTTTCCTATTTCATTTACTCAGCTGGTAATGAATTAGTCAGGGTTCTCCAGAAAAACCAAAAAAGTCAGATGTGAGATATGCATGTACGTATCCATGGTTTAGTGTTAGGAATTGACTTGTGTGGCTTTGGATGCTAATACTCTTGAGGTTTGCTGAGGGAGTTGATAAACTGGAGACCCAGGAGAATGGATGGTGCAGTTCTAGTTTCAGGGGTTGCAGGCCTGAAAACTCAGAAGAGCAGACATTCAAAAAAGGCATTAAAAAAGCTGGTGTCCCCAGTTTGAAGGCAGCTAGGTAGGAAGAATTCTCTCTCTCTTTTTTACGGGGGAATCTGTTTTTTTGTCTTCAGCTAAACAGATGAGGCTATACATGAGGATAGTTGGGAGCAGAGTGGTTGTTGTTAAAATTATGAGAAGCAGACTGCGCTGGATTATGAGATTCCAAGTTAAAAAAAATAATTACTAAAATTAAAACTTTTGTGTTTTTCAGAACACTGGTGGTGGGAAAGGTGTGGAATTATGCCCCCATTGTTTTATAATTTTATAAATCAATATTAAACCAGTAATAAAAATTTTAAAAAGCAGAGAGTTGGGCAGTAGCATAGTGGTTAAAGCACAGGTGGTGCAAAGCACAAGGACCAGCATAAGGATCCCGTTTTGAGCCCCCAGCTCCCTACCTACAGGGGAGTCACTTCACAAGTGATGAAGTAGGTCTGCAGGTGTCTATCTTTCTCTCCCCCTCTTTGTCTTCCCCTCCTATCTCCATTTCTCTCTGTCCTATCCAACAAGGATAGCAACAATAATAACTACAACAATAATACAATAAGGGGAACAAAAGGGAATAAATAAAAAAGCTTTTTATTTATTCTTTTTTGTTGCCCTTGTTTTATTGTTGTAGTTATTATCATTATTGATGATGATGTTGTTGTTGGATAGAACAGAGAGAAATGGAGAGAGGAGGGAAAGAGAGAGGGGGAGAGAAAGACAGACACCTGCAGACCTGCTTCACCACCTGCTAAGCGACTCCCCTGCAGGTGGGGAGGCGGGGCTTGAACTGGGATCCTTAAGCTGGTCCTTGTGCTTTGTGCCATGTGCCCTTAACCCACTGGGCTACCGCCTGACTCCCCTAAAAAAGCTAAAAAACAGGGTTGGGTTTTGGCACACCTGGGTGAGCACACATGTTACAGTGCACAAGGTCCCAGGTTCGAGTCCCCAGTCCCCACCTGCAGGGGGAATGCTTTGCAAGTGGTGAAGCAGTGTTGCAGGTGTCTCTTTGTCTCTCCCTCACTATCATTCCCTTCCCTCTCAATTTCTGGCTGTCTCTATCCAACAACAACACCATCATCAATAAAATAAAGATAATAAAAAAATTTTTTAAAAAGGCTGACCTGAGCAATTAGGAGGATGGAGTTGCCATCATCTGAACAGGAGAAACTGTAGAAAGAACTGGTTTGAGCGGGATACCAAGAGCTCAGATTGTGACAAACTATTTTAACTCAACCAGCCTTTCCCAGGGGGTGTGGGTGGGGGTGGGATGTCATCACAATTCACTAATATTATGTGTAGTAAGATTGCTGACAGTCTTAAGTAGTTTTACCCCCCAGCTCCATTCCATTCTGGTTTCTAGGCTTCAGCTCGCCTTTGCTTGGGAGCAACTTTTCACATTCTTAATTCAGTAGAACTCAATGTGCAATGTGCTGTTGCTCACATACAAGGCTTGTGATTTTGGATCCCAACCAGAAACAGCTGCCCTTGGAGGTAGTTTGTGCTGAGTCATCCACTCCAGCAAGCAGCAAACATTTGCATTGTGGGTAGTCTCTATGCTTGGTGGTAAATTATTTTTTTTATTCATTTCTATGCTCATTTACTTATTATATCCTTGAAAATGGCCCACCCACAGGCAGATTAACCATGGCTCTGTTGGTACAGCATCTTAAACTAATTGAAGATGTAAATAGAGCCACCTAGTTTAAGATGGTTGAGGAGATGGGAAATGGGCTGACCTGCCAGAGCACATAATTTATTAAGCACATGGTGCCTATGGGGAGCACCATGCAAAAGGAAGCTTCATGAGTGGTGGACCATGCTGTAGTGTCCTTTTTCTTTCTTTGTCTCTCACCCTTTGTTTAAAAAGAAATACCAGAAAAATAGTTTACCTGCTCTTCAACGTGTGCTACCCATGTACAAGCCTGTCCCCACCATACTGAATGAAGTTAGGTGCTGCGGTCTGTTTATTATTTTCACTGCCTTTCTGTTTCTTATAAAGAAGAGGAGGGACAGCAGGAACCTCACATCTCCACTATAGAGCCTCTACTTCCCCCAGTCCTGGAACCCTTGGATAGGGCCCACTTTCCCGTATGCCTCTCCCAATCCATATCAAATAATATTGCATCCACCGATCACAACCTAACCAACGCAACGATTGCCACCTCAACATGCTTCACCTCAGACTGTGTCCAGAGACTTCACGTGTGGAATGACAACCCTTCAGCTTCATTACTCGGGTGAGACCTTTCCTTTTATAGTACACTCTAATTTCATCTCAGGTGGTTCACTTTCTAACAAAGTCCCATAACCTAGATATACACCAGTTTCTGTGTGAGAGAGCATATGTTCACACGTATCCATAAACTACTGCAAAATATATACCTGAAAGCAGAAGTACACTAGAGTTTGCAGTGAGTACCTCCCTAACACTTCCTCTCCACTGTTCCAAGCTTTGGGCCCATGATTGCTCAACAATTTGGCCTCGTATGTTAACTCTCTTTTCAATCACCAGGTTCCAGATGCCACCAGGATGCTGGCCAGGCTTCCCTGGATTGAAGACCCCACCAGTGTGTCCTGGAGCTCAGCTTCCCCAGAGACCCACCCTACTAGGGAAAGAGAGAGGCAGACTGGGAGTATGGACCGACCAGTCAACACCCATATTCAGCGGGGAAGCAATTACAGAAGCCAGACCTTCTACCTTCTGTAACCCTCAATGACCCTGGGTCCATGCTCCCAGAGGGATAGAGAATGGGAAAGCTATCAGGGGAGGGGGTGGGTTATGGAGATTGGGTGGTGGGAACTGTGTGGAGTTATACCCCTCCTACCTTATGGTTTTGTTAATTAATCCTTTCTTAAATAAAATAAAATAAAATAAAAAATTTTGGCAAAAATGAGCGTGAAAAAAAAAGAAGAGGAGGAATGAAAGGTAAAGGAGGATGAATAAGAGCAGAAGAGTAATGAGAAGAGGAAGGAAAAGGAGGGGGAGGAGAAGGAAGAGGAGGTGTGTGTGTGGGAGAATCGGTTCCATTAGAAATTGTGCAGGCACTGAGCCCTTGGCTGGGGTATATTTTAGTTATATAATTCATATATATATATATATATATATATATATATTACTAAGTACAGTGTGTCACATAACAAGTTAAAGAATAAACATATTAATGTGAAGTAATAAATAAAAACGAACTTTCAGAGAAGGCAGATATGATCTGGGATAGTAAAACAAAACTTATGAAATGACAATTGTTGGAGAGGATGTAGAGAAAAAGAAACTCTCACACTGCTGGTGGGAATGCAAACTGGTGTAGCTACTATGGAAAACAGTATGGAGAGTTCTCAAACAAATAAAGTGAAAATATCTTATAATCAGGCAATACTAGTTCTTGGCATACAGCCAATGGACATAAACACACTAACTCAAAGGGACACATACATCTTTATGTTCATAGATGTATTGTTTATAATAGTCAAGGAGTGGACGTAATATAAATGCCTATCAACAGACGACTGGAAGAAGAAATTATGAAACATATGTTCAACGAAATACTTTTCTGCAATCAAAACAGATGATACTGTGTCCTTTGGAATAAAATGGATGGGACTTAAGGGGATTACGCATGCATATGTGAAGTACAGAGAGTTAAACACATGAACTTGCAAACAAACATCTCAAAAATGTAGCCAAATTGTAAACTGTTATTAGAACCTTATGAGAACTGCCATAGTTGTCTCTGTGTGCTTGTGTGGGATGGGGGTGGGGGTAAGGTGGAACACACAAAACTTTGGTAGTGGATATTGTGTGGGTTACCCTTGTAATTTTATAATTCTGTAAACTACAGTTAAATCACTAATAAAAATAAAAAATAGGGGGCTGGGTGATAGCACAGCAAGTTAAGCGCACATGGCGCAAACCGCAGGGACCAGAGTAAGGATCCCGGTTCGAGCCCCCGGCTCCCCACCTGCAGGGGTGTCGCTTCATGGGTGGTGAAGCAGGTCTGCAAGTGTCTATTCTTCTCTCCTCCTCCATTTCTTCCCCTCCTCTCTCCATTTCTCTCTGTCCTATCTAACAACAACAGGAATGACAACAATATTAATAACAACAGCAACAAGGGCAACGAAATGGAAAAAATGGACTCCAGGAGCAGTAGATTTGTAGTGAAAGCACCGAGCCCCAGTGATAACTCTGGAGGCAAAATAACAATAATGATGATGATGACGATGACAAGTTTACCCTGTGAGGATATGTATATATTTTTAATGAAGAACAACTGACAAAATTATATTAGTTTCAGGTATACAACATAATGACTTGATATCTGTATATATCATAAAATGATTACCACAGTAAGTCTGGTGTCATTTGTCACCATACACAGTTACAATTTTCCCCCTTGGGATGATGACATGTATATTCTTATTCAAAGTGAATAAAATTTTCAAATTTCTACTTTGGTGTCCTTTATTGGTGTCTTTTACCCCTTCATAAACCTTTTTCTTTGGTATGTATGTGTGTTTCCTATCCACTTACCATGACCTTTTCATACTTTCTTATTCATTTCGTTAAAAATATCAGTATTTATTGAGCACCTATTATGTGCCAAGTCCTTGTTTAATGACATCAATATGTTCTTGGAAAGTCTGACTTTAAATGAAATGAAGTAAGAGACCACTTTTACCATACACTAGCTGATATAAACAATAATTAAGTTATAACAGCCTACTTTTGGTCACAAGAACATCAGCTTTCTAAATAAAAACCCCAAGCACTTATATCACAATAATTTATATCCATTTATTCATTCATTTCCCACACTGCTTATTCCAGTTCAGAATCGGGGTGGCTGGAGCCCTTTGGGGAAGCTCAGGGTACTGTGTGTGAAGCAAACCTAGACAGGATGTTCTTTCATCATGGGGCACATCACGCACACGCACACCCACACCCATACACACACACCACTGAGACACACTACTAAATCTTACATACACATCTTTGGGATGTAGGAGGAAACCAACTCCCCAGTGAAAGCTCACACAGACATGGGGACAACATGAAAGTTTCTCTCTCTCTCTCATATCTCAGAGTTGCTGTTTTTGCCTTATCAACATTATAACGAAAGGATATTGGAGGCCGGGTGGTGGTGCACCTGGCTAACGTGCACACATTACAGTGCGCAAGAACCCATGCTCAAGCCCCCAGTCTCCACCTGCAGGGGAAAGCTGCATGAGTGGTGTTTCTCTGTCTCTCTCCCTCTCAATTTTTCTCTGTTTCTATGCAATAAATAAATAAATAAATAAATAAATAATATATAAAGAAAGGACACTGAAAACAAAATGACATTTTCAAGGACTTGTGACTGGAATACGTTATTGAGAAAAGAAAGACTCCCCTTATGGATCTAATAAGTAGTGAAGACAGTAAGCTAAAGATGTAGTAAATACATCATGTTACTAAAAGAAGAAGAAAAATAAGGAGGAGAAGAAGGAGAAGGAGAAAGTGAAGGAGGAGGAGGAGTAAGAAGAAGAAGAAGAAGAATAAGAATAAGAAGAAAGGAGAAGGAGAAGGAGAAGGAGAAGGAGAAGGAGAAGGAGAAGGAGAAGAAGAAGAAGAAGAAGAAGAAGAAGAAGAAGAAGAAGAAGAAAGTGAATGAGAAGAAGCCCAGAAGAATGGGAAAAGGAGAAGAAGGAGGAGGAAGAGGAGAAGGAAAAGAACAATAAAACCAGGAGTGCTGGGGAGTTGTTTTTATTTTATTATTTTTAACCGGGACACTGCTTAGCTCTGATATCTAGTGATGCTGGAAACTGAACCTGGGACTTTAGGTGCCAGCACGAAAGTTTGCATAATCATTATGCTATCTCCTCAGCCCAGGAGTTTTTACTAATATAAAAATAAAGTTTAATCTTGTTGATCACTGCTAAGTCACTAATAAAAAATAGAAAGAAAAAATAAAAGGGAAAAAAGGTTAAGTGAGACTATCTGACTCACTGAAACATCTGACTGAATATTTAGTTATCTCTATTTGATCTAGCTAATTTCTCACATGTTAGATGCTGATCAGAATGGAACATGGAGGATCACTGAGGAGAAAATAGAAAGTAGGTGTGGTGGATGGGAGGTGGGGGTGGTGCTAAAACTTGCATTTTCTCCAGTTGGCTCCCTGTATTTCAGTCACTATCTACAGTTCATTTTCAATTCCAGATACCCCTGACCTTGGTACACAGTACAGGATAACGAGCTTACTGCTGATTAGCACTACTGAATAAAATTTTCCAGCTGCAGTTTCAACTATCTGCTTAGTATCTTAGTGTATTAATACTGGGCTTTCCCATATCACTGAATTACCTTGTTAAAAATACTAAATTCTGTTTATGAGTAGGATCATTCCTCCCCCCCCCAAAAAAAAAAAAAAACCTACTATAGCCACAGGCCCTTTGGAATATAACTAAAATATGCCTACTAGCTATCTACAAAACGGAGACCCCCCCCCAACTCTTCATCTGCACTATTGTAGCCTTTAGGTTCATGATTAGTCAACAATTTGTTTGGATTTATATGTTAACTCTCTTGTCAACCACCAGGTTCCAGATGCTAGCATGATGCCAATCGGACTTCCCTGGACAGAGGACCCCACCAATGTGTCCTGGAACTCCGATTCCCCAGAACCCTGACCCACTAGGGAAAGTGAGAGGCAGGCTGGGAATATGGATCGACCTGTCAATGCCCATGTTCAGCAGGGAAGCAATCACAGAAACCAGACCTTCCATCTTCTGCATCCCACAATAACCTTGGGTACATACTCCCAGAGGGTTAAAGAATAGGAAAGCTATCAAGGGAGGGGATGGGATACGGAGATCTGGTGGTGGGAATTGTGTGAAATTGTACCCCTTTTATCCTATGGTCTTGTCAAGTGTTTCCTTTTTATAAATAAAATTTAAAAAATACTAAATTCCAGTGGAATATAGAGAATTGAAACACATAAGCTTCTAGAAAGAAAGAAAAAGAAAGCAAGAAAGATAAAGAACTAGCTAAACTGTCTCTGTGAGAACTATTTTTTTGTAAACCACTATAATTTTTTTTTCAAGGGATGGGGGAGGGCAGAGAACTTTGGTGGTGGGTGCAGTGTAGAACCATGCCCCTGTATTATTATAAACTTGCAAACCATTATTAAAATATAATGCAAAATGAAAGACAAATACTTTTTTATTTTTCTCTTTTTTGATGGTCACAAAAAGCAAAATTAAAATATGAATGCATGTACCTTGACACTGGTCAACATCATAAGGATCAAATGTGTTTACACAGAGGAAAATATCAAACTGTTCTCTACAGTTGGCCTTAAATGTACCTTCCTAGCATAAGACATCAGGGTTATAAAGTAAAAAATACAATTCCTGCAAAAGAAAGGTCCTTCTCCCCTTCTGGTTCATAAGGTGTCTCTTCCAGAATAAACACAGGATAGTAACTGGCTATAGGAAGGGGTAGAGGTGGGGGTATGTAAAGCAACTGAGCTGGGTAGCCAGTGGCATTTGGTCCTTAGTGACAGGCCAAGTTCGGAAGCTGATGAAAGCCTGTACAAATCCTTGTGCTGAGTTTGAAATGAAATCAGTTTGGGGTTGGGGGGAGCAAAAAATGAATTATGAATACTATAAATCAGGTACTGTTATTTGTATTCTAGATCACATTTAAAGACCACAAAAACTTGGAATGATTGACATTATTATTCCTGCTTCATGAAAGAGGGAACAAAATCGAGGAACACTTCATGCCTTGCTCATGATCATCTAACAAGAGTTCAAATATGAATTCAAATATGCCTGGCTCCCAAAACTTATACTTTTAGGCATTAAAAAAAAAGCACTAATTTCAGAAGATGACATACCTGGATTTAAACCACATTCTACATACCCGGTGACCACCACCACCCTTCCCCCAAATTTGCCCTCAAGGCCCTAATGTGCTCCTAAGAAATAAATAATGCTCATCTATAAGATTTTGATTGTTATTGTGTAAGCAATATTCACTCATATGTGATACATACCGAAACAAAATAAACGAATGAACTCAACAAACCAAAAGCAAACTTTTAGGCCATAAGAACCAAACAGTGGTAACCAGAATGGAAGCAAAGTTGGGTAAATGTGGTTAACTGTATGGTAATGGATGAAAACTAGAAGCCCGGTGGTGAACATAGGTTGTATTTACAGATTATGATTTGAAAGGCTGTACACCTGCAATCTGTCTCATGGGATGAAAAATGTTACTTCAATAGAAAGAATAATATGTGCATAATATCTGACCATGATGGAGGCCTAAATATGGCAGCTGCTATTAGTCTCATAATCCTTCAAGCACTTTACTGACCTCACATACTGAAGCAGTGTTCACTGACAAATAAAATGGAGCTAAACATCATAATTGATAAAATAATTTCCGAAAGTATCAATGACACAGAGTCAGAAGGGTGGGCTCACTGTGCAAGTCCTCTTGGGTAGGTAAGGAAACTTAGCTCAACTTTCCGTGAGTATCCCTGACTGTGAATATGTTCCTGGTATATCCTAAGTGAACTGCATTATCCAACACATGCCTTTTCTCTGTAAAACATTTGGTAGCCTTCTTGTGCTTAGGAGTAAGAGAACACATCAACACTACATGTGAAGGCCCTTTTAAGTAGTTGGGCCACCAACAAAAAGCATAGAAATGCGGCATTCACTAGGCCACAGAGGAGATAGTTGTATGTAGTATTTTCTACTTGAATAAACAGTTGTTTCCTGAAATAAGGAAAAAGGAGTGAAAATTTGGCATGCCAACCTGTAAGTTTCAAAGTTCCTTTTATACACTAGCTTCTGTTCTTACTTCATATGTCCCAACTCAACTTCAGGAAATCCTCAACTAGGTAGGGGTCTAGGAAAGCCTTACACAAAGATGTAGTTTGAAGGCTACTTCAGTAGAAGTCTCTGTGAAGCTCTGGTTCTTGACAGTGAAAAGGAAGAACAGCTGAAACAGAAAAAGGGAGGTAAACATGGAAGACCAGGCTGCCATTTGGATTTTTTTTCCACTCAAGATGAATATACTTTGAAAATAAGAATGACCACATGACACCAATAGTGAATGAAACATTGAACTCTCAAACATGAGGTCATGAGTTCAGTCTCTGGAAATGCATGTCCCAGTGTGATATTCTGGTTCTTTCTCCTCTTCTCTCTCTCAAATATATACTTTTAAAAAGAAAACAAGTAAGACCTGTTCATAATTAATAATTCCCTTGGTTATCACTTGATCTCTTTTCAGAGTCTGTGGAGATCAATCAACAATAATAACATGGTTGACAAGAAAGGCAGAGGAATGGATGGAAGATGGGGACTTGCACAGCAAGGAAAGGGTACGGAGAGGTCCAAATCTAGCATCAGAAGTCTATCCTAGGGTTAGCCCTAGGACTCATCCTCAGAAGTAACTTGCTTGTCCTCTTCAGCTAGAGTGTATCTGTGGCCTAGCTGGGAAATGTTGGGTGGCATGGGTAACCAGAGGCGTGTGTCCTGGGCCAGGACTCAGCTGATCATGGCAGTCTCTGGCAAGTTCTGTAATTGAACATCTGCGAGCTCTGATCTCTCCATCTGGAGATGGAGTATAGCATTACGAACCATGTGCTCTAGTGTGGCACTGTAAAAATTAACTAACAGGTGATAAAAAGAATTTTTAGGCCTTTGTATTAAAAAAGGCCCTCACAATAATGCCCACATGCCTTCCACTAATTAGAATAGGATTAGGGAGAAGCCCCTCAGAACCTGATGTCTACTTACTTTCCTGTTTCAATTTGCCGTTCTGCTCATCTCACATTTTCTCCATGTTGAACTCACCTACGCTCAGCACTGTCTCCTTCTATATCAGCAACTTTTATTGAGAGTTGAGAAATTAAGTATTTGAGTTTCGAATTTTGGTTTGATTTCTAAGAATTTTATATTGGCAAATTATAATGATTTTTTAAATTAAAATGATTTTTAAAGGCAGTAAAAGCAAACTAACTTGGTTAAAAACAGTTTGTGGCCAGGAGCAATGGACATATATCTTAAAATAACACTCATCTATAATACGGACAAATCTAGTTATCCACAGGCAGTGGCTGAATGGTCTCAACATAATGTTCCCTACTGGGTTTTCTTACCCAGGACAATTCTGTAGTGCTGCCACAGTCAGATTTCCTGGTCATATGCATATATATTATTTGCACTCAGCCCACATAAACTACTTTCATATGAACTGACCAATTAAGCACACACGCTTAACTCCATCTCTATCCTATTTGATTTTTCTATTTGCAAAACACCCAGGAAATACGTTAGATGGAGAACAAAAGAAAGGTGTTTACAAACTGGTATAGAAATATGATATTTATCCTGCCAGCTGAAATGAACCTGGCAGATGTATTTTTGGTTGAAATGAAAACTGTGAGCCCTATCATGTTACCCCTGGTGATGCCACCAGATGCACAGCGTGCATCTGACAAAGAGGCAACCTGTGGTCATTTGAGCCAGGCTGCGGTTCAAACAATTCATGACATGGGAGCTAATTACAAGGTCTTGTCTGAGATGGCGGGAGCTGGGAGGAGGGAGCACCCAAGTGTCAAATTCACAGAATCAGACTAGTGAAAGTGGCATAGAAACGATTCTTTTTCAGCCAGCTAAATAGCTCACTTGGATAGTGTACCCTGCTTTGCCATGCACAGCACCCAGGTTTGAGCCTAGTCCCCACCACACTGGATGGAGGTCTGATGTCATGGTAATTCCCTACTCCCAGCTCTGAAAAAGTATGCCCCAGTGACAACAATAACAGCAACAACAAAAAGAAGAATGAAGGTGAAGGAGGAGGAGGAGAAGGAGAAATAAACTTTTTGTTTAAGCCATTGTTTCCTTGCCAACATTCTCATTGTCAAGGAAGAACTCTAGAAAGAAAACTAGTGGAGTTAAAACAATTGTCATAAATTTTGGTCATAATTTTTGGCCCCAGGATGTGGCATGGGAATGAATCAGCTCTTCCTACTTTGTTCACTGGAATTCCTCACCTGATATCAGTTCCACCTAGGAGGTACCCTGTATACCGTCTATCTGGTGGGCAGAGAGGGAAGACAGAAGAAAACCAATAGGACTACATTCTAGAACAAGCTCTTTAGTTCTATTTTTTTAATGTTCTATTGTACATAATTTATGAGTATGGTCACTTTTTCTTTTTCATTGATAATGACCGGCTGATCACCAGAGTAGTGCACTTTCAGCTTGGAATGGTGGAGCTTCAGAGACAACCAAACAGACATACTGTATACACATGTCAATATACATACATAGGTACATGTAAAGGCAAAAGTTATCATAAATAAAGTTGGTATTCAATAATGAGAGGATAAACACGCAATTCTATTTATTTCCTTAGGCTTCAGAGGAACATAAACAGGAATGGAGAAATTATGACAAAGTCAAGAGAAAGTCTGTGAACAGGGTGACCTTACTCTTCAAAAAACAGAGAATATTTAAAAATCTACAGGACTTAAAACAATTGGCTCACTAAAGATATAAATAGTAGATCACAAAAATTCATATCCATTATGTCATTGTAGAAGATAATTAATGCTAGACAGAGATTAAAAGAAATCTTTGAGAAACAAATGAGTTAAAGGTATTAAGCAAAGATTAATTAATTATCCTTTTATTAATAATGAAAATGGTTGGAAAGTGAGCAAATACATTCTTGGAACTATCAGGTATTAGCAGATTCTCAAAAGAATCTCAGATAGTAACTATAAAGAATGAATGGCAGAAAGGGGAAAAAAGATTCCTTTCATTTCCTATGAGAGACTCAAAGTCTACTTACTTAATAATGAAACTAAATACAATCACTTAAGTTGGTTTTTTTGAACTATATTAATGTTAAGATGTTAACAAAGAGAACATGTAAGATTATCTTTTGGCTTAGCTCAAAAAGAAAGAGTTTGAAATCCATCACAATGAGGGAGATTAAAGTTGGTGGTGGGAGAGGTGTGCTGAATTCTATCACAGGGAGCAGGAAATTGAACTCACGTGACAATTGTCTTGCAGATCATTATTTTTTAATAAAATGCAAAAGTAAAATCCATCACAACTACAGAAATGAGAAGGAAGCAATAAATGACTAGAAGATAAATTTTCTGAGATTTAAGGTCAACTAATGTGTCAAATGTGAACAACCTAAACTTGCTTATTAAAATAAAAAAGTAATTGACTAGATTAGGGAGTAAAATCCAAAAATCTGTTGTTTAAGAGAAAAAAAGCACCTAGTCATTTGCATATATAAGATATAGTAGAATGGGTTGAGATTTAGCCCATTTAAATACAAGAGTTCAGATACTTTAGTTTCTGCCATTTGGTAGATGCAATTTGATATGTTAAGATTCTGCTTATCTCATGAGACTGGGCCATAGGAGCCCCTTCTCTGTGATTTGTCTGAACTTCTGAGCCCCAGGAGTGGTCCAAACTTTAGCTTCTGAGGCCCAGGAGTGGTCCAAATTGCTGTCTATCAAGAGAATCCATCAAGGAGTTGGGCGGTAGCTAAGTGGGTTAAGTGCAGGTGGCACAAAGTACAAGGACAGGTGTAAGGATCTTGGTTCAAGCCCCCAGCTCCCCACTTGCAGGGGAGTAGCTTCACAGGTGATGAAGCAGGTTTCTCTCCCCCTCTCTGTCTTCCCTTCCTCTCTTCATTTCTATGTCCTATCCAAAAACTATGACATCAATAATAACAACAATAATAACTACAACAATAGAAAAACAAGGGCAACAAAAGGGAATAAATAAATAAATATTAAAAAAAGAGACTTCATCAGCTTGCCTGACCAAAACTGCTACCTATGAAGAGTCCCCATCAACTAAGTACCTATTCTAATGTATTTATTACAAAGTACCACTTTTAGATTTATCTTTTGTCTTCGTTCAACCATGAGTTCCTGAACTAAGCAGACCTACTCAAATTATGAATATGATATATCTATTAAAGTGCACAATACGTTGATTAGGAAGAGAAGGATGGAAATTGTGTTGCATAAGTCAAGAAACAGAAGCTTGCAAGTATAACATGTTCAGAGAACTTTGGCTGTCTAGTGTGACTGGGATATTGGTTTCATTGTAGCGAGGGATTTTGGGGAAGAGGATAACAATAAATTGCAAAGATTTTTGAATGTCATGGAATATGGGATTGATTGCATAGGAAATAGAAAATAAGAGCATGATTCCAGACTAGATTTTGCTTGTTTGTTTGTTTACTTTGTTTTCTAGGAGTGGGAGCTTTAAGGAAGAGAATGTAGTTATAAGAGTCATCACATATATGGTGTTTTTCAGTAAGTAATAGGATGTTTCTTCTTAGGGTCATTGTTTTGTAGTTTATTTATTTATGATTTTATTTATTTATTTTCAAAAGAGATAGTGAAGAGGAGAGTGAAAGGGGAGATAGAGAAAGACATTTGCATCACTGCTTCACTACTCATGAAGCTTCCCCCCTCCCGAAGGTGACGTGAACTTGTGTCTTGTATATACATAACCAGGTGTGCTACTGCCCAGTCCCTAATTTATAGGTTTTTTTTTTTTTTTTAGACAAGCTTGTGAGAGGCTAGTGAGGTGGTTCAGTGATAGAACAGCTCCTTGCATGTGTGAGGTACTGGGAGCAATACCTGATGCTGTGTGAAGCAGCAAAGACAAAAATGAGTAGAACTCCATGGGTAGTGGAATAGTACATTGTTCTCTCCCACACACAATAAAGTATGTGATACCTTTATGTCAAAACATTATCTATTTTTTGTGGTGCTGGGGCCTCACACATGTATGACTCCATCATTCTCAGCTCACGTTTTCATTCTTTTTACTTCAAGGAGAGAGAGAAAGAGAGAGAGATGGTGGGTGAGAGGCATAACAACACCAGAGCTTGCTTCGGAGCCACAGTATTCTCATATAGCTCCAGGCCTGATCCTTGTCTATTTACATGACCATAATATTGATATCTTATATTCAAAAATTTAAAAAGCAGCTGGCTGCCTGGGAGGTAGCATGGTAGATAAAACGTTGGATTCTCAAGCATGATGTTCCAAGTTCTACCCTCAGCATCACAGGTGCCACAGTGGTGCTCTGGTTCTCTGTTATTAATATGTGTATGAAAATATTAAAAAAATAAAAAGCAGGTGATCAGTTCCTTCTTCTGTCCTTTTCTCTCCTTTTACCTGCTTATTTTATTCCTCCTTTCATCCTTCTTCCTTTCTCCTTTTTTGAATGTATGTCTTATTAGTGATTTAATATTAATTTACAAAATTGTAAGACAATAGGGATATAATTCCATATGGTCCCCACCACCAGAGTTCTGTGCCCCCATCCCCTCCACTGCAAACTGCAATAGTTTTCCCAAGGTCACTGATACAGGCTGATTTTACAATTATCTATCTATATCTATGTATACATTTATACACATTTTTTCAATTTTTTAAATGGTCCTTCACTTCTTTTCTAAATTACTACTACACCAATACTACTTTCAGGTGTCTTTCCTTTTCTCCTCTTCTCTCTCAGATAAGAGAAACAGTGCCCGGCTTCCTCTGGTGTTTTTCAGATTCCATTCCATTTCATTGATGCTATAAAAAACATGATTTCTGAGAAGATGGATCCAAGATGGCGACTTGGAGGCAGCTGCTGGCATGAGCTCCAACAAGCAGTGGCTTGTGACCTAGGATTCTTTGGATAGGGTAGGATACTGGACCATCAGCTGGAGGGTGAATAATGGGTCCTAAGTGTGACACCAAGGAGGGGTCCTATAGCTCACTCTTAGGAGGCCAGGAGGAAAAAGGAAATCTTTTGATTATTTCTGAAGCTCAACCCCCCTCCCAGAATCAGCCCCCAGGGGGCAGACAGCTGCTCCTAACAGGCTTCCCACTGAGCTATTTTCTTTACCAAGATTCCTGGCTGAATGACACCAGGGGTGTCATTCTAATCCTTTTACTTTTTGCTTTCCTTCTCTTTTTTCTCTAAGTGGCTGGAGCTCTATTTGAGTGACAAAATATCTGACCAATCAGAGCCTCACTCCTGCCTGGGAAAGACTACCTGGAGGTTTTTTTTTTTTTTTTTTTTTTGATACTTCTTACAATTGTCTGTCTTTGCTCAGGCTGCCTGAGCCAAGCTGGAGTAATCCAAGCTGCAGACTGATTGTCAGGATTTTTTACTCTATTCTATTTTATTATTACTATTATATATACATGTGTCCCTTCCCCCCCTTCTTCAGGATGACCAAAATTAACTGTTATTGTTTATTCCATTGCTAGGTGACTGGGTGTCCTATCTGGACAAGATAGGACTGGGTGAGAGGAACTTGCTTCACTCTATCTCTTCCTTCCACTCTCCTTTTTCCTCCTCCTAGCTAATTTTAAAAAAAACAACCTCTTTCTTTCACTGCACCTTTTTTGTTGTTGTTCTTGTCTTCTTTTCTTCCTTCCTCCTTCTTCTGCTTTCTGAATTCACTGATACTCTTTTGGGGAAGAAATCAGACTCAGAGTGGACTCTCTCTGTGTGCCTCTCTTCTCTACTTCCCTTTATCCTCTTGCTATCCATAGAATTTACAGTGGACAGTAGATTTGCATAATTTTCTATTCTTGCTTTCCATTTTTTCCTTTTTCTTTTTCTTTTGGATTTGGTTGCTACTTTTTCTTGGACTGGAGGTGTTGTTTGGCCAACTGGTATTGGTTAAACTGCATCTATCCTTGCTTCAGTTACTATTGTTGTAATTTCTGAGGTTGGTGACTGCATTTGTCATAAAGGTATTTAGTATAGTGTGGCTTGTACTCAAAACACAACAACCGAAGAACAACAGATCAGAAAAATAAAAAACACATCAATAAAAAAATGGTTAAATCAAGAGCAAATAAAACTGCTACCACCCCCCAGATCCCCACCTGCAGGGGAGTCACTTCACAAGTGGTGAAGCAGGTCTGCAGATGTCTTTCCCTCCCTCCTCTGTTTTCCCCTCCTCTCTCGATTTCTCTCTGTCCTATCCAACAATGACATCAATAACAACAATAATAACTACAACAATAAAACAGCAAGGGCAACAAAAGGGAATAAAAAAAAAACTGCTACCACAATGAATCAAGACAGGAGCCCAGAAGAAACTCCAAACCAGTCACAAGTAACCATAGATAAGAAAAGTATGCAAGCAATAGTAAACCTAATAATCACAGAAATGAAGACAACTATGGAGGAAAGGGCTATCAGAATTAGGAAAACAACAGATGAGACCCTCAAGGAAAATACTAGCTACCTCAAGCTAATTAGAGAACTGAAAGCTGAACTAAAAGGTCAATTAGCAGACTAAGCTAATACTATAACAGAACTGAAGAAAGAAGCTGAGGGAAAGGAAAGCAGACTAACAGAAGCAGAAAACAGAATTAGTCAGACAGAGGATGAGTTAGAGAAACTAAGAAGGAGCACAAAAAGAGATTGAGAGACACTGAAAACAACAACAGAGACATATGGGATGATCTCAAAGAAGTAATATTTATATAATTGGCCTGCCAGAGGAAGAAAGAGAGGAAAGGGAAGGAAACATTCTAGAGGAAATAATAAAAGAAAACTTCCCAGACCTAAACAACAGAAAGGACATTAAGATTCAAGAGGCCCAGAGAGTCCCAAACAGAATCAACCCAGACCTGAAGACACCAAGACACATCATAGTTACAGTGAAAAGAAGTAAGGATAAAGAAAGGATCCTAAAGGCTGCAAGAGAAAAGCAAAAAGTCACATACAGGGGAAAACCCATAAGATTATCAGCAGACTTCTCCACTCAAACTCTAAAAGCCAGAAGAGAATGGCAAGATATCTATCGAGCCTTGAATGAAAAAGGGTTTCAACCAAGGATAATATATCCTGCCAGACTTTCATTCAGACTACATGGAGGAGAGCTCCAGTGGTGCAATCGGTTAGCGCGTGGCACTTATACAGACTACATGGAGGAATCAAAACCTTCTCAGACAGACAACAGTTAAAGGAAGCAACCATCACCAAGCCTACCCTGAAAGAGGTTCTAAAAGACCTCTTATAAAGAAGAACATCACCATAATACTTGCCATATATCAGAGCAAATAAAAAATTGTTGAATAATGGCACTAGAATCCATAAAATCAATAAATGTCAATGGATTAAATCCACCCATTAAAAGACACAGAGTGGGAGGATGGATGAAAAAACACAACCCAACCATATTCTGCTTGCAAGAATCCCATCTGACCCAACAAGACAAACACAGACTTTAAGTGAAAGGATGGAAAACTATAATACAGGCTAATAGACCACAAAAAAGGGCAGGAACAGCTATTCTCATCTCTGCCACAATAGACTTTAAATTAAATAAAGTAATAAAAGATAGGCAAGGCCATTACATAATGATTAGAGGATCAATCAGTCAACCAAGAAAATTTAACAGTTATTAACATCTATGCACCCAGTGAGGGACCATCTAAATAAATCAAATACCTACCGAAAGAACTACAAAAATACATCAATAGTAATACAATAATAGTGAAAGACTTTAACTAAACCCCACTCTCACACTTAGACAGATTGACAGAGCAGAGAACCAATAAAGAAACAAGAGAATTAAATGAAGAGATGGACAGACTAGACTTCCTGGACATTTTCAGAGTTCTTCACCCAAAAACTGGAATACAATTCTTTTCAAATCCACACAGCACATCCTTAAGGATAGATCACATGTTAGGCCACAAAGACAGCATCAACAAACTCAAGGGCATTGAAATCATCCCAAGTATCTTCTCAGGCCACAGTGGAGTAAAGCTAACATTTAACAACAAACAGAAAATTACTAAAAATTACTAAAAAGTAAAAGTCACAGAATTTGGAAACTAAACAACATACTGCTTAAGAATCGTGGGGTCGGGAGTCGGGCTGTAGCGCAGCAGGTTAAGCGCAGGTGGCGCAAAGCACAAGGACTGGCGTAAGGATCCCCGGGTTCGAACCCCGGCTCCCCATCTGCAGGGGAGTCGCTTCACAGGCGGTGAAGCAGGTCTGCAGGTGTCTATCTTTCTCTCCCCCTCTCTGTCTTCCCCTCCTCTCTCCATTTCTCTCTGTCCTATCCAACAACGACAACAACAATAAAACAACAAGGGCAACAAAAGGGAATAAATAAATAAATAAAATAAATATAAAAAAAAGAATCGTGGGGTCAGAGAGACACTCAAGCAAGAAATTCAAATGTTCCTGGAAACAAATGAAAATGAAGACACAAGTTATCGAAATATTTGGGACACAGCTAAAGTAGTAGAGAGGGAAACCCATCACCATACAATCACATATTAAAGAACAAGAAAAATCTCAAATAAACGACCTTACTCACACCTCAAGGACTTGGAGGAAGAGGAACAAAGGAACCCTAAAGCAACCAGAAGGACAGAAATCACTAAAATTAGAGCAGAAATAAACAACATAGAAAATAAGAGAACCATACAAAAGATCAATGAAAGCCAAATGTTGGTTCTTTGAAAAATTAAACAAGATTGGCAAACCCCTAGCCAGATTCACTAAAAAAATAAAAAAAAAGAGAGAGAGAAGACTCAAATAAATAGAATTGTAAACAATAGAGGAGATATCATAACTGATACCACAGAAATTCAGAAAACCATGCGAAACTTCTATGAAGAACTATACACCACCAAGCTAGGGAATCTGGAAGAAATGGAAGAATTCCTAGAAAGATATACCCTTCCAAAACTGAACCAAGAAGAACTACAAAACCTAAATGCACCAATCACAGACAAAGAAATCGAAACAGTTATTAAGAATCTTCCCAACAACAAAAGTCCTGGACCAGATGGCTTCACAAATGAATTCTACAAAACCTTCAGGAAACAGCAAATACCTATACTTCTAAAGCTCTTCCACAAGATCGAAGAAATAGGAAGAAACACTCCCTTCTACCTTCTATGAAGCCAACATCACCCTGATACCAAAAGCAGACAGGAACACAACAAAAAAGGAAAACTGCAGACCAATATCTCTGATGATACCAAAATATTAAACAAGATCTTGGCCAACCTGATACAGCAGTATATCAAAAAGATTGTTCATCACCACCAAGTGGGATTTATCCCAGGAATGTGGGGCTGGGAGGTGGCACACTTGATGGAGTGCACATGTAGTACACAAGGACCCAAGTCCCCACTGGCAGGGGGAAAGCTTCATGAGTGGTGAAGCAGGTGTTCCTCTGTCTCTTTCCCTATTTCCCCCTTCCCCCTCAATTTCTGATCGTTTCTATCCAATAAATAAATAAAAAAATAATTAAAAAATATTTATTTATTTTTAATCCCCTTTTGTTGTCATTGTTTTTATTGTTGTAGTTATTATTGTTGTTATTGTTGGATAGGACAGAGAGAAATGGAGAGAGGAGGGGAAGACAGAGAGGGGGAGAGACAGACACCTGCAGACCTGCTTCACCGCGTGTGAATTGACTCCTCTGCAGGTGGGGAGCCAGGGCTCACTGGGATCCTTAAGCCGGTCCTTGTGCTTTGCACCACGTACGCTTAACTCACTGCACTACCGCCCGACTCCCAAAAATAATAATTTTAAAAAGAATTAAGCATATTTTATTTTAAATGATGACAGACCATTCCTCAAAATTTATTGCAATGGAGACGATGTTATATTTAGTGGATGTACAATATCCTTAAATATCTAGCAATATCAACTGAATTATATTTAAGTAGCAATATACACTTTTTTATAAGCAATACCAACAAAGGAAATAAGCCAATGTCAATTTTATGTACCCTTAATTTGATTATATAATCTCATTCCTTGAATTTACCTTACACTCAACTCTTAGGGATTTCTCTACAAGCTTGGCTGAGGACACTGGGTGATGCCTGCTTTTTGTTGTTGTTTTTTCTTCTTTTTTTTTTAAAAAAATATTTATTTATTTATTATTAGATATACACAGAGAGAAACTTAGAGGGGAGGGATAAGTAGAGAGGGGAAAGAGACAGAGAGATACATGCAGTCCTGCCTCACCACTTGTGAAGTTTTCCCCCTGCAGGAAGGGACCAGGGGCTTGAACCTAGGACTGTGCAGTCTGTAATATGTGTGTTTAACCAGGTGTTCCGCCAGCTGGCCCCTTGGTATTTGCTTTTATTAAGGCTGATTTGTTTGGTGATTTTCTCTGCTTAGTCTTTTTTATAAGTACACATTATGTTTTATAGCTATGGGTTAAAATTTAGTGGAAAATATAGAATTTGACTGGCTAAGGATCCCAGTTTGAGGCCCTGGCTCCCCACCTGCAGGGGAGTCGCTTCAAGTGTCTTTCTTCCCCTCCTCTCTTGATTTCTCTCTATCCTATACAGCAACAATGATAGCAATGACAACAATAATAACAACAACAACAATGACGATAAACAACAAGGGCAACAAAAAAGAAGACAAAAAATAAAATATAGAATTAAGATGGATTATAGGAATTTATGTTTATTCAAAAGTAATTAAAAATAGAATGTCTAATAAATCAAATCTTAAATAATTATTTAATATAGCATGCCGGTGACAAATGGATTAGATTGAGAGGAGAAAATGGGAATACTTATTATGGTCCATGTGAAGAGTAATGAAAGTGGTTTGACACAGAACTGAGAAGAATCTGAAATACAAATCATGAGAGCATAATGTTCATCACATTTTCTTTAGAATTTCTCAAGTTCACTTTTTAAAAAGAAAACAAAAAAATCTGTGACACAGTGGATCAGTGGGAATCCTCTCTGAAGAGTCATGAAAACAGGTCACAAAGACTTAAATTTTTTTTTTTAATTTATTGTATGCAGACAGCCAGAAATCAAGAGGAAAGGGGGTGATAGAGAGGGAGAGAGACAGAGAGACACCTATAGCACTGCTTCACCACTTGCAAAGCTTTCTCCCTGCAGGTGAAGATGAGGGTCTCGAACCCAAGTCCTTTCACATTGTAACGTGTGTTCAACCAGGAGTGCCACTACCCAGTCCCCAAGTCACAAAGACTTTATGCAAGATATTAAAAAAATTTTTTTCCTGGTCTCATGAGTAGAAAATAAATGTTGCATTTAGAAAACTCGAACAAGGTAAAGGCTGTAGGCTCTTTAGAGCAATAAATAATAACTAATTGGTGAAATCTGTGATGGCCCACATATGATAAAAAAATACCTAAGAGGAATCTCTAGGTTTCTCTTAATGTTCAGATAAGAAAGCACAAAATTTAATTAGCATTTAAGCAGAAAAGAGGAACAAAAAGAGAAATCAAAGAGATTGAGAGAAAGCATCCAGTATTTGTCTTTCCTCACTCTCTCTTTGATTTGTCTTGGTCTCTCATTTTCTTTACAGTTTTTGACTTCAAGACCACTTAGTGGTTATCAGAAGGGAAGGGGGAGCAGAATAGGTAGGTAAATCAAATAAAAGGAGACAACAGTATATGGTGAAGCACAGAATTGGGGTTTTAATGGTAAACTTAACATAGTAAATATACATGTTATTTTTAAATGATGCATATGTGAAACTTACACACTTTTAGAATTCAATGTTACTTCAATGCAAATAGACAAAAAATAAAATGCTGTTTATAAATAATTTGCTTAAATATGCTTCTTAACAGGGGATACAGGATTTAATTCTATAAGAAAGAGGGAGAGACTGAGATGATACATTTATGTCTCTCCAAGATGGGAAACTTTGGCTTTCTATTATTTTGAAAGGATGCCAGCATGATGAGAAACTGTTCCTGTGTGACTGCCTTGTAAATCATCATTTCCCGAATAAGAAAATCATGTGAAAAAATGACTCTTCAAACTCAAAAAAAAAAAAAAAATCAACGGGACTGGATAGTGGTGCACCTGGTTGAGTGCACATGTTACAACGTGCAAGGACCCAGGTTTGAGCCCCCCGCCTCCACCTGGAGAGGGACAGCTTTTTGAGTAGTGAAGCAGGGCTGCAGGTGTTTCTCTATCTTTCTCCCTCTCCTCTCTCCCTCCCCTTTTGACTTCTGACTGTCTCTATCCAACAAATAAAGATAATTAAAAAATTAAGAAAAATAAAAAATTAAGTGAAGTCATTATTGATCAATATTTACTATAGTTAGCATCAATTACAGATAAGTAAGCTGTGATAGTTTAAGTGAACTGCATATGCACTTTGAATTCATTAGGGACTCATAGAGAGAACCAAATGCATTTATAAGCACTTTTTTATGAGATTCATTTTCTGTTTTAAATAATTCCAATATTTTAGTTGTATCTTAGTTTTAATGATGTATACTTTGTCTTGTCTATGTTTTGCTGTCAAGCTGGGAAAATATGAAGTCTCATATTGTATCCTTGTTCCTATAGAAAAGTATAATCCAATTTATGACTTTCCAAGAGGAATTCACACACATTCAACCACTGAATATCCAGCCAAAGAAAAAGACAGGACTCCTGTTGTTTGAGTCATTTAAATCCAATTTGTGTGCTGTGCTGCCCATTATTCTGGGTAGAGAATCCATCTGGATGGAGATGGGATTAAAGCCTGAAGTTCTTTTGCACTGTCACTTCTGTGGTTCTAAATGCAAAATCACCAGCTTCAGAGGGCTGACACTGGACACTCACAACAATTTCACAGCCTCAAGAAAGTACTCTCTTTCGCCGTTTTACGTGAAACTCTGCACAGGGAAGAATCCATCTAATTGGAATATTTTTTTCAACAGCATTTAAATATCAGGCCATCTGGATCTTCCCAACCCATGTGAATTAAATCAGCACATTCTCCCCAGAACCTATATTCTATAATCATTGAATGCCCGAGCTACATCTGTCATCCAAATCTGGTTGTTATCATTTCTCATCATTAGCTCTACACATCCAGAAGTGAACCATTCTGTGGTAGCCTCAAAGGCATTCGTTTTTGTAGGAGGTTTCAAAAGAGAAATGGTAGCTCTGAAATGAATTTTACAAATGTCATATAGCCTGTTCTTCCTCTAATATTCTCTTTCCACATACCCATAAGGTCAATTCTAATATGGCTTACATTTTATCAGTTCTATCTTCAACTGATATCTCAATCCAAACCAAAGATACTGCCAAACAGTAAGTACCTATTTTTTTGGTAAAAGATACCAGCGTAACTAGGAAAAAAATACCACTTTCCTCTAGTTTCTTTATGTACTACTAGAATTGATTGATTCAGCTTTTATTTCTCAGACAAATCAAAAGTGATCAGGAACCCAAATATCTTCTTATCAAACATGCCATCAAATAAAATACAGTGAGACCACAATATGTAATAAAAGTAAAGATACATCATCAACTCTAAAGATCCTTAAAGTCTTTAGGTTCTTACTAAGGGGTAAAAATATGTACAGAAAAAGCCAGAGAATATTCCTAAAATGATACAGAAGTTATGTTTTTTTAAATACTTTTTTCTTTTTTTAAAATTTTTTAAAAATTATCTTCATTTACTGGATAGAGACAGCCAGAAATTGAGAGAATGTGGGGAAATAGAGAGGGAGAGAGATAGAGAGACACCTGCAGCCTTGCTTCACCACTTGCAAAGTTTTCCCCCTGCAGGTGGGGATGGGGGGCTTGAACTCAGGTCCTTGCACATTGTGACATGTGTTCTCAACCAGGTGAGCCACCCCCTAGAAATTATGTTTTGATAGGCACTACTATGGAAGTGCTGAGGAAGTTCAATGCTATAAAGGGGTCACCAGAAGACACAGTTAATTTCTTCCTTAATAGATTAATGTGGGTAGGAAAGTTTGAAAAGTGGTTGTGGTGAAGGCAGAGGTATGACTGATGACAATTAACACTACACAGACTCTATTTTTTCCCAAAGTATGTTCTTATACAATTGAGATACATTGATAGATACAGAAATGCAAGTGCCATGACTGTTGTACACTAGACATCCAATAAATATTTGGCTGAAAATATTAGCCTGCAGAAGTAAATGAATGGAGTTGAGGAAAATCATGAAAGCTGGAGTATGTAAGGTGAAAAAGGTCTAACAAAGATCTGAAGCAAGCATTCTCAGGCAAATGTATCTAATAAATGATTCCTGATATGGAAACTGCAATCCTCACAACAGCTAATCCACCCAAACCTGACAAGAGCTTTTTTTCTGTTTTGTTTATGAAAAGAAGTAATCACCAAAGAAGTACATTCTTGAGGTGTCAGTCTCTAGAAACTTTAAAAAAATTAAGTTGCAGGAAGGAAGTGATGTAGAGAGCAGAGGTGTGTGTATGTGTGTGTGTTTCTTCTATCAGTGGGAAATGTATCTCCTTTAACATAAGCTGCCATCAGTAAATTATCTCTTGTTTGAGTCAGGAGATGTAAAATAATGAGTTTAGATTTTCACTATTTTGGCAGTGTCTGCTGGCTCACATTCAAAATTTGTGTTTTAAAATCTCTGGAAGGCGTAGTGCATTTCAATTAGGGTATGCAGTAGTTTGTCTTCTAAAAACTATTATGTAAAATTTATTTTGGATTATTTATAATTTTAGTACTTAGGGAAGGGCTTGCATTTTTAATTAAGAGCTAAATATACAAATTAAAAGTACTGCACAGAGAAGCTTTAAACCCATCTTTCACTAGTCAGTGCATATAAACACTAATATCAAATGATGGTTTGGTCATGTGATCCATCCTCCAGCACATACAAATATAGAACATGACCATAAAAAGTAACGGACCATGCCCTCTGCTAAGTAATTTATGACAGCAGATCCAGATTGGAATGTCAGCTGGAATTACCTTCTCCTTGTCTGCTATTTTCGCATATACAGCTTTGCACAGAAGATAGAAGCTGTGTCCTGCACGGAGAACTCAAGTTAAGGCTTCAGAAATGCTGAACCAGTAGCAAATAGAAAACAAAGCTCAAGGGAGTTGGGCTGTAGTACAGTGGGCTAAGCGCAGGTGGCGCAAAGCACAAAGACCGGCATAAGGATCCCGGTTTGAGCCCCGGCTCCCCACCTGCAGGGGAGTCGCTTCACAGGCGGTGAAGCAGGTCTGCAGGTGTCTATCTTTCTCTCCTCCTCTCTGTCTTCCCCTCCTCTCTCCATTTCTCTCTGTCCTATCCAACAACAACAACAACAATAATAACTACAACAATAAAAAACAACAACAACAAGGGCAACAAAAGGGAACAAATAAATAAAATAAAAATAAAAAAAAAGAAATCAAAGCTCAAATTTGGCTTTTAAGAAGACTTGTTGAATGATTCCATAAGCGCTTATGGAATTAATTTCTTTATTCAAGCCACAAGAGGTACTTGCAACCCTTCCCCCCCTTTTTTTAAAATAATTAGATTTATGGTGACTAGCAAGCAAATATTTAGTTCCACAGTGAGAATGATAAATAGTTGATCATTCTTTTATTAAAAATACACAGTGAGTCCAACATTTGAACAAACAGAGAATGAAAAATTCCCTCATTATATACAAGGCTCTGGTCTTTATGTAGAATTTGCCATGAAGGCAGTCTGGAATTGTAACCAATTCAGTGAGATAGTTGGTAAAACAAAGGATATTATCCTTCTTTATTAACCTTTACCCTTCCAATAATCTCCCAAATCCCTTGTGTATGATAACCACCTCACTTCCTTTGGGCAGCTATTCATTATCTAATTCAAGTCTTACACAAAGAGAGATGACCTAATGTGTCTTATCAGATTAAATCATAATAAAAAAAAAAGTCACCATGAGTGATGTCCAACAGGAAAGGATCTTAGTAAATTCTTTCTGCCTCTATAGTCCTGGATTTCTAAATAGTTATAAAGCTACCAACTCATGGTCACAGCCCACAAGCTCATTTGCAGCTTTATGCTGCTAAAGCAAACAGTCTGGGCAGAAGAATGGTAGAATTACCCTCCTTTCTGATTATTTCCTCCTCTGCATCCTGATGAACACATGATTAGCTTTCCTGTCGGGACTCAGCACTGACTGGGTAGCTTCAGGCTGTGAACTCAAGTAGACTCTGATTATATCACAGGAACTTCCTTCCTTCCCTGATGCTTTATTATTACTTAAACCAGTCTTTGCATTCATCCTTGGTATGGTAGCCAGGGTGTAATTACCAAGCTAATTTTCTCACCATGAAAAGGTTCATATTAAAAGCAAAGCTTCTTCTCATCTCACTTTCCCACCTATGATATGAAATGCCAGCCCAAAAGCTGCTGGTTACAAAACAGCAAACAGCTTTACCTATTCTTCATAGACAATATTTTTAAAATAAATTTTATTATTATTATTATTATTACCTCCAGGGTTATTGCTGGGGCTCGATGCCTGCACTATGAATCCACTGCTCCTGGAGGCTATTTTTCCCTTTTGTTGCCATTGTTGTTTATCGTTGTTGTTGGATAAGACAGAGAGAAATCAAGAGAGGAGGGGAAGACAGACTGGGGGAGATTTCTCTAATAAAAAGTGATATGAGACATCTTTTTAATTAATTAATTAATTAATTAATTAAAGAAAGGAGACATTAACAAAATCATAGGATGGGGGGTACAACTCCACACAATTCCCACCACCCAATCTCCATATCCCACCCCCTCTCCCCTGATAGCTTTCCCACTCTCTATCCCTCTGGGAGTATGGACCCAGGGTCATTATGGGGTGCAGAAGGTGGAAGGTCTGGCTTTTATAATTGCTTCCCCACTGAACATGGGCGTTGACAGGTCAATTCATACTCCCAGCCTGTCTCTCTTTCCCTAGGGGGCAGGGCAGAACAAATTGGTGGGGTCATCCCAGCTTTATTTGAGAAAAATAGACACTTGCATACCTGCTTCACCACTTGTGAAGCCACCCCCTGCAGGTGAAGAGTGGGGGGCTGAGCTGGGATCTTTGCTCTGGCCCCTGCACGTCGTATCATGTGCACTTAACCTGCTGCACTACCACCCAGCCCCCCCGCCCCCAAATATTTTTTTAATTGAATAAAGACAGAGGGAAATTGGTAGGGAAAGGGGAGATAGAGGAGAGAGAGAGACATCTACAGTATTGCTTTACCACATATGAAGTTTCCCCCCTGTAGGTGGAGTCCGGGGGCTTGCACCTGGGTCCTTGTGCACTATAACATGTGTGTTCTATTGGATGAGCCACCACTCAGCCCCCATAGACAGTATTTTGGTAGATATTTCAGATGGGTTTAAGCCTACTGGCTTCTCTAGAATTAAAGAGAATTAAAAGCATCTATTTTGGGTACTTTCAATTTGGTGGGGAAGAGAACCAGCTCATTTAACAATCTCAACAAGAGGCAAAACTGATGCATATTTGTCAATTGAGAACATGGAATGAATTTGGAGAAAGCCATAAAACAAGTCACTCATCCTGAAACACATTAAATCCAGACCACCTGGAAATACTCAACTATGTAAGTGAAGAAATGATAGAGTATAAAAACTTTTTTTTTTTTTTTGCTTTTTTAGCTTTTTAAATTTTCAAGATAAATATAGAATTATATATTTAAAAATACATTACAGGGAGTTGGGTGGTAGTGCAGCAGGCTGAGGTAGGTGGCGCAAAGTTCAAGGACTGGCTTAAGGATCCCGGTTCGAGCCCCTAGCTCCCCACCTGCAGGGAAGTCTCTTCACAAGCAATGAAGCAGATCTTCAGGTGTCTATTTTTCTCTCCCCCTCTCTGTCTTCCCCTCTTCTCTCTATTTCTCTTTGTCCTATCCAACAATGACAACAACAATAACTACAACAATAAAACAAGGACAACAAAAGAGAATAAATAAATATAAAAATACATTACAGTGCTTGCTTAGCACATGTAATTAACCACACTTACTCAAAAGAACATTTTCTGAATGCCTTTATATTAAGGAAAAAAGTTTTATAGCAGTATTTTAAAGTCTATTTCACATTAGGGTCAGAATTACTTATTGCATTATGTTATTTGTCACATGCCCCCTAACACTAGAACAAGCAGCCCTAAACATGGCCAAATCTTTCAAGAAGATTCAGCAACTTTGACTGAGTAAAGATGTGACATTTTCTGGGCATGGACTTAGGGAACACTTGGAAATTTGGCTTCACTCATTAGTTTGCTTTTTCTTTACAATTTCCAGACCAGCCATTAGTACCACCTAATTTACCCAAGGCATACTTTGAGATCAAAGTTACATGACTATTTCATTTGGCATTCATTGGACAATAATTCTGACATTGTATAGTTATTGTGAAAAACTGCAGAAGTGAAAAAGCATGATCTCACTATAATGAAAAGAGACCAAGTCGGGCCGGGTGGTGGCGCACTTGGTTGAGCGCACATGTGACAGTGAGCAAGGACCCGGGTTCGAGCTCCCGTTCCCCACCTGCAAAGCTCTGCGAGTGGTGAAGCAGTGCTGCAGGTGTCTCTCTGTCTCTCCTTCTCTATCACCCCTCCCCTTGAGTTTTGGCTGTCTATATCCAATAAATAAAAATAAAGATAATTTTTAAAAAGACCAACTATTTGTGGGTATATGCATCTATAAGTATATCTTTATGTATCTCTTTATGCACCTAAGTACAATAAAAACATTCAGCTGTTAGGTTTGCAAATTTTCTTGTCTTTCTCCAGATAACTACTTGGGTATTAACTGGAGAAAACCCACACCAGTGTTTATAAAGACAATATATTCTTGCTGAAATAAGTCTTATTGCAGTCAAGCCAAACTACACACTCCATAGGTTGGTTAGATTCTCACCAAGTATGTGGCTTCTTCCTTTCAGGTATACAGGTTGATTAAATTTCCCCACCTTCTTTGCAGCTAGGAATGACTAGAAGACTGAATGAAATTGTTTCTGATATATGCTACTTCTACGACTGGACTCTAGAGCCTCCCTAAGAATGATACTGCATTTTCTTTACCAATTCAAAGGCCACAGACCCAGAGAAGTTGGAGATGGCAAGATGGAAGAACCCTGGGCCCCTGAATGACCATGACTTTCAGCCAAAAACACCATAGTGACTTAAACAACAACAAAAATATCCATTTTGTTAAGCCTCTGAAATCTAGAGACTTTGACTGAAGTGGTTGGACTACTCTAAGTGAAACTGAACATTTTTTACTCAGTTTCTGATGCTAGTATGCTTTTATTGTTAAAACTCTGAAACAGGGAGTCGGGCAGTGGCGCAGCGGGTTAAGCGCACGTGGCGCAAATCGCCAGGACCTGCGTAAGGATCCCAGTTCAAGCCCCCGGCTCCCCACCTGCAGGGGAGTCGCTTCACAAGCGGTGAAGCAGGTCTGCAGGTGTCTGTCTTTCTCTCCTCCTCTCTGTCTTCCCCTCCTCTCTCCATTTCTCTCTGTCCTATCCAAAAACAACGACATTAATAACCACAACAATGTTAAACAACAAGGGCAACAAAAAGGAAAATAAATAAATAAATAAATAAAACTCTGAAATAACTACCTGAGTAAGAAACCATTACTTTCCCTTTATCTTTTAAATGCATGTGATTTTTTTTAAAAGAATCATCTTTATTTATTGGCTAGAGACAGTTAGAAATTGAGAGGGTGGGGGAGATAGAGAAGGAGCGAGAAAGAGAGACACCTGCAATACTGCTTCACTACTTGCAAAGCTTTCCCCCTGCAGGTGGGGACTGGGAGCTCAAGTCCGGGTCCTTGTGCACTGTAACATATACTCTCAACCAGGTGCACCATCACTTGGCGCCCTCACTTTATTTTTAAAAGTCTATCCTTTTCTCTCTCTCTTTCTTTTTCTATTGAGAGAGAGAGAGATACAAGAGAACAACTCCACCATTTATGATGTTTTATTTGTTTTTGTTTTTCTGGTTTTATGCAGTGTAGGGGATTAAACATAAGGTCTCATGCACACAAGGTATGTGCTCTACAGTGGACTAGCTCACTAGTCCTATTATTCTTATTTTGAGGAAGATGGGCCGAGATTGGGGCAGCTTGGAACGTTCCTACTCATGACCACAGAATGTGAGCTCAGATCTACAGGGATGCAGAGGTCACATAGGCTCCTAAGCTGAATATGGACCCCAGATCACATCAGATCGGTGGGGTTTATAGTCAATAATATTTATATACCTTTCCCATATTTGGGAGCTACTCTCCACCCTGATGCAGTTTTCTGGTCCTTTTTCCAGCCATGACATCATCTCCCCAGACAATAACTTGGATCCACCGGCATATCAGATTTCAGGCTCAGGGGCAAAAAGAAAAAGGAAAACAAAAAGCAAAACAAAACAAAAACAAACAGAAAACTAGTATAGCCACAGGTCCTTTGGAATTTAATCAAAATAGGCCTACTAACTATCTACAGAATGGAGATCCTCCCAACTCTTCATCTGCACTACTCCAGACTTTAGATTCATGATTAGTCAACAATTTGTTTGGCTTTGTATGCTAACTCTCTTTTCAGCCACCAGATTCCAGATGCTAGCAGGATGTGACCAGACTTCCCTGGACAGACAACCCCACCAATGTGTTCTGGAGCTCCAATTCCCCAGAGCCCCACCCTACTAGGGAAAGAGAGAGGCAGACTGCGAGTATGGATCGACCAGTCAATGCCCATGTTCAGTGGGGAAGCAATTACAGAAGCCAGACCTACCTTCTGCATCCCACAATGACCTTGGGTCCATACTCCCGGAGGGTTAAAAAATAGGAAAGCTATCAGGGGAGGGGATGGGATACGGAGTTCTGGTGGTGGGAATTGTGTGGAGTTGTACCCCTCTTATCCTATGGTTTTGTCAGTATTTCCTTTTTATAAATAAATACATAAATAATAATAAAAGAAAACAACTTCTGGCCAAGATGGTTGAGGAGTAGTAGTGCTTGTTTTTATTCATTGCCACTACAACAGAAACTATAACATATATAGAAAGGCCAGCACAGAAGTAAGCTTGGAGCTCAGATAAACTAGCAATAACAACAACAGTAGCAACAACAACATCCAGAACCTAAATGATAAGGGTATAGAAACTTTCACAGTAAAGGTAAAGATTCTTGGCCACCTTTGTAAACTAATGAACAGTTTTCTGAAATGTAAAATCACTAATAATTGGGTTCTGTCATGCCTAAGTAATTAGCTGAAGTACTAAAGTTACTGCCACCAGAGTTCCTTGCTTTTTGTAAGATGGACAAATTAGATCATTACTCTATGCGGTGAAAAATCCTTACTGAGTGCTATTGACCAAAGAAAGCACTGTGCTGGAGCATGCCTGTCATTTAGATAGGGGAATGGCCAGTAGGAGTCTTTTGTCTTCCTTCCCTTTCTTGTTTTGCAGATTGCATAAACTATGAAAACACACACACACACACAAAAGTTTTATTTTACTTTTTATGTTTTTTAAAAAATTTTTTTTTTTTTATTAAACCATGCCCACTCCCATTACAACTTCTGGGTGTCAATCTTTATTTTCCTTTCTCTCTCTGATAATGGAAACAAGGTCTGATGTTCTCAGGTGTTCCTTCCCTTCTCAGTATGGGGGCAAAACAAACGTTACTGGTCATAAAGCTTACAGGATCTGGTAGAATTAGTTTCAGGCTGCCCTGGTCATCTTCTCCTAGTAATCCTGGCTCTGTTTAAAAAATAAGTTTTAGGTGTATGACCCATGCACAGGAAAGCATCATTTCCCTTCAAAATGCAAACTCAAAAAACTGAAGGAGGAGGAGGAGTTTGAAGAAATTCTTCTGACAAGAAAAAACAGTTAGGTTTCCTAGTCTTTTCAATACAGTAAAGTCCATTGGGCAGCCAGTAAAAATAAATTTCCATTTCTCCAGAAATCAGAAATTTAGGGCTAAGTTTTGCTCTGTGTACACATATGTATACACACACATACAAACACACACACACACACATACACACACACACACTGCATAGCAGCATCAGAAATATTGGGGGAAATATGCAAAGTGTACATAGGAGGGAAGGAGAATGAATGTGGTAGTTAGGGCAACACAAATGTGTTTTTCTCCATTATGCTGGTGCTTCCCATCTGCCTGAAATTGCCAGTAATAAAAATCATGGGGCTTGGTGGGAGACCTCCTGAAAACCCCACAATGAAAGTCTTCCATGGGGGTGATGACCAATCTGAGCTTCAGAAACATCAAGACTGTATCTTCTAGCTCAGGTCAGAGTTTTGGGTCAGCCAGAATTATGATTACTACAGATCATATATTCATGGGATTCTTGGGGGGTTTGGTGTCAAGAAAAAAATGGTAGTAGTGGGAAAAATTAAAGATCATGTTTTACAACTCATTATATCATTTTTTATAAATTTACTTATTTATTTATTATTGGATATATATATATATATATAGAGAGAGAGAGAAATTGAGAGGGGAGAGCGACATAGGGAGAGAGGCAGAGAGACATCTGCAACCCTGCTTCACCACTCGTGAATTTTTCCCCTCGCAGGTGGGGTCCAGGGGCTTGAAGCTGGTTCCTTGCACACTGCAATTTGTGCGCTTAACCAGGTGTGCCACTGCTTGGCCCCCAACTTGTTTTATCTACCCATTGAGACATCTATGTAAACTTTCTCAATGCTAAAAACACTTTATCACCCATTCCTATTCAATCACACTTTCTATAGCTTTTATTTAGAAATGTAATTTATATAAATGATTATGTAGGATGATTCTTACTATGTATAGTCTGTGAAAAGGCTTTTCAATGGTGAATGAATCCAGGTCTGGATCTTGGGGTCAGGTCACTAATGTGCCAGTGAATTTCATTTTTAGTGTTTGCAAATTTTAAATAACGTAAATTATATATTCCCTATACAAACTTATTGTAAACGTGTCTAAACAGTTGAGTGTGCCAGGGCTCAGTGACAATTCTATACTTATAGAATGGGGACTGCTTGGTCATTTTTCAAGTGAGAATACCTTTATCAATAGGGAAATGAAAGACTTGATAAATTGTCACTAAATTTCCTAGTCAATTATATTAATATATTAAAAAAGGACTAGGTTATTTTATTGTCTAAAGATTTTTTTTATTTATAAAAAGGAAACGTTGATAAAACCATAGGATAAGAGGGGTACAACTTAGCACAATTCCCACCACCAGAGCTCCGTATCCCCTCCCCTCCCCTCATAGCTTTCCTATTCTTTAACCCTTTGGGAGTATGGACCCAGGGTCATTGTGGGTTGCAGAAGGTGAAGGTCTGACTTCTGTAATTGCTTCCCCATTGAACATGAGTGTTGACTGGTCGGTCCATACTCCCAGTCTGCCTCTCTCTTTCCCTAGTAGGGTGGGGCTCTGGGGAAGCAGAGCTCCAGGATACATTGGAAGATATTTTTATAGATTATAACAAGGGGAGAAAAGTCTGAGATATTTTGCCATTGTTTTATAGCTTGCTTTATGTCATCAATGTTGTGTTATATTCCTGAAAGAAGTGCTTCAGAGGTACATGGTGTTGATGAGCCACTAGTAGAACATGAGATCATTCCCAGACATTTTCCTTTAGAGAAAGTGCCCTTTTCTCTCACCTGATCATGTGTGTGTGTGTGTGTGTGTGTGTGTTATTATTTTCTAATATCTTCAGAGATAATTTGGAGAGCTAAGATAGGGTCAACTTGTGAAGATCACTGCATGCCAAGGTTCAAATTTTTTGAAAAATCACCCTAAGTCCTTAAGCAAAGGGATTTCATGACCAAGAACAGTATAAGTTAAGCAGGCCAATTTAATATTAGAGTAAAAGCTATATAGTGAAATGAAAGAAAAACAGAGAACTGTTCCAATAGCCTAGTACTAACATGATGAGAGCTTGAATTCTGGTGGGAACAGTTGACAGGTGAAGGATGAATCACAGAAATTAGGAGAAAACTGTTGAAAGTACTTGTTGACAGATTTAACTATGGGGATGAAGGAGTTAAAAATTTCTAAACCTAGAGGACTATGGAAATGTATTGTTTCATTAACCAAAAGAGGAATAGTTGGGAGGAAGGGGGGCTAACATTAAATGTTTATTTTAATGTATGAAAATACTTGGATAAAGTAAAAGTGGCTGAGTTCTATTAAAAATAAAGTTTGTGGGTTGGCAAAATAACACACACACACACACACACACAGAACATGAGATCATTCAGTGAGTCATGATGAGCCTTTCTTCTTCTCCCTGCCCCATCCCTACTTTCTTCCTGTCTTTCTTTCTTTTTTGAGCGGGAGGTATATTAAACTGACTTACTTTTTTTTTTTTTAATTCAGCATCACTCTATCTCAAATATGTCCACAGAACTTAATTTCCACAAATAAAATGAGCTTAGCATTGTCAGCTAGTCCAAGCTTGGGCTTTCTCTCTTCAGAGTCAACTTGCTTATGGATATTTTACCCGTTGAAAATTTAAGTCAAATAGGCTTTTTTTTTTTTTTTTTTTTTTAGGCAGAGGAGTAAATGAATAGAGTAATGTTTTATATTTAGCCATCCTCCCTAGCCTCCATTTCAATGTCACAAAGTTTAATGAAGAGAATAGGGAAGCTGCCCTGATCTGAACTCAACACTTTGGAGCAAGTCTTTCTCCCTTTCCCTTTCTTTCCCTTTCTTTCTTTCTTTCTTTCTTTCTTTCTTTCTTTCTTTCTTTCTTTCCTTCTCTTTCTTTCTTTCCTTCTCTTCCTTCCTTTCTCTCTCTCTTTCTTTTTCTTTCTTCCTTCCTTCCTTCCTTTCTCCCTCCCTCCCTCCCTTCTTCCTTTCCTCCCTCCCTTTCCTCATTCTTTCCTTTTTTATCTTTCTTTTTGAAGAATTATAGCAATAGAATGGAGTAGAATTACAAAACAAGGCACATGGTAAGGATAAATCTATTTGTGAAGATGAGTGGAAAAACAACAGTCCCAATTTCTATGGGTCATGGTTAGAAAATCCAATAGCTTTACATATTTTATTTTATTTATTTATTTTTTCACCAGAGTACTTGTTAGCTCTGGCTTATGGTGATCTGGGGATTGAATTTGGGATCTTTGGTGCCTCAGGCATGAAAGTCTTCTGTGCATAACCATTATGTATCTGAGAACTTTATATTGGAGAATGCAAAAAAAAAATTCCTACTGTAAAATGATAAAGAACATTTGAAATGAATAACTTCATCCCATTATACAGTCAGCAAGGAGAGAATGCATTATGTTGGACCTTTGGTAGAAGGAATAGACTGACTCACAGTATGTCAGTAGTATGGAATGATGGTTTTGGGGCCTGGGTTTAGAGGATGGGAAATAGACATGGTCTGAGAAATGAGAAAGAGCCCAACTACCCACCACTTTGCTCTTAACATTATTTTATTTATTACTATTTTTCTTTTTTCTCACTGAAGCTTCTTTGCTCGGGGTTGAGTCCCCCCCACCCCCCACATTTCCAACCCCAGGGAACCAGAAACAGAAATAGAGAGACAGAAAGACACCACAGCACTAAAGCTTCCTTAAGTATAGTGGGAGCTCAGTTCAAACACGAGTCTTGGGTGTGACAAAGCAAGTGTAATTACAGAATCCAGACCTTCCACCTTCTACAACCCACAATGACCCTGGGTCCATGCTCCCAGAGGGATAGAGAATGGGAAAGCTATCAGGGGAGGGGGTGGGATATGGAGACTGGGTGGTGGGAATTGTGTGGAGTTGTACCCCTCCTACCCTATGGTTTTGTTAATTTATCCTTTCTTAAATAAAAAAAAAAAAAAAGAGAAAAAAATAAATAAAGTTTACTCTCAGATTTACATGGCAATGTAATTATAGATTAGAAGTTGGTATAGTCATTATACTTGTAATACTGTTGCATTTTGCACCAAAATTTAACATTTCTAAGTAATTTCAACCTAAGAAAACTTAATCCATATTCATGGTAGCACAGAAAGGGGAGGGGACTTTGCTTAAAGGTTCATGAAGAAGTGTGATGTTTTGAGAAGTAGAATAAAAAACGTGGGCATTGCCTAGTAGCTTTTTTCCTCTCTTCTCCCTCCCCTCCTAATACCTTTTTAAAAAGCAGAATTTTGGACCATGTTTCAAACCCTATGAATTAAAAACTGCACTGATGCTTCCTATGTGATCCACAATGCATTTGAGAAAACGTATCAAAGCCTTAAAAAAAAAAACACCTTAGCCTATCAAAGCTACTTAAAAAATAGGACTTAATTTGGTCTAGTCAAGTTCATACATAGAATTCATATATTATAGATGTGAACTGATTTTAATCACAAAGCAGCATAAAATATGAGGTAAAGAGTAGTAGTAAACACTTCCTTGACTATAAAATGGTGGTAGACTATTAAAAAACAATAGGCATAAATTGACCTCTTACACTGGCTACGCAATTGCTAGACTATGAATTTGGGGGGGCTGGGTGGTGGCATACCTGGTTGTGAATACGTTACAATGTGCAAGGACCCAGATTGGAGCCCCCAGTCCCCATTTGCAGGGGGAAAGCTTTGCAGTGGTAAGGCAGTGTTGCAGGTGTCTCTCTGTCTCTACCCCTCTTTCTCTCTGCCCCCCACCCCTTCCCTCTCGATTTCTGTTTGTCTCTATTCAATAAATAAATAAAGGTAAATTAATGAAAATGAATGTGGTGATAAAGGGTTATGGAGATAGAAGAAATGTTCCATATCATGACTTAGAGACAGACCACGATATTATTAATTTTCAAGATATCTCTCAAAGTAACTGGGTCTGTTGCTCTCATGTTTTCTATGCTGTACTGCCTCTTCCTTGGACATCTTGAGGGGTAGTAGCTCAGAATACAGTCTTACCTCTTGGGGCTGTTGGTACTGAGAGGCCATCAATAAGAAAACCCTCTGGGCCTGGAAAGCACTGTGCACCATTTCTGCCTGGGAACAAAGAGGAAGAGGGTCATGTAAATGCTTCATCTCTAAATCAATAGTTACCATATGATTCAGTATTTCCACTTATAGGTATACACCTAAGAAAAATGAAAACATAGCCCCACACCTGTAAATGAACGTTCACAGAAGGATTACTCATAAGGTTAAGAATTAGAACCAATCAAAACTCCTATCCTCTGATGAATAGATAAAACAAAATGTAATGCAGATTATACAGCAGAATGTTATTTAGTAACAAAAAGAAATGGAGTGTTGATAGATGATAAACCTATGTTAACTGTACAAATATGATCCTAAATAAGCCACCAATAAAAGAACACAGCTGTAGGATTCCATTTAAATGAAATGCACAAATTAAGCAAACCTATAGAGACAAAGTATAATGGATTAGTGATTACCAGGTTTTTGTTTTTTTTTCTTTTTTACCAGAGCATTGCCCAGCTCTGATTTATGGTGGTGCTGGGGGATTGAACCTGGGACTTTTGAGCCTCAGGCATGAGAGTCTCTTTGCATACCCATTATGTTATCTACTCTTGCCTACCCATGGGTTTTTCTATGGATTATCAAAGTGTTCTAAAATTAGACTGTGTTGATTTCACAACAGTGAGTATACTAAAAGTCACTGAATTATATACTTCAAAAGAGTAGGTGCTATGATATGTGAATTATAGTTCAATAAAGCAACAAAAATATTTGATTCCTGAAGTTTACAAAGATGATCTCTTCTGTCCTCTTTCACAGTGTATCAAAAATCTGTTCTGTGCCTTCTAGTGGAGTCCCTTATTTCATTTCCATTAAAAACATACTCACAGACAGCTAGCAGCTTTTAGAGTTATCTATTAAGAGTTCTGGAAAATCCCTCCCTTCTTTTTCTCCCTCCGACCCTCTCCCCCTTTCTTTTGTCATCATCAGTTCTCCCAGTTCCATGATGACTTTTTCAGTAGAGAGAAACACAGACAAAGGGGGAGGGGTGAAGGTGTGAGTGAGAGACCACAACATGGAAGCTTCTTCCAGTGCAGTGAGGGTTGGGTTTGAAGCCGGGTTGCACATATGGCAAAGCATAGTTTATCTAAGTGAACTGTTTTGCTGACCCTGGAAGAGATCTCATTGTGAGCTGGATTCAATTTCACAAAAGAATGTTTTATAGGCAGGGTTGCATTCAAACACATGGTGTCATGTTTTCTTACTCCAACCTAGCCAATCTTAACTGGTCTTTAGATCTTCTAAATTAAGGAGATTACAGAAAGGTGCCAAGGCTAAAATAAGCCCAAATATCTATGTCACATATAATTAGTTATTTTGGCATGCTTCTCTAGCTTTTATGAAAATTCAGTTGTTTTATAAGGAAATTCTAATAATCAACATTATTTTTTTAATTTAGAGTTATAGTGATTAATGTTTAAACAAAATGCCCCACAACCTAGTAATAATATTAATACTTAGCATTAGATTAACATCACGCTGCACTTTTTAAAAAATTTATTTATAAAAAGGAAACATTGACAAAACCATAGGATAAGAGGGGTACAATTTCACACAGTTTCCACTACCAGACCTCCGTATCCCATCCCCTCCCCTGATAGCTTTCCTATTCTCTATCCCTCTGGGAGTATGGACCCAAGGTCATTGTGGGATGCAGAAAGTGGAAGATCTGGCTTCTGTAATTGCTTCCCCGCTGAACATGGGCATTGACAGGTCGATCCATATTCTCAACCTGTCTCTCTCTTTCCCTAGTGGGGAAGGGCTCTGGGGAATCGGAGCTCCAAGGCACATTGGTGGGGTTGTCTGTCCAGGGAAGTCTGGTCACATCCTGCTAGCATCTGGAACCTGGTGGCTGAAAAGAGAGTTAACATACAAAGCCAAACTGTTAAACAATCATGGACCTAAAGGCTGGAAGAGTGCAGATGAAATGTTGAAGGGGTCCTCCATTTTGTAGATAGCTAGTAGGCATATTTTAGTTATATTTCAAAGGGCCAGTAGCTATACTAGTGACTAGTGGTTTTTTTTTTTTTTGTTTTTTTTTTTGCCTGAGCCTGAAATCTGGTATGCAGGTGGATCCAAGTTATTGTCTTGGGAGATGATGCCATGGTTGGGAGAAGGACCAGAAAGCTGGATCAAGGAAGAGAGTATCTTCCTAATATGGGAAAGGGATGTAAATATTGTTGACTATAAACCCCATCGATTTGATGTGATCTGGCACCTTTTAAAGTATCCTTGCAGAAATACTTTTATTTAATTATTAAAATTTTTCATTTTAATAAGAGAGATATGAGAGAAAGACACACACACACACACACACACACACACAGATACACCAGAAAACTGCACATATTTGGCATATGGTGGTGCTGGGGTTTGAACCTGGGACCTCAGAGCCTCAGCATGAGAGCCTTTTGCATAATCATTATGTTGTCTCCCCACCCTGCAGAAAGACTTTTATAAATGGGGCCCCGCCATACATACACAAAAACAACATACTAGCTTTTTAGGTGAAAAATACAAAGTTTAATAAGAGTTGAGTAGTAGAGATGGAAAAATTAATTGGTAAACTTCAAATAAGGATGTATGTATTATAACAGTGATTATGTTCTAAATTAGCACTGCACAATAAAATATCATAACATTTTAAGTGATTAGAATATGCTTAGAAACTCAGGAGGTATAGTGGTAGAGTGGATAAAAGACTTGGACCCTCAAGCATGAACAGAGATCCTGGCATCACATATGCCAGTATCTGGCATCACATATGCCAGAGTGATACTTTGGTTATTTTTTCTTCCTCCTTTCTACCTTACTCCCTCATAAATTAGTATTTTTAAGAAGAGTAATTATATACTCATATTTTAATCAATATGATAGAATTTTAGATAAAATTAATTCTTTTCTGGAAAAGATGAAAATATAAAGTAAATTTTCACTTCTTTCAGTATCTGGTTCCTTATCTCTCCTATCTTAAATGTATTTTTCTGTTTTTCAAATAATAGCTTTCACAGTCTATTTGTAGCATTAATTTCCATAGCTGTCTAGAGATAGTTCTATATGCAAACACACCTAGTGGTTTTCATCAGTCATTTTATCATTATATCTCCACTGAAAATATTTAATTTAATGTATTTTTATTAGCAATGTAATAACAGTTCACAAAATTATAAGATCACAGGGCACAGTTCCACTCCACGCTCACCCTTATACCCCATAACCAATATAACTCCCACAATCTAAGACAGTTTGGCTAGTTTTTTTCCCCCCAATGTGTTTCCGTGACTTTGGTTAGTGCAGTAAGTAAGGAGGTACAAGATAGCTACTATATGGCTTCACTCATTACTTCTTCACTTTTGCATAATTTTCTTTTGTTATTATTTTTTAACTAGTTAGACATCTATTATTTACTATGTTCTTCAAAAGGTCTTAAGGTTGCACTCGTTCTTGAGATTTAAACAAGTATTCTTGTTGTCTTAATATCTCAATAACGTTTTGAATGGATATAACATCCTGAATCTCCTTCCTGCTCCACTAAAAAGCTTTTTTTATTATCATTATTTATTTGATAGATACAGAAATTGAGAGGGAAGGGGGAGATAAAAAGGAAGAGAGACCTGCTGCAACACAGCTTCACCACTTGCAAAGCTTTTCCCCTGCAGGTAGGAACCGGAGGCTCAAACCTGGGTCCTTGTGCATTGTAATATGTGCACTCAATCAGATGTGTCAGCAGCTGGCCTCCTTCCCTCTCCATTTTTCAGACAGCATGGCACTAAATGTTGAAAAGGAGTCTCTGATGTTTGCTTTCTCTCTCTCTCTCTCTCTCTCTCTCTCTCTCTCTCTCTCTCTCCCCCTTGTGGCAAGCTGATGCCCTGGTTTTGACACCTGAGGAATTATGTCTCTTATCAAGTTAATAGCTTAACTAAGATATGTTTAGCTTTCCAATATTCTCTATTATATTTCCTGGAATAGATTTGTTCCTTTATTCATGTCTGGGAACTTTTCTTTTGTCTTTCAGTGTATCCTCTGTTTCATTTGTTAGCAGTTCTATTCAGAGACTCCACTTATTAGCCTCAATTGTATAACATTTGAATGCCTTCATAGCTTTTAGAGTCTCTCTCTACATCTCCCTTGTCTGTTACCTGTACTCATTGTGATTATATGACTATTTCCCTCTATTGTTAGTAAACATATCTTCAAGAATCTCTTATATGTACAATGCTACTATCAATCATTTGTTTTTTAATAATTTTTTAAATATTTCTATACATTTATTATTGGACAGGGTCAAAGAGAAATTGAGAAGGGAGAGGGAAATAGAGAGGGAAAGATACAGAGAGACACCTGCAGACCTGCTTCACTACTCACGAAACTTTCCCCCTGCAGGTGGGGGACCAGGGGCTTGAACCTGGATCCTTGTGCACTCAACCAGGTGCACCACCACCTGGCCCCTTGTTTTTTATTTGTTAGATTTTTATTTTACATTTTCACTTCATTCTTATTAGTTACTTTGTTTTAAGCTACTTAAATACACTTTTACTCTAATTTCTAAGAGTATAAGTTATACTTTTATAAAACATTGTGAGGAATCTGTTTCTGTCCCTAAAGTTTTATTTGTTTTGAGAGTTAGTCTAGGTCTTTCCTTCTGCATACTAAGGTTCTGTCTGACACAACATTTGTAGCCACCACTTAGGTGATTTATTAAGCCTTTTGCTAGTACCCTCTAGTCAATATTCAATCAATATTGAAGATCAGTTAATTTTTTCTTTCAGGCAACAGTTTTGAGAAATAAATGTTTTGTATTCAATCTTCTGTTCTAGGGCCTGATGGAAAGAATATAGACTGGAGTTCAGTGGAGATGAGGTCCATTCTTTATCTGAGAATGTGGGTGCTATTCATTCCTCTGGGTATATGTTAAATTATCTAAACCAGTTCTCACCCCATCTATTTGGAACGTGGTAATCCTTTCGATTTTAGGTTACTTGTCTGATTCACAACCTATACATGAAGTCTTCATGTCCTCAGAGGGAAACAGCCCTAAGGCTTTCCTTTTCCTATTTCATAGTTTTCTCTTTTTACTACCTCCAACTGAGGAGCAGGAGTAGAATTAGGAACCAAAAAGCTACTCAGCAACCAGTTATTAAATGTATCATTTTATATATATTTTTTGTTTGACTACTGTGTGTGTGTGTGTGTCCCTCCCCTCCCCTTATTTGTAGGGAGAGGTAATTCTGATTTTGTTTCATTCGGTCATACATTATATTCTTTTATAATTATTGATTTCACCTTATACCTCCAATTTGTTAGCTTCACATTTGCTTGGGAGAATTTTCTATCATCTTGAATAATGATCAACATCTCTGATAGGTAGGTTAGGACCAGATTAATAATTTTAGTTACTATTAACTTTAATTTAAATAATTAATTTAATAATTAATACTTTTCAGAAACAAACAGCAAGGATAGAATTAGGTTAATGTAACTCCAGAGTCAATGTCAATAGTTTTCTGAACTTGAAAGGTGAATTTGTAAAGCTACTTTTTGTCACCTTGTTTTATTAGTACATTTTGATATCTGACGCATTTTCCTCAGGGATATTTACTGATATAAATTCTTTAATTTTTTTCTTAGTTGATGTGACTTCTTTTAACTAAAAAGAAAATTCTTGAAATAAATTCAACATTTGTAAACTAAAACTCAGAAATTTAATTCTTATAACTTAATTAAGTTTTATAAATGTTTAAATGAGGGTATAATTTCCACTCTGGAGCACACCATCTCCTCTTTCGTTGTTCCGGTAGCATGATTACTTGAATTACAATGCTTAAAATGTCAGATTTCAGGTATCCCCCAGGGAGAAATAGAGGATTTTCAAGTTTTATTACCTGGGAGATGATAATGACCCTATGAATGTGAAACTGAAACTGTGGGGTTGTTTATTCACTTATCAAAACATGCATTTTTAGGGGCTCAAAAGAATTTCCATATGTTTCTAATGGTATAATTTTCAAAAGAAGACTATGTAATACAACTTTCAACAGCTTGACTGTAGGTAAAATAACAGCACATCTCTGAGAAATGATAATATGGAGGTATAGTCTTCATTCATCACAAGCCTCGCAGTGTCTGAATTATAGTTGCTGTGGGAACAGTGACTCTGGAACTTCCTGACTTCTGTAGTTAAAACTGCAGCTGAGAGGTGGAAATAACAATATTTCTGTATGGATCCCAAGATAAATACTATCATTAGCCATTTTCACTTTCCCTAGAAACAGCATTTTGTCTGTTGCTAATAGAGCAATTTTCTGATGGACTCAATTATCAAGGATGGTCAGTCTCATTAATTAATCTCTTTTTCCAGATGAACTTTCACTCAACAATAGGGGTGGATGTTAGAGTGCAGAATGGCAGAATATCTGGGTATCTGCTTTCAACTTTTGCTTATATAGACACATTCTTCTAAGAATTTAACCACCCACTTTTTCCAGCTTCATGGAACTTTGGGTATGATTATAGATGCTATACTACACATTTTTAAAATATTTATTTATTCCCTTTTTGTTGCCCTTGTTGTTTTATTGTTGTGGTTATTATTGTTGTCTGTCTTCGTTGTTGGATAGGACAGAGAGAAATGGAGAGAGGAAGGGAAGACAGAGAGGGGGAGAGAAAGACACCTGCAGACCTGCTTCACTGTGTGTGAAGCAACTCCCCTGCAGGTGGGGAGCCGGGGGCTCGAATCGGGATCCTTATGCCAGTCCTTGCGCTTTGCGCCACGTGTGCTTAACCCACTGCCCTTCTACACATTTTTTTAAAAAAAAACTTTGTTTATTAATGAGAGACGAAGAGAGAGCAAACCAGTACATGACTCTGTCATACAGTCATAAATGGTACCAAAAATTTAACTCAAGACTTTACACACTTTTATTTTCTATTTATTATTTTTTTTACTTGTGATCAATAGTGGATCGCAAGACTGTAAGATTATATAAAGTGGGAGTGGGAGGTAGCGCAGCAAGTAAAGCACAGGTGGCATAAAGCACAAGGATGGGATTAAAGATTACATAAACTACACTTATTTTTAACCTTATTAGTCCACCATTAAAACTATTTTTTAAAAAAATTTACATTGAGATATTCTAATTCACCTCCTTTTAGCTTCTGGAAAGTTCTGCGAGTCTCTTCACTCAGAGAATAGATGAATTAGAAGCTACTGAACCTGCTGAGTTCTGAGAACTTGAAAGGGAGAATTTAGCTCACTCAGACAGTGCAAAAGCTTCTGAAAGAAAAACCCAATCGTAGGGATTTTCACTAATGACAAGTAATTGAGGATTTTTGCTGAGTCTGTCATCACACATGTGAGGGCTCAGAGAGTCTCAGTGACCTCTGTGGGTATACACATACATCTATCTGCCTGTGAGCACCCGTGTGCAGAGAAGAGGGTAGATTTGGTAAGAGTCATGGTAGGGCATTTTGTTTGAACTTTATGTTATCACGTAAGAAGCTGAGGTTCTAAGTTGATGAACCTTTTATAGAGTAGATGAATTGAGTAATTAGCTTAAAGCAAACAGACACCAGCTAAAGATTATTTCTTTCTGTCATTTCTCTTGGAAGAAGGCTCTTTGGGGAAGTCAATTAGTTTCCGAACACTCATCAAGTTTTGCACCATTTTATCAGGCTGTGAAGTATCAGGTGCATGACAAAATGAATATTTGCAACTGGAGGAAAAGCCACAGGCAAGATATGAGGGTGGGGGATGCAAAGAGTATCCATCAGGTATGCCTGTGTTAAACAGCACCCCCAGATCTTGTGAAAAAGCAGTATCTCTTGGGAACCGGAGAGGAAAAGGAATAGGATATTGGTTATCTGCTTACTAGGTGCCATTTGATGGGTCCTGGGAAGGTTACTGTCAATTCTATTAACATATACCTTCCCCAGTTAGTCTGTCAATACCCCCATATTTTACAATTAGAGATACTGTACTTTCTACCTTAAAGGAAAAGTTCCTTGAGTTTCAGGCACTGAAGAGGTAAAAAAAAAAAAAAAAAAAATTGAGTCAACAGATAAAAGCAGGAGCAGTGGGAGGGGCGGAGCCAAGATGTCAACTTGGTAGCAGCTGCTGGTGTGAGCTCCAACAATAACTGCTGGAAAGGGTAGGGTTAAGTAGCCTTTAGCAGGATGGTGAATAAGGGGTCCTAAAGGTGACACCAAGGAAGTGACTATAGCTCAATTTGGCTTAGAAAACAGAGAAAAAAGAAAGGAAATTTTCTGATTATTTCCGAAGTGCATCTCTCTCCCCTCCCCCATAACCAGACGCCAGGGCCTGGAGAGCTGCTACTAGCAGGCTCCCCGCTGAGCTTTCTTCTTTACTAAGATTTATGGCTCACCAGGGGTGTCATTCCAACCCTTTTCCTTTCTGAGAGCCAATCAGGAGCCTTCCAAGCTGCAGACTGACTGTTAGGGGTTTTTTGACTCTGTTCTATTTTATTATTACTGTTATATACACGTGTGTCCCTTTCCCCCCCTCCTTCAGGTTGACCAAAATTAACTTTTTGTGTATTTTCCATTGCTAGGTGACTGGGTATCCTATCCATTGTTAAAGGAACTTTTTCACTCTACCTACTTCCTCTATCTACTCTCCCCCTTCTTCCTCCTCCTATTTAATTAAAAAAAGAAAAAAAAAATCCTCTTTCCTTTCACTGCTCTTTTTTTCTTTCTTTTTCTCATTCTTGTCTTCCTTTCTTCCTTCCTCCTTCTTTGGCTTTCTGAATTCACTAATACTCATCTGTGAATTATTTTGGGAAAGAAATCTGACTCAGAGTGGACTCTCTTTGTGTGTGTCTCTTCTCTACTTCCCTTTCTCCTTTTGCTACCCCTAGAATTTACAGTGGACAGGAGATTTACATACTTGTACTCTTTCTTTTTCATTTGGATTTGGTTGATATTTTTTCTTGGACTGGAGGCATTGTTTGGCTAACTGGTATTGGTTAAACTGCTTCAATTCTTCAGTTACTATTGTAAATTCTGAGGTTGGTTGATTGCATTTGTTATAAAGGTATTTAGTATAGCATGGCTTATACTCAAAACACAACAACTTAAGAACAACAGAACATAAAAATAAAAAACACATCAATAAAAAAAGAATGGTTAAACCAAGAGTAAATAAAATTGCTACTACAATGAATGAAGACAAGAGCCCAGAAGAAACTACAAATCAGTCAGAGGTAACCATAGATAAGGAAACTATATCAAATTGAAAAACTTCTGCACAGCCAAAGAAACTATCACACAAACAAAGAGACCCCTCACAGAATGGGAGAAGATCTTCACATGCCATACATCAGACAAGAGACTAATCACCAAAATATACAAAGAGCTCAGCAAACTTAGCACCAAAAAAGCAGATGACCCCATCCAAAAATGGGCAGAGGATATGAACAAGAAATTCACTTTAGAGGAGTTCCAAAAGGCTAACAAACATATGAAAAACTGTTCCAGGTCACTGATTGTCAGAGAAATGCAAATAAAGACAACATTGAAATACCACTTCACTCCTGTGAGAATGGCATACATCAAAAAGGACAGCAGCAACAAATGCTGGAGAGGCTGTGGGGACAGAGGAACCCTTCTGCACTGCTGGTGGGAATGTAAATTGGTCCAACCTCTGTGGAGAGCAGTCTGGAGAACTCTCACAAGGCTAGACATGGTCCTTCCATATGACCCAGTAATTCCTCTCCTGGGGCTATACCCCAAGGACTCCATAACACCCAACCAAAAAGATATGTGTACACCTATGTTCATAGCAGCAGAATTCATAATAGCTAAAACCTGGAAGCAACCCAGGTGCCCAACAACAGATGAGTGGCTGACAAAGCTTTGGTATATATACACAATGGAATACTATGCAGCTACTAAGAACAATGAACTTAACTTCTCTGACCCATCTTGGTCAGAGCTAGAAGGAATTATGTTAAGTGAACTAAGTAAGAAAGATAAAGATGAGTATGGATGATCCCACTCATCAACAGAAGTTGAGAAAGAAGATCTGAAAGGGAAACTAAAAGCAGGATCTGACTAATCTAGAGTAGGGCACCAAAGTAAAAACCCTGTGGTGAGGGGAAGGGTAGATATTTGGCTTCTCAGGGTGGTGGGGTGGGGTGGGTGGGAGGAGACACAGTCTTCTGGTGGTGGGAATGGTGTCTATGTACACTCCTGTTAAACTGTAGTCATATAAATCACTATTTAATTAATATGAGAGGGGAAAATTGTTTGTATGTCTTGAACTTTTTAAACACAGACTGAGTCTTTTTAATACATAGGTTGAGTCTTTGACATGTTGACTCTCTCAAAAGCCTATACCAGGGAGAACAGAAGCAACAAGTGGCACAGCTATATACAAGATGTTGGGTATTGTACAGCAAATCCTAACAAAGGGACTTTTCAAAGTTAACTCAATTACCAAATAATGTGATGATAACAATAACTATCCATTGTCTTCTTGAATCCTAAGACAGCAGGAACCTCACATTTCCACTATAAAGCTTATATTTCCCCCAGTCCTGGAACCTTAGGGTGGGGCACACTTTCCTGCATGCTTCTCTCAATTCATATCAAATAATATTGCATCTGCTGATCACAACGTAATCAACACAACAAGTGCCACCTAACCATGCTTCACTTCAGACTGTGTCCAGAGACTTCAGGTGTGGAATGACAACCCTTCAGCTTCACTGCTTGGGTGAGACCTTTCCTTTCATAGTATTCTCTAATTCCATTCCAGTTGGTTCACTTGCTAACAAAGTCCCCAAACCTAGATATAGACCAGGTCCCCTCAGATACAGCATATGTTCACACATATCCATAAACTAGGGCAAAATATATACCTGAAAGCAAAAGTACACAATAGCCTGCAGTGAGTACCCCCCAACCCTTCATCTGCACTATTCCAGCCTTTAGGTCCAGGATTATTCAACAATTTATATGGCTTTGTATGTTAACTCTCTTTTCAGCCACCAAGTTCCAGATGCTAGCAGGATGCAACCAGACTTCCCTGGACAGAGGACCCCACCAGTGTGTCCTGGAGCTCTGCTTCCCCACAGACCCACCCTACTAGGGAAAGAGAGAGACAGACTGGGAGTATGGATCGACCTGTAAATGCCCATGTTCAGCGGGGAAGCAATTACAGAAGCCAGACCTTCCACCTTCTGCAACCCACAATGACCTTGGGGGGATATAGAATAGGAAAGCTATCAGGGGAGGGGATGGGATATAGAGATCTGGTGGTGGGAATTGTGTGGAGTTGTGCCCCTCCTATCCTATGGTTTTGTTAATGTCTCTTTTTTTTAAAAAAAAAAATAAAATAAATAAAAATAAAGCAGGAGCAGTGAAGCAGTGCTGAAGGGGTTTCTCTTTTTCTCTCCTTGTCTACTCCTTCCCTCTCAATTTCTTTCTTTCTCTATTCAAAACAATAAACTAAATATAAGTAGAAAAAATTTTAGAAAAATATATTTATTTAATTTGAGGGGACAGAGAGAAATATATATATATATATTTTTTTTCTCTCTATATATAGATAGATAGATAGATAGAAAGAGAGAGAGAGACCCAAAACACTCCTCCACTGCTTGTGAAGCTTTCCTCCTGCAGGTGGAGACCAGGGGCTTGAAGCCGGGGGGGTCTCTAAACATGGTAACTTGTGTACTTAATTAGGTGTGCGACCACTCAGCCACATACTTTTTGTTTTATCTGAAAAAAGACTGAAGATGTCTAATTCTTCTTCTTTTTTTTTTTGGAAAATGCCTAATTCTATAGGCATGAACATAAGTACTAACCCAATAAAGTCTTAATATGAGGTCTTTTTGGAGTTAGACACGCTGTTGTTGTGCCATGAGGGCCTATGTGAGGTTTTTTTAGTAGACAATCTTTATCAAATTGAGAAAATCCCCCTCCAGCTTTCCTGAGAGTTTTCATCTGCCCAGATGTTGGATTTCTGTCAAATACTTTTTGGCATATATTGCTATAATCACACAGTTCTTTTTAGATAATATTTGAATGATAGAGAGAAATTGAAAGAGGGGATATAGGGAGGGCGGGAGGGGAGAAAGAGAGAGAGAGAGATCTGTAACACTGCTTCACCACTTGATGCTGCAGGTGGGGACTGAGGGCTTGAACCTGGGTCCTTGCACACTATAATGTGTGTGTTCAACGTAGTGTGCCATTGGATGCATTGGATCGACCTTCCCGTGGTGCATCTCGTGAGTACCCATTCATTGGGGAAACTGACGATCCTCCCTAGCCGACTGAATCCACATGGATCCCAGTCATTTTCAAAGCCAGCAACAAGCAGCTCCTGACAGCTTTCAAGCTGTTGGTCCTGCTCTTCGAGTCCTCCAACTTAATGTTGAGGGGCTGTCCTTTGCCAAACACGTTCTTATTGGTCAATTGGCGATACAGCATCAGGCAGATGTTATCTGCCTACAAGAAACACATATAGCAGTCGATGAAGCTGCTCGATTCACCATCAGTGGATTCGATTTAATATGCTATAATCTCCATCCTAAACACGGCTGAGCCATCTACGCCAAATCGTGTCTTGCGGACGTTTACCATACGGCCTCTTCGACCTTCTACGACTCCATTACTATTGGAACTATTCAGCTCGTCAATGTATATAAGCAACCCAGTGCCTCATGGGATAATGAGGTCCTGCCTAGCCCCAATCACCCAGCCGTTTACGTTGGAGACTTTAATAGTCATCACCAAGACTGGGGATATTCCTACACTCGTGCTGACGGCTCTATCTTAGCCAACTGGGCTTCAGCGAATGACCTCTCCCTATTATACGATCCCAAACAGCCAGGCTCTTTTCACAGTGCTAGATGGAATAAAGACTCGTCACCCGACCTGTGCTGGATTAGCACAATCAAAGGCCAAGCCTTTCCCGCTATGAGACAAGTTCTCAAGATCTTCCCGCACAGTCATCACCGCCCAGCTATCATCCACATTGGTCTCCAGCTCCCACTGTGCTCGGAGAAACTAAGATGGAACTTTCGGAAAGCAAACTGGCATCTGTTCAGTGATCTTACCAACAAATCTATTCCTGCAATTCCAATTAACTCTATCCCCTCTGAAGATTCCTACAGGTGCTTCCGCCAAGCCATCTTCAAAGCAGCTTCCCAAGCCATTCCTCGTGGGAGACGTGCTAACTATAAGCCTTGTCTTGATGCTGAATGCGAGCAACTACTAAAGCAGTATGATGAGTCGGGCGATCCAGATGTGGCTGACCATCTCATTGCCTCCCTGGATGCAGCACACCAAGCCCGCTAGCAACAACTCACGGAAAGTCTGAACTTCACCCACTCAAGTAGGAAGGCCTGGAAGCTTCTTCACAGTCTGGGTGCCGGTAGCCAACCCCCTCCCGTCTCCCATCCTCCCGTATCTCCAAACTCAGTGGCCAGTCACCTAACTCAAGTTGGACGTGCTAAGATCGACCCAGTCTGGAAAAGAGAAATTTCCCATGAGTGGTCATCCCACTTGGGTTTATCTTGTCCATCTCCAAAACTCTCTCCCTTTACACTGTCTGAACTGGAAGACACTTTGAAGAGGGTTAAACCGGGAACAGCTGCTGGCTATGATAACATCACCCCAGAACTCATTCTCAACCTGGGTCCCATGGCAAAGAAGTGGCTCGTTTCATTCCTGTCCCACATCTTGGAATCTGAGTCTATGCCCAAAGTTTGGCGGCGCGCGAAGATTATAGCGGTTCTGAAACCAAAGAAAGACGCAACACTGGCCGCCAGCTATAGACCAATTTCTCTCCTCTCCGTGTGTTACAAACTCCTTGAGAGGCTGCTTCTGTCACGTATTTCTCCTCTTACAGAGAAATTCCTATCACCCGCCCAAGCTGGTTTCCGCCCAGGAAGATCTACCTGCGAACAAGTCCTGGCCCTCTCAACTTACATTGAAAATGGATTCCAGAAGAATTTAAAGACGGGTGCTGTCTTTGTTGATCTCACAGCAGCCTATGACACTGTTTGGCACCGTGGTCTCCTAGTCAAGATCTCAAGATGCCTGCCTCCATGGGTGGCCAACACTATATCGTTTCTTCTCCAAAACAGAAGATTCCGGGTGCATCTGGGTGACAAGTCTAGCAGATGTAGACTTGTCTCAAGTGGCCTCCCCCAGGGCTCTGTTCTGGCTCCTACGCTATTCAATATTTACATCAATGACCTTCCAGAAACTTCCTCAAGGACGTTCATCTACGCCGATGACATCTGCTGTGCAACTCAGGCATCGAAGTTCGACATCCTCGAGGAAACACTTAAGAAAAACATGTCTCTGATATCTGATTACTGTAAAAAATGGCGACTAATCCCTAGCACTGCAAAAACGGTATCATCTGTTTTCCATCTACACCATGCCTCGGCCTCACGTGAGCTTAATGTGCAGCTTGGCGGTACGAGAATCCGGCATGAAGCCCAGCCAGTCTATCTTGGCGTTACTCTCGATCGCACTCTGTCATTTCACGAACATCTCATAAAAACTGCAGCAAAGGTGGGTGCAAGGAATAACATCATTGCAAGACTGGCCAGCTCCTCATGGGGCGCGAGCGCTTCCACACTGCGATCATCATCTCTGGCATTATGCTATTCCACTGCAGAATACTGTGCCCCAGTATGGTTCCGTAGCCCCCATGTCCACTTGGTCAATTCCAAATTATATTCCTCCATGAGGATAATTTCTGGAACCATCCGTTCCACCCCGGTTCCATGGCTGCCAGTTCTTAGCAACATCGCCCCGCCAGATATTCATCGGGATGCGGCATCATCTAAGTTCATTTCCCACGTCTACGCTCGACCGGACCTGCCAATATACGTGGATATCTTCGCCCACCCTGTCCAACGCTTGATGTCTCGTCACCCAATCTGGTCCCCTACACCTACACTGAACTTCTCTGTTCCAGACTCTTGGAAACAGAGTTGGCAGTCAGCCGAGGTAAAGAACAAACACCTCATCACAGACCCCTGCAAGCGTCAACCCGGCTTTGACCTAGCACGTTATGATTGGGCTCTCCTCAATCGGTATCGAACAGGCCATGGCCGGTGCGCCGCTATGTTCCATCGCTGGGGAGCCAGAGACGACCCGAACTGCCCCTGCGGCTCCAGACAGACTATGACCCACATAGTCAACGACTGCCACCTCTCCAGATTCAAAGGGGGTCTCGAAAATTTACATCAGGCTCAACCTGATGCTGTTGACTGGCTACGGAAGAAGGGCAAACGCTAGAAGAAGAAGTGTGCCACAGCCTGGTATAGCTGTTTGCCTTTGTCTTCCCTCTCTCTCTGATTTAATAATGATTGACAAGATTGTGGGATAAAAGGGGTACAATTCCATACAATTCCCACCACCAGAGTTCCATATCCATCCCCTCCATTGGGAGCTTCCCTATTCTTTGTCCCTCTGGGAGTATGGACCTAGGATCATTATGGGATGTAGAAGGTGGGAGGTCTGGCTTCTGTAATTGCTTCTCTTCTGGACATGGGAGTTGACAGGTCAATCCATACCTCCGGTCTGTTTCTATCTTTCCTTAGTGGGGCTGGGCTAGAAACAACCGGTCTTGTCAGTATATAAGATACGGTTATTTGTAAATAGCAAGAAATGACATAAATCACGGTAAGGTCTTGTATGGAACATCTGGAATTTTGCTCGTTTTCCTTCATGCTTCTTTTGACCCATTTGAAATGACATCTGCTGATCTCAACCAAATCAATGCAACCAGTGCCACCTCAACATGTTTCACTTCAAACTGTGTCTGGAGACACCAGGCCTGAAATGTCAACCCTCCAGCTCCAATACTCAGGTGAGACCTTTCCTAGCTCACAGGACTCTTTAGTTACAGAACTTAGATATAAACCAGGACCCATGAAATAGGGCACATGTGCACATGTATCCGTAAGTTGGGGGAAAATACATACCTTAAAGTAAAAGTGTGCAATAGTTTACAATGATTCAGTAAGTGCAGCAAGCAAATAGAAAGACCTTAAAAAGACAACATAAAGTACTTAATCAAATATTTTCTACATAGACCTAGATGCCCTCCTCACCTACTCCCTATTTCATTTTCCTCAATCACTCTAAGCCTAACCTTGTCAGAAAAAGTAGGGACTACCAAAGCTGAATAAGGGCAAGAGACTGGCACACTTTAATGATGGCCCTTTTGGTCACTACCAGGCCATCGCATCATCCGGGGCCCTACTCTGGGAATCCCCACATAGCTACGATAGGCCTAGACCTCTAATAGATTCCTGTCTTGTCTTCTCTTATGAACCCAGGAAGAGTTGTCGGTTTTTCAACACTAATCAAATATTCATTTAAAGTTAGAATGGTGTTACTGTTTTCAAGCTTCTTACATGTGGAACTAGAAAATCCTCCCTCCACTTTTTGTTTTTCTAAACAAGAAAGAATTTATTCCATTTTGATTTTCAGACAACATTTTGGAACATTTGGACAAGAGGTCCCTTTATTATCTGCTTTTTGGCTTGTGTGTGTGTGTGTGTGATTGTGGATAATGTGTGATGGGTGAACGAACATGGAAAGATGCTATGAATGTCTATATGAGAAGGAGCTTGTGGGAAGTTCTCTGATAAAAAGGATGGTGAAACCAAGATAGGAGGTCACTAGGAGATTATGATAAATACTCTATTTTTACTTAGATTGTTTTGGTTTGTTAAAAATAGCCAATTTCTCTAACTAGCTTTGTATCCTCTCTACATAATAACTTATTCTCTGTGCTTATTATTGTTATTTTAACCATATTTATCTGAGGTTGTTTAGAAGTGCTAATGGAGACTGTTTGGATGGAAGACTAAAGAAACATCCAAATTGCTCCTTTTGCAGTCACAACCAAGAATAAAACATACAAGTACACAATGTTTCTTTGCCATGACTTCTGCAGTTCCCACGAACTTTTGCCTATTTTGCATGAGTTTGGGAACTGGCTTTCTCTCAATGTGTCAATAGGAAAGAACAGAAAGAAGCAAGCCAACATTGACCACAAAGGAACTTGTACATTTGCTGTTGTTAAACTTGTTCTGAGAGTAAGATCTGTATTGCTGGTTAATGGTCTATTGCTAAAAGTTAAAAGTCAGAAGTCAAGGGGCCAGGCAGTGGCATACCTGGTTAAGTACACACATTACAGTATGTAAGGAGGCAGGTTCAAGCCTCTGGCGCCCACCTGTAGAGGGAAAGCTTCAAAGTGGTGAAGCAGGGCTATAGGTGTCTCTTTCCTTTTCTACCTCCTCCTCCCTCTCAATTTCTTTTGGTCTCTATTCGATAATGAATAAATAAATCTTTTTTAAAGATGGAGGGATTATACCTTTAAAAAAAGGGAGAAGTCAGAGGGGAGCTGGGTGGTGGTGCACTCGGTTGAATGCACATATTACAGTGCTCAAGGACCTCAGTTCAAGCTCCTGGGCCCCACCTGCAGGGATGAAGTTTTAGGTGTGGTGAAGCAAGAATTCCAGGTGTCTCTCTGTTTCTCTCCCTTTCTATCTCCCATTACCCTCCCAATTTCTTTCTGTCTTATTAAATAAAGAAAGAAAAAGAGGTCACTGGGAAAGATGGATTTATTATGCAGGTGCTGAACACCATCAATAACACTGGTAGCAATAAAAATAAGTAAGAGAAATCAGAGGTTGGGGAGTTAGTTTAGCAACAGAGCACATGCCAAACATGAATGAGGCCCTGGGTATGACTGCTGGCATGACATGAACATGAGAGAGGCAAAAACAAATAGAATATCATAAGTGGCAGAACAGTGCTTTCTTTGGTCTTACTCTCTTTGTGTGTCATAATACAAAGAGAGAAATCAGATTGGCCCTTTTCCTGAGTCACTGTGGCAATTCCAGACTCAACAACAACAGGCAGTCTTTGCTTGGACTATGACTGGCCCCATCACCTCTATATCTCGCTTGGAACTGTCTGTATTATACCATTGCTGTGTCACATGACTGGGAGCGACAAAAGTGTTCATTTTATTGCACAACAAAACAGGATTTTGAATTTCCCTCTTTTAACTTACAATTTTTTATTATTATCTTTATTTATTGGATAGAGACAGAAATGGATAGAGAAGGGGGTGATAGAGAGGGAGAGAGATAGAAAGACACTGGAAGCACTGCTTCACTATTTGCAAAGCTTTTCTCCTACAGTTGGAGACAGAAGGCTCCAACCTGGGTCCTTGTGTATTGTTACATGTGCGCTCAACCAGTGCACCACCAACTGGCCCCCTGAATTTCCTTTTGAAATAAATATGCCATAATACCAATGACCCTCCCCTCCTTTGAGGAGTGGGATTATGTGTGGTTTCTGTCCTATTTTTCATATGTTATTTGTCAATTTTTTCTAATTCAAACTCCTAATATTTATTACTAGAAACACATTTTAAACTATAGGAAGATCAAAATAACTTAGTAAAATGGAAGTTAGTTATTTAATCTAAGAACCAAGAAACATTTCCTGTAGATCTCCTATGTGTCTAGGTACTATTAGGTTAATTTAGGAGAAGTAAGTTGTGAACCAACAAGATGATCAGAGAATGTGAGCAGCAGGTGATAAAGTGCTCGCCATGAGGACCAGGCAGTCACTTTTAGAAGGAATGGACTGCTGATGCCATCAATGATAACCAAGGTAAATTTTCTCACTTGGTCAACCTGTCAAAATATACGACACATGCTCATAAAAAGGGGAATATATTATTTTTTGAAGAAGAAAAACTGAGGAAAATATTTCCTTCTCTCTAGAGCTCAGGAAGTACAGTGCACAGTCCTATTTATTTCTTACCCTCATTCTTCTTAACATGGCCCTCTGGTGCTTAAGACATCAGGGTTCCCTAAAGCCTATGTCTCGACCACAGCTGTCTTTTGAAATATCGTGTGTGTGTGTGTGTGTGTGTGTGTGTGTGTGTATGCAATAAAGTGGAGTATAAATTTACTGTCTAACTAAGGGAAGGAAACAGTAGTGTTCTACTTCACTTACTTAAAATATGCTGGCGTTGCTCCATTAAATCATAAAGACAAGTTAATTTAAAGACTCTGGCCTGCTCAAATATCAGCCAGGTCCCAGTCAATTTTAGATTCTTCCTTAGCCAAAGCATATATCATAAGTGAAATGATTTTTATATTAGGTAATTATTGTAAATTAGTATTTTACTGTCCTTTCTGTTAACTCCCCCCCCCCACTCCCCAGCTCCAGTAATTCCATTTTCATTAGCAGGGAAAGAAGGCATGCTTACTGAACAGAACTAGATGGTTTTGCAGTCTAGAAAGGAAAGTGGAGGTAGATTGAGGATGTCAGTGTTAGACTATTCAGTGTTAGTCACATTTAAAAAGAAATAATTCAGGCACTGATAATCAAAGAGGGTTTATTCTGCATTCATAGGACTGTTGTCATGGCAACTTACAGCTCACATAAGTATTTACATCAGCCATGGTGCACAGTTCTGACACTAAGCAGCAGCTCCAGTGTATCTTTCTGCATCAATGTGTGAACACTTCTTTAAATACGTCAATTGTATTGTTGGTCTCAGTTAAAGTGACCTCAACAGCTGACCAGCTCCACCCCAAACATATCATATCCATTCCCAAAGACACAATCTAAACAAATTTCTCGGTGCACCAAACAGGTAAAGAGTAGAACTGGAAAATGCTTTTCTTCTGCAAAAGAGATGATTTACACAGGAAAGTCCAGCTTGGCTTTTCCTTTCCTGCTCGTCTAGCAAAGTGAAAAGCATTTTTTTTTTTTTCCTCCTCCAGGGTTATTGCTGGGCTCGGTGCCTGCACCATGAATCCACCGCTCCTGGAGGCCATTTTTTTCCCCCTTTTGTTGCCCTTGTAGCTTCGTTGTGGTTCAAAGCCATAAACATCAATGCGCATTCAAGACTTTTCCATGTAAGTCTTATTTCCCTAGTTCATAGTTATTACCAAATGGCCCAAAGCACTTTCAAACAGTGTGAAAGTATGAAACAATACAATGTGTACATGTGTGTGCACATGCACGAGTATGTGTGTGTGTGCATGTGTGTGTATGCTGGCTACTGTGTCTCCTACTTTGTATAACATGAAAGGAAGGAGTACTTGCCATTAATTAAATTCTCCTTGAGAAATAACTGCATAATTATCAAATGACATTTGATAATTGCCACTTCACTTATACAAGGGGAAAACTAAAAATAAGTCAAATATCACTAATTTTAAGAATAATTAAATATAATATTCTATTACTATCCTTGCAGGATTATTGTGAGGCTGGTGAAAAGCTCTGATGTATTCTACGTCATCACATTCTAAGAACCTCATTTTTTGCACCCTGCTCTGTACCCTGTACTCACGTACAAATATTACTTCTTTTATCCTAAGTGTGTGAGTATTTAAATCAACTATGATGTAACTATACGATGAAATACTATGCAGTCATTAAAATGTTAATATGGGCCTCAACTTATAGGAAAAGACAGCTGCAAAAGATTAACATAGTTAAATAAGAAGATTACAAAAGACACAAATGGAACTTTTAAAAACAATAATAGCTGTAACTTACATAAAAAGATCAAAATTTAGAAGTGTTAAAAACAAGTATTTTTTCAAGGCAAAGGAACATGAGGAAAATAAAACACTTGTTTGCTTTTCTGACAGGTATGAATACTGTTTACAAGTTTAGATGCTGAACAAAACCATTTTTCATTTTCAAATTCAGTCATTGTGTAGCTACAAAATACTTGGCAGATTGGCCTTTCTTCAAAATTTTCAACATATTTTTCTAACACATAAGAAATCTAAAGCATTTTATTAACATGTTTAAAACAAGTCTTTGACTTAGGAAGTCAGAACTGCTTCAGGACCGATGAATTTTGGGTCCTCACAAGTAGAAGATCCCTAAAAGGGAAAGATAGAAACAGGCTGGGGGCATGGATCTACCTGCCAACGCCCATGTCCACTGGAGAAGCAATTACAGAAGCCAGAACTTCTACCTTCTGCACCCCAAAAATCATTTTAACCCATACTCCCAGTGGGGGAGAGATGATAGGGGGAAGATGACCAAAGGGCTCTGAACTTCAGTTCCATCAGTACTTGGAGAGAGAAGAGGGAAAAAAGGGAGCGACATTAGGATGTAGTAAGGTGTATGTGTGACTTGGAAAGCAAGAGAAAATGGGACCACGGGGGGGGGGGGGAAGGACAAATATAAACTAATATAGACAGATAGTTGTAGAAATAATAGTTAACCCATATTTGCAACCTTATGAGAATTGCTATATCTTACAATGGAGGGATTGAGGATTCAGAACTCTGGTGGTGAGAATGGTGACAAGTTGTATCTTGTAATTTTGTGAATGAATATTAAATTACCAATAAAGTTTAAAAAAAAACACAGGATACTTGCCCTTACAAGACTAACCACTCAGAAAAATTAGAAACAATGAAGAACTCCAAAATTAATTGACAATAGACATTATTATTTCACTTATCTTAGTTAAACTGGTTTTATTTAACTTTCATGTATAAGTAATGCTCTGTGACACAAGTAGTTTATTGCTCCTGAGAATTAGGCAGTGCGGAAGGGTCCTTATTATACTGCTACTCAATAATGGATGCTTAAAATTATTGAAAAGTAATCTAGTAGAGAAACTGAGCTTCAGATCTTCAGTTAAGTCTGAAAAATAACCCAATTTATTTATTTATTTATATTATATATTTATTTATTTTCCCTTTTGTTGCCCTTGTTTTTTATTGTCGTTGTAGTAGTTATTATTGTTGTTATTAATGTCAACTTTGTTAGATAGGACAGAGAGAAATAGAGAGAGGAGGGGAAGACAGAGAGGGGGAGAGAAAGACAGACACCTGCAGACCTGCTTTACTGCCTGTGAAGTGACTCCCTGCAGGTGGGGAGCAGGGGGGCTCGAATTGGGATCCTCACACCAGTCCTTGAACTTTGTGCCACATTCACTTAACCCGCTGCACTACCACCCAACTCCCTATTTATTTTTTTGAGGTGAAAACATAAGATAGTTTATTTACAACAAAGAATAGTATCAAGATGTGGTAGACTGTAATTTCAGATAATTCAGTCAAGCAGCAAACGAATTTACATTAGTCCTCACTAGCAATCCATGTCTAACCCTGAAAAGAATTTTAGTCACATGGAGATTTTTTTCTCCAGAGTGTCTAATCTGGGCTAAATATAGACTTTAGTATGGTTCTATACCCAGTCGAGCTGGGAAGATTGTTTAATGAAGATGGAATAGCATTATTTTCAAGCATAAATCATGGAGTGTTCTGTCAGTGTTTTCTTCTTTTTCTTTAAATTTTTTTTTAATTTATTCCCTTTTGTTGCCCTTGTTTTATTGTTGTAGCTATTGTTGCTGTTACTGATGTCATCGTTGTTGGATATGGCAGAGAGAAATGGAGAGAGGAGGGGAAGACAGAGAGGGGCAGAGAAAGATAGATACCTGCAGACCTGCCTTACTGCTTCTGAAGTAACTCCCCAGCAGGTGGGGAGCCAGGAGCTTGAACCAGGATCCTTATGCCAGTCCTTGCACTTTGTGCCACGTGCACTTAACCCGCTGCGCTACCGCTGGACTCTCTCTTTAAAAAACTTTTTACTTATAAAAAGGAAACACTGACAAAACCATAGGATAAGACCAGTTTAACTCCTTATGAGACCCACAGTTAGAAGCAAGTTATATAGTCTTAGGGTTGGCTTCATCTGGAATATCAGCTCCTTAAAAGGTTCTGGTGATTAAGTGGAGTAGTGTTAATAGATAGATGTGCAAAGTGCCCAACATACAGCAGACTCTGTCATATTAGTTTACTTTTTCTTCTTTACAGTCACCTTTTTTTTTTTTTTGCTATCAGGAAATAAAATTGGTTTCTAGTTCAGCTAAGAAGCAGATTTTGTTCATTCATCAGCCACAATCTATCCAACATCAATCCATCTGGACTGAGATCTTCCTGTGAACATCCTGAACAGTGGGATCTAGCTCTCCAGGGATACACAGGCACTTCATACCTCTGACTCTCAGTGCTCTCTGTTGCCAAGGTTAATGGGAATGGTTTCTCTACAGTCGTCTTTTACTGCTTAGTGAACTCCTTTTGGGGTGATTTTGTGGCTCCAAGAATTTTCCTTCATGTACCAAATATTCCCTCCCCCTTTCCGTATCTGATAACAGTAACACACACTTGTAAAAACTTCAAGTTGGGGTGGTGGCACTTAACTGGGTTAAGGGCTCACATTATAGTGTGTAAAGACCCAGGTTCAAGCCCCTGGTCCCCCCACCTATAGGGGGAAAGCTTTATGTGGTGAAGCAATGCTGCAGGTGTCTCTCTCCCTTTATATTCTCCCCTCCCTTCTCAATTTCTCTCTGTCTCTATTCAATAATAAATAAATTAAAATATGAAAAATACTTTAAAAATAAAAGGAAACTTAAAAAAGAAAATAATAAAAAGTTCAAGTTGCATGCATGTTTAGAAAGTATAAGCTTTCAAAGAAAGCTACTCAAAGAAATTGAAGAAGACACAAAGAAGTGGAAAGATATTCCATGCTCATGGGTTGGAAGAATTAACATCATCAAAATGAATATATTACCCAGAGCCATCTACAAATTTAATGCTATCCCCATCAAGATCCCAAGCACATTTTTTAGGAGAATAGAACAAATGCTACAAATGTTTATCTGGAACCAGAAAAGACCTAGAATTGCCAAAACAATCTTGAGAAAAAAGAACAGAACTGGAGGCATCACACTGCCAGATCTCAAACTATATTATAGGGCCATTGTCATCAAAACTGCTTGGTACTGGAACATGAACAGACACACTGACCAGTGGAATAGAATTGAGAGCCCAGAAATGAGGCCCCACACCTATGGACATCTAATCTTTGACAAAGGGGCCCAGACTATTACATGGGGAAAGCAGAGTCTCTTCAACAAATGGTGTTGGAAACAATGGGTTGAAACATGCAGAAGAATGAAGCTGAATCACTGTATTTCACCAAATACAAAAGTAAATTCCAAGTGGATCAAGGACTTGGATGTTAGACCAGAAACTATCAGATACTTAGAGGAAAATATTGGAAGAACTTTTTTCCGCATAAATTTTAAAGACATTTTCAATGAAACGAATCCAATTACAAGGAAGACTAAGGCAAGTATAAACCTATGGGACTACATCAAATTAAAAAGCTTCTTCACAGCAAAAGAAACCACTACCCAAATCAAGAGACCCCTCACAGAATGGGAGATCTTTACATGCCATACATCAGATAAGAGTTTAATAACCAACATATATAAAGAGCTTACCAGACTCAACAACAAGACAACAAATAACCCCATCCAAAAATGGGGGGAGGAATTGGACAGAATATTCACCACAGAAGAGATCCAAAAGGCCAAGAAACACATGAAAAAATGCTCCAAGTCTCTGATTGTCAGAGAAATGCAAATCAAGACAACAATGAGATATCACTTCACTCCTGTGAGAATGTCACACATCAGAAAAGGTAACAGCAGCAAATGCTGGAGAGGATGTGGGGTCAAAGGAACCCTCCTGCACTGCTGGTGGGAATGTCAATTGGTCCAACCTCTGTGGAGAACAGTCTGGAGAACTCTCAGAAGGCTAGAAATGGACCTACCCTATGACCCTGCAATTCCCCTCCTGGGGATATATCCTAAGGAACCCAACACATCCATCCAAAAAGATCTGTATACACATATGTTCTTGGCAGCACAATTTGTAATAGCCAAAACCTGGAAGCAACCCAGGTGTCCAACAACAGATGAGTGGCTGAGCAAGTTGTGGTATATATACACAATGGAATACTACTCAGCTGTAAAAAATGGTGACTTCACCGTTTTCAGCCGATCCTGGATGGACCTTGAAAAAATCAGGTTGAGTGAAATAAGTCAGAAACAGAAGGATGAATATGGGATGATCTCACTCTCAGGCCGAAGTTGAAAAACAAGATTAGAAAAGAAAACACAAGTCGAACCTGAAATGGAATTGGAGTATTACACCAAAGTAAAAGACTCTGGGGTGGGTGGGTGGGTGGGGAGAATACAGGTCCATGAAAAATGATGAATGAAATAGTGGGGGTTGTATTGCTAAATGGGAATCTGGGGAACGTAATGTATGTAAAAAAAAAAAAAAAAGAAGTAGAAACGCAAAGCAGAAAATGACTGAGTTTGGAGTATGGCACCAAAGTAAGAAAGCAGAAGTATACTAGAGTTTGCAGTGAGTACCTCCCTAATACTTCCTCTCCACTTTTCCAAGCTTTGGGTCCATGATTGCTCAACAATTTGTTTGGCTTTGTATGTTAACTGTCTTTTCAGTCACCAGGTTCCAGGTGTCATCAGGATGCCGGCCAGACTTCCCTGGACTAAAGACACCACCAATGTGTCCTGGAGCTCAGCTTCCCCAGAGACCCATCCTACTAGGGAAAGAGAGAGGCAGACTGGGAGTATGGACCGACCAGTCAACGCCCATGTTCAGCGAGGAAGCAATTACAGAAGCCAGACCTTCTACCTTCTGCAACCCTCAATGACCCTGGGTCCATGCTCCCAGAGGGATAGAGAATGGGAAAGCTATCGGGGGAGGGGGTGGGATATGGAGATTGGGCGGTGGGAATTGTGTGGAGTTGTACCCCTCCTACTCTATGGTTTTGTTAATTAATCCTTTCTTAAATAAAAATAAAAATAAAAAAAAGAAAGTATAAGCTTTCAGTAAGACTACTTCTCAAGATGACCACTGTCAGCAATTCAAAGATTATCCTTCTAGATTAAAAAAATTATTATATTTATTTATTTATTGGATAGAGACAGCCAGAAATTGAGAGGGTAGGGAGAGGGAGAGAGAGAGAGAGAGAACCTGCAGTACTGCCTCACCACTGTTGAAGCTTGCCTTCTGCAGGTGGGGTCTGCGGGCTTAAAACTGGGTCCTTTCACCATTTTCAGCCAATCTTGGATGGACCTTGAAAAATTCATGTTAAGTGAAATAAGTCAGAAACAGAAGGATGAATATGGGATGATCTCACTCTCAGGCAGAAGTTGAAAAACAAGATCAGAAGAGAAAACACAAGTAGAACCTGAACTGGAATTGGCATATTGCACCAAAGTAAAACACTCTGGGGTGGGTGGAGGGGAGAGTACAGGTCCAAAAAAAGATGACAGAGGACCTAGTGGAGGTTGTATTGTTATATGGAAAACTGAGAAATGTTATGTGTGTACAAACTATTGTATTTACTGTTGAATGCAAAACATTAATTCCCCAATAAAGAAATAAAAAAAAACCCCTGGGTCCTTGTGTATTGTAACATGTGTACTCAACCAGGTGTACCATGACCCAGCCCCTTTAGACTTTATTTTTAATAAAGCAAATCTTTTTTAAGTGTATTACCTTTTACCTCGTTTTCTCTTTCATTTTAATTCCTGTTCACTTGCCCTCAGAAAATATTTTTTCTCACTTTGTTGTTGTTGTTGTGTGGCAGTGTCATATTTGAGCTTCCCAATGTTACTCTTGAATAGTAGCTAAAGGAGTGTAACTACACATGCATATAAAGAAAAAGAAAATCCCATCTGTTAGAGAAACAGAAAATAATCAGGCTAAATAATCATTTAACCAAAACTATTCCTATTCAGCATAGAAATTCCCATCTTATTTTATTTGTTTTGCTCAATTAAATGCACTTTCCCCTGGGTAGAACATTCATAATAAATGGCTGTTATTTTCAGTCAGTGTAATTCTTTTCCTATTTTATTTAACCAAAAGCATAGTGGAAGAATTTTTTTCTGGAATTTTACATTGCATTAGTGTCACTGAAAAGGCCTTTAGCACTGATTCTTCTTTCTAATCCTTGATCTGTCACAGACTGATACTTTTGTAAAATAAATCAGTCTTACTACAAAACAAATATTTAAAAATATTCATACATAGCACAAAGACCAATTTAAAAAATTACTAGATTTAGAAAGCTTACAGTTACTCTGCTAGATTGCTATAAAAGTCTCTCAAGGCTTACTTATATTTCTGTACTCTTGGCAGAACACTAGTAAAGAGTAATTCTCTATTGTATATTTGCAATAAGAAGCCACCCATAACTTGTGTTAGGTCTGGGAGAAAATGTTTTCGAAGTTTTTAAGAAGTAACGTACAGATGAACTTTAGGATGTCAATCATCATTGAAAAATTTCGGACTATGTGCATTTGGAAACATTGAGACTATTTACTAAATGTTTCATTTTTTATCAAGATGAAACTAAAATTTTAAGCATTACATAAATACAGTTAAAGTCTCTTAAAAGCAAGGAAAGTTGATTACTGTAATTGCACAGTGGCATTCCAGACAGAAATTGAATTTCCCAACTGGCCCTGCCAGACTCCAAAGTCATTTCTTGTCTGATCACTATTATTTTGACTGGTAAGGAAAAGCAACATGTCATAACCCAATCCAAACAAGAAAACAAACGAAACTCTATTTCTACTTAAAGAGCTAACATTAAGTATAAAACACAATAAGGTTCACAGAAATACCTTCAGTATAAAACATTTACAATAAAGTTCACAAATATATCTTTATCTCAGAGCTGTTGGAACTTCTATTGGCAGTGAGTATAAGTCAATAACACTGATGGGTGTCTGCATTATGTATGAACTCACATCTAACTTTAAAAGAATTTATTTGTTTTAGAGAGAGATAGGGCTAGAGATAGATAGATAGATAGATAGATAGATAGATAGATAGAGAGAGAGAGACAGGCCAGAGCACCTGTCAGCTTTGGCACATGCAGTGCTACGGATTAAACCCAGAACCTCAAGTACACAAAATTCTGTGTTGTTACTACTGAGCTATCTTCTGCGTCCTCATATAGTTTTCTTGAGCATCCTTAAAGCTCTCATTTTTTAGTGTCCTATTTTTCTCTACAAAACAGAAATTAGAAAGCAAGAAAAAAATGAGGGAGGGACTAGATACATTTTTCAGGGCTAAGATAAATTCAAGATTTTGTATATGTGTAACAGACAAAAAAAATCTATAGAGCCTGTAATTTTTTATAGTTTTGTTTATAGTTCATGAATTACAATTGGTCTTGAATATTTTAAATTTCATGTCTAGGATACTGGAAGCGGTAGAGAAAGAGAAATTGCCTGCATACTGTTAATAGGACTGTAAAATGTGGCAGCCTCCATGGAAAATGGTGTGGATACTTTGTAAAAAAAAAAAAAACACCAAAAAAACCCCAAATAATTCAGTAATTTCAATCCTAAATATTTATTTTGGGAATATGAAAATACTAATTTGAAATAGATATAAACACACTTATGTTCATAACAGCATTATTCACAATAGCCAAGATAACAGAAACAACCTTAAAGCTCATCAAGGGATGACTGGGTAAAAAAGATGTGGAAAACTACTTGGCTTTTCATAATAGATAAGATCTTGCTTTTTGTAACAGCATGAGTGGAACATGAGGTGATTATGCTAAGTGAATAAGTCAGAAAATGAAAGAAGATTGGTGCATGGGCATGGTTTCAGTCATTTGTGGAATATAAATAACCAAAGCAAAGGGACTAATGAAACACAACAAAAACATCTCTTAGACTCTGACAAATACAGTGTTTATCAGGATAGAGGAAGTGATGGTACCAGTACACAGTATTGGGTGCGGTCCAGCATATGCAAATACTGAGGTGTGAAGTGATAGTCTCAAAACTTATATAGTATTGTAAATCAATAAACTTTCACTTAAAAAAAATTCTGCCATAAGAACTTGGACTGCAGTTAGTATATTGAACCAAAGTAAAAGACTCTGGGGTTGGGGGTAAGGTTCAGGTCCTGGAACATGATGGCAGAGGAGGACCCAGTGAGGGTTGAACTGTTATATGGAAAACTGAGAAATGTTACATACACATATGTAAACTATTGCATTTTACTGTCGATTGTAAACCATTAATCCCCCAATAAAGAAGTTTAACAAAATATTTCCATAGTACATTCATCTACTGATTGATTCAGTACATCATTAATGACTTGATTCTTTCACACAGCATCCATTTTCATTCATTCATTTAGCAAATGGGCATATTGCTAGATATTTCAGAGGGGAGGGTTGAAGGTGCACAGGTAATGTGGGAGTAGGTGCAGTGAGTTGTACATACACATGTGTAACTGTGAAGCTATACCTATGAAATCTTATAATTTTGTAAAGCAATATTAAAGCAGTAATACTTCCCCTATAGGACAATAACCTCAGTGTGGATCAACAATGGTAGAGAATGGTCCATCCTCAGAAGGGGGGTTGGATAACATACTATATCTACCACCTGAAGAAGATGGGTCCTGAAATTGGTGCAACTCAGAATGTTCCTACTCATGACCACAGAATGCGAGTTTGGACCTACAGGGATGCAGAGGTTACATAGGCTCCTAAGCTGAATATGGGCCCCAGATCAAATTGATGGGGTATATAGTCAACAATATTTATATACTTTTCCCATATTTGGGAGCTACTCTCTTCCCTGATCCAGTTTTCTAGCCTTTTTTCCAGCCATGATATCATTCCTCCAGATAATAACTTGGGTCCACCTGCATATCAGATGCCAGGCTCAGGCAAAAACTAATAAAGTCATGGGCCCTTTGGAATATACCTAAACTAGATCTACTAACTATTTCCAAAAGGGAGACCCCAAATCTTCATCTGCAATATTCCGGCCTTTAGGTTCATGATTAGTCAACAATTAGTTCTGCTTTCTATCTTAACTCTTTTTCAGCCACCAGGTTCCAGATGCTACCAAGATGCCAGCCTGACTTCCTGGGCAGATGATTCCACCAATGTGTCCTGGAGCTCTGCTTCCCCAGAGCCCTGCCCCACTAGGGAAAGAGAGAGAACCAGGCTGGGAGTATGGATCGACCTGTCAATGCCCATGTTCATAGGGGAAGCAATTACAGAAGCCAGACCTTCCACCTTCTGCATCCCACAATCATCTTGGGTTATCACTCCCAGAAGGTAAAAGAATAGGAAAGCTCAGAGTCAGGCGGTAGCCAAGTGGATTAAGTGCACATGGGGGCAAAGCACAAGAACAGTCCTAAGGATCCCAGTTCGAGCGCCAAGCTCCCCACCTGCAGGGAAGTCACTTTACAAGTGGTGAAGTAGGTCTGCAGGAGTCTGTCTTTCTCTCCCCCTCTCTGTCTTCCTCTCCTCTCTTGATTTCTCTCTGTCCTATTCAACAACGACGACATCAATAACAACAATAATAACTACAACAATAAAACAACAAGGGCAACAAAAGGGAATAAATAAATAATTAAAAAAAAAAGGAATAGGAAAGCTGTCAGGAAAGGGGATGGGATATGGAGCTTTGGTGGTGGGAATTGTACCCACCACCTGTGGGTACAATTATCCTGTGGTCTTGTCAGTGTTTCCATTTTATAAATAAAAAAGAAGTAATACTTAAATTAAGAATAAACATATAAATAATATAAATGAAATATTTATGCTGAATAGAGTTTTCTGAACATGAAAGGATCTCATTGCAAATGTATAAGAGAGAAAAGTTATGAATTCATCAAATCTGTTTCATTTACATCACCAAATCATTTTATCCTTGGTATATTAAAAAGAGTTAACTTGCAATGTGTTATGAGATGTATAATCTGTTATATTTTAAAAGTTACAGTGTAAAACCACAATCTAAATACAACTGGGGAGGAAACATGTAGTATAAGTGAGAAGGCATATTTTATACTTGCCTTATACACATGAACAAATCTGATGTGCATTTTCTACAAAAATGAATCTTGGGTCAGAGTTTCTATAAATTTGATCAAGATATTTTTTTTTCTTTATATGTAGTTTATACAGTATTATGAGAAATTCTTAGATGACTGTGTGTGTGTGTGTGTGTGTATTCTGGGAATGTTTGTAAATAGAAGTAACAAGATAATCTTAAGAGAAATTAGGTCACTCCATTAGACTAAACATTAACTTTCAGACACTCAAGCACCTTCAGGCAAACAATTAAGTTATCCTAAAATCTATATAGAAAATAACAACAAAAGCTCTTAATTATCAGCATAGTTTTAGAGACAATGAGTGACAAGAGAATAAAGAAGCAAAAGAAAGGACATATAATGGTAGGACAATTAAGTTCTTTTTTTTTTTTAAAGAGGTAGCCTTTTCTTTTTTTTATTTATTTATGTTTTTAAACCTTTATTGATAGGATAGAGACTGTCTGAAATCAAGAAGGAAAGGGGAGGTAGAGAGAGAGAGAGAGATACCTGCAGCGCTACTTCACCACTCGCAAAGCTTTTCCCCTGCAGTTGGGGACTGGGGGCTCTACCCTGGGTCCTTGCACATTGTAACATGTGCACTCAACCAGGTGCACCACCACCTGACCCCCAGGAAAATTAAGTTCTAACAAGGGACAGGATAAAGGGATATATCCAAAGAGAAAAATGCTGGCTGCTGTTAGGAACTCCTGACATGAATATAGCTGTCTATTCTTCTTAACATCTTTTTTAGGTTGAACAATGCCATTTGCTGAGACTCAACAGTCTCTCTCAGAGTCTCTCTCTCAGAGTCTCTCTCTCTCTCTCTTTTCAGGTACAGACCAACAGGTGCCAGTGGATGGGTGAAACAGCTCACCCCTAACCACAGCAGGCCTGGGCATGTTCAGAGAACATTTCAAATAGTTATGAGTTTTCCATTTTGCTTATGCAGTAAACACAGAACAGAAACAGATAACCAGGAGTAGTGTTCCATAGGTTTTCTGAAAAGGTATATTTATTTATTTAATTTATTTTTTGCTTCCAGGGCTATCACTGAGGCTCAGTGCCTGTACTACAAATCCACTGTTCCTGGAGGCTGTTTTCCCCATTTTGTTGTCCTTGTTGTAGTCGTTATTGTTATTATAGCTGCTGTTGTTGTTGGATGGGACAGAGAGAAATCGAGAGAGGAGGGGAAGATAGAGAGGGGGAGAGAAAGATAGACATCTGCAGACCTGCTTCCTTACTTGCGAAGCGACCCCCTTGCAGGTGGAGGGAGTTGGAGGCTCAACCCAAGATCCTTATGCCGGTCCTTACATTTTGCACCATGTTCGCTTAACCCATTGCGCTACTGCCCAGCCCCTGAAAAAGCATCTTTAAGAAGCAGAAAGTATTCCAGCAAGTTTAGCAAAAAACATATTCACTTCAGGAAGAAAAAAAAAGAGACAGGTATTTTATTAATCTGAGAGATTCATTGGCCCTAACTTGTGTTAGCAAGATACTTTAGAAATATTTTTTTTACCTTTTTTATTTATTTATTTTATTTAAGAAAGGATAAATTAACAAAACCATAGGGTAGGAGGGGTACAACTCCACACAATTCCCACCACCCAATCTCCATATCCCACTCCCTCCCCTGATAGCTTTCCCATTCTCTATCCCTCTGGGAGCATGGGCCCAGGGTCATTGTGGGTTGCAGAAGGTGGAAGGTCTGGCTTCTGTAATTGCTTCCCCGCTGAACATGGACGTTGACTGGTCGGTCCATACTCCCAGTTTGCCTCTCTCTTTCCCTAGTAGGGTGGGTCTCTGGGGAAGCGGAGCTCCAGGACACATTGGTGGGGTCTTCAGTCCAGGGAAGCCTGGCCGGCATCCTGATGACATCTGGAACCTACTTCACTTCAGACTGTGTCCAGAGACTTCACGTGTGGAATGACAACCCTTCAGCTTCATTACTTGGGTGAGACCTTTCCTTTCATAGTATTCTCTAATTCCATCCCAGGTGGTTCACTCTCTAACCAAGTCCCAAAACCTAGATATACACCAGTTTCTGTGTGAGAGAGCATATGTTCACACTTATCCATAAACTACTGCAAAATATATACCTGAAAGCAGAAGTACACTAGAGTTTGCAGTGAGTACCCGCCCCCAACACTTCCTCTCCACTATTCCAAGCTTTGGGTCCATGACTGCTCAACAATTTGTTTGGCTTTGTATGTTAACTCTCTTTTCAGTCACCAGGTTCTAGAAATATTTTTATATATGGGATGATCCTAGTGGTTAGTGACACTGGGCATTTTGTAAAGAGTACATAGCTTCCAAGTGCAATTTCTCATTAGTACCAAAACTGTAAATGTGCTCTAAAATTAGAATGCTCAATGAACCATACGGAGTTAATGAGTTTTAAAAATGAACATTTCTTAAGTTAACAAGAGGCCCTGGGGATGTCCAACTACTGCCAGTGACTTAGCAGAAAAAGGGCTGTGACTCAAAACATACATTGGGTAGTGAAGGATGTGTTTACTGAAAATAAAAATTCTTCATGTTTTTATGAATCAATAACAAAGGACACCAATTCATCGGTGACCTTTCTGAATTCTGCAAATTTGGTGCTAATGGCAGAGTAAATGATGCCAGGCTGTTGGTCATTGCCAGTAAGGTGGAACAGAAATAAAAATCTACAGGATTCTGAAGTACCCAGATTCAATTTCTCATACCATCACTACCTGTACTTTGGCAAAAACAAAAGCAAAACCACTCCACAATCCATGAGGGATAACGTTCCTTCATTTTAAGTGAGATAAGTCAGAAAGAGCAGGATGAATACTGGATGATATAATCCATAGGTGGAAATTAAGAAGCAAGGACAGTAAGGAAGAGCATGAAGTGAAACTTGGATGGATATTGTTTATTGAATCAAATTAAAGGACTCAGGGGAAAGAGGGAAGTACATGGGAGGGAGGGGTGCAGGGGTTCTGTGGCATGATGATGGAAGAGGACCTAGGTTGGGAAGAAAGTGTCTTGCAGACACTTATCACAGGGAGATCAGAGGTTGCACCAATGTGTCAACTACTATACTATAAACAACCTCCCAATAAAGTGGGAAAAAAGATGTCTCTTCCATATACTTTGCAGACTCACTTTCTTGACAGCTCATGTAAAGGAAAAGTATGCAAACTCTAATTTAAAGTTGCTATTTATCCTCCATTTCCAAAACTAGTATTTTTCGCAAACATAAATATTAAGACTTGTTTATTTTGTAATATATATTTATTTATTATTGGACAGAGATAGAGAGAAATTGAGAGGGGGAGCTAGAGAGCGAGAGAGACAGAAAGACACCTGCAGCTATGCTTCACTACTTGTGAAGCTTCCCCCTTGCAGATGGGGACCAGGGACTTGAACCTACATCCTTGTACACTGTAATGTGTGCACTTAACTATGTGTGCCACCACCTGGCCCCTTAAATATTAAGATTTATATCTTATGTTCATTCTCTCATGAGAATTTTCCCCACTATATTTACATCTTTTGCAATTATTCAGGTGTAACGATGATTTCTTTTTGTGAAAACAAGATCACACACACACACACACACACACACACACACAGGCTTGCTTTTTCTTTCTTCTCCTTTTTTTTTTTTTAAAGTAACCTTAAGTGATAAGCCATCAAGTTGCAGATACTATCATAATACCAACTTGACTTCCTGGGCAGACAACTCACCAATGTGTCTTGGAACCCCACCTCCCCAGAACCCTACCCCTCTAGGGAATGATAAAAACAAGCTGAGTATATTGATCGACCTGTTAATGCCCATGCCTAGAAAAGAAGTAATTACAGAAGCCAAACCCACCAGCCACCTTCTGCTCCCCATAAAGATCTTTGGTCCATATGCTCAGAGGGATAAAGAATAGGGAACCTTCCAATGGAGGGGATGGGATATGGCACTCTGGTGGTGGGAACTGTATGGAATTGTACCCGTCTTATCCCATAATCTTGTCAATCACCAAGAAATCACTACTAAAAAATAAAATAAAAAGTTGACAGGGCTGGGAGGATGTCTATTTAAAATATTTAAATATTTGCCATGTTTAAACTATTATGGAGGATGCAGAGTAGCAGGAGTTAAGTGGTCTTGGGTCATCTTAAACATTTTAAGGTCCACCTGCATATCAGATTTCCGGCTCAGGCAAAAAAAAAAAAACAAACATTAGTATAGCTACAGGCCCTTTGAAATATAACTAAAATATGCCTACTACATATCTACAAAATGGATGACCCCTCCCCCCCAACACTTCATCTGCACTATTCCAGCCTTTAGGTCCATGATTGTTCAACAGTTTGTTTGGCTTTGTATGTTAACTCTCTTTTCAGCCACCAGGTTCCAGATGCTAGCAGGATGTGACCAGACTTGCCTGGACAGACAACCCCACCAATGTGCCTTGGAGCTCCGATTCCCCAAAGTCCTCCAGAGAGAGACAGACTGGGAGTATGGATCAACCTGTCAATGCCCATGTTCAGCGGGGAAGCAATTACAGAAGCCAGACCTTCAACCTTCTGCATCCCACAATGACCTTGGGTCCATACTCCCAGAGGGTTCAAGAATAGGAAAGCTATCAGGGGAGGGGATGGTATACAGAGGTCTGGTGGTGGGAATTGTGTGAAGCTGTACCCCTCTTATCCTACGGTTTTGTCAATGTTTCCTTTTTATAAATAAAAAATTTAAAAAAATTTAAGGTCACCTGCAGTTTCCAGAAGTTAGGAAATGGTGGCAAGATGTCACTGCTACCACTACATAACTATAACCTATGCACAACAACCCCGAAGTAATTTTCCTGACACAGAATACTCAGTTGTTATTTCTTTTAAATGAAAGAGGTATTTTTAAATGAGAGTCCAATTTTCTTCTACATCATAGTAAAGCAGGATGTTATTTTACCTTTAGTGTACTATGAGCTTTTTTCCCTACTTGTTTGCATGTTCAGATGACTAAGGTATTTTCCTTGGCACAGGTCAAGATGCTTTTTTATAATAGTAATGATGCCATCCTATTATAAGTTTTTTGTTTGGAAACCTAATAGCCCTCTCATGCTTTAATGTTGAGACAATGGGTGACTCACTGGAGTAGGTTGTGACAGTCAGAAGTCCGTGGAAGTGACATCACCTGTCTTCATCCCAGAGGAGGTTAAGGGACTAACTCAAGGTCATGTTGTAAAAAGTAAAGCCAGTGCTGAATGTCATGTGCAAAACTGCAAATCCAGTCAAAGGAAGAGAAAGCTCTTATCACTCTGAACTCACTACTGAACTGACATAGCATAAAATGAACAAAGTAGTTTGTAGATAACTGAAACAAATGACAAAGACTAGAAAAATCTACAATAGAATGTGGCCCACAAAGAAGACATGCTATAATAACTGTCTAAAAATGTTTATGCCTTATAAAGTCCTTATAAAGTCAAAGAACTCGGCATGTTATCGTGCAGTGCAATTTAATGAGACTCTGTATTTGTTAAACTTCTTAGTTAAATTTTATTGTCTTCTTGTTTAAATTGTGATGCTCTCATTTTTGTTAAACACCTAATAAAATAGTGTTACATATTTATTCATGTTAGTCAAGTATAAGAAATGGATGTTGCAGGTGTCTAGAAACATTTAAAATGTAAATTCTGTAAGTTTTACAAAAGGGTTTGAACTAGAAAACCCACATGACTCTCAGTTGTTCTATGATTATTAAACCATCTAGAAATAAACCTGAGATCAGTTCCATAAACCATGAATAAAAAGACAGCTTTATGAAGAACGAGTGACGTCTGGTCAAAGGGTCGACATTATGTAGGTCCAGTGACTAGAGAGCTTTCTCTGACTTTGAGGACCATATTTACTTTAAACATCTATTATAAAATGATATATTGTTTATTCTTCCTTAAAAGAAATGTAAATTTGCTAGTATTTCTGGGTTGGAGATTAATTTAAATAAGTAATTTGGTTTGTGTTGCATACTAGAAGACTTTACAAGATCTAATCTTCTCTAAACCTGTTATGTTCTTCGGTTCAGTAGAGCTTCCTAATTGTAGCTATTAGTTCCCCTATTTTTGTGGTCTGTTCTGTCAATAGACTATTGAGTGTTTAGTAAATTAACCCCAAGCAGTAGTCAACACATCAAGACAGACATTAAATCATAGCTTGGCGGCCCTTATTCATTACAAAGATCTGGAAAATAGCTTTTAAACACAGGGACAGGAATTAACGTGATGCACATTTGTGTCAGTCTCAGATTTCCGTACTGTACAATCAGGTATGTGAAGGTTTTTTTTTTCCCCCAGGAAACAGGTGTGTTCTTGGAACAAAGTTCAACCCCCCCATTTCTGGCTTATGTGAGAGCCAGCAGCTGCAAGCTTAATGTCAGTGACACACGGTTTTAGAAGAGAAAAAATAAACTATTTGTTCAGTGTATTAAAGCAATGGGCAGATGGATGATAGCTGCTTGTACTTTCCTTTGTGCTGTAGTACTGGAGGCTAAACTTTCAGATAACAAATGTTTTCTTTCTTTCTCTCCTTTGTTCTTTTCCTACTTTTCTGCTTCAGTTAAAAAGAAGTAAGCCTGAGAGGTGGCTCAGTTGTAGAATATACACTTTCCATGAATGAGACCTTAGGTTTGGTCCCTAGCACCTTAAAGTTAGTACCAATGCTAAAAATGGTTCTTTTCATCTATCTCTACGAAATAAAGAACAAAAACCTGGATGGGGGGCGCTCAGCCTTATCATACATGTGTCAAGTCCTGGAATAATTCTTGGCATTGCAGAAAAAAAATACATAATCTAAAGTGAACTAATTGTTGAAAAGAAAATTAAAAAATGTTACATATTGAGATAATTCCTACATTTGAGTCATACTCTTAGGTACTGAGTGGAGAAGAAAAATTTAATACAATATGCTACACTTCATTTATATGTGGAATAAAAAAAACAACACATAAAACTCATAAATACAGAGAACAGAATGTTGCCTGTCAGAGGGGTGTCTGTGTAATGGGCAAGAGAGTGAAGGGGATTAAAGGCACAAACTTTCCGTTAACAAAATAAATAAGTCATTGGGGTGTAATGTAGAATACATAAGACAGTAATCATTTCTGAAAGTTGCTAAGAGAACAGATTTTTATATTCTCAGCATGTGACTGGCAAGATGGTTAAGCAGGCAGAGCACATCCTTTGCAAGTGTGAGGACCCAGGTTCAATCTCCGCAGATGACCAGACCATTCTTATTTATTTATTTATTTATTTATTTATTTATTTATTTATTTATTTATTCCCTTTTGTTGCCCTTGTTGCCTTGTTGCTGTTATTGATGTCATTGTTGTTGGATAGGACAGAGAGAAATGGAGAGAGGAGGAGAAGACAGAGGGGGGAGAAAAAGACACTTGTAGACCTGCTTCACTGCTTGTGAAGCGACTCCCCTGCAGGTGGGGAGCTGGGGGCTCGAACCGGTACGACCAGAGCATCTTAGGCACTCATATTTACAGAAGCTAATAAACCTTTAAAATGTCAACAGGGGCAGGGTGGTGGTGCATCTAGTTGAGCGCACATGTTATAATACTCAGGAACCTGGATTCTAACCTCCGGGCCCCACCTGCAGGGGGAAAGCTTTCCAAGAGGTGAAGCAGTGCTGCTGGTATCTCTCTTTCTCTCTGCCTCTTTATTTCGTCCTCCCCTCTCATTTTCTGGATGTCTATCCAATAAATAAATAAAGATAAAGAAATACAAGAGAAGAAAAAAATAGTGTTTTTAAAAAATGTCATCATCAGACTGGGAGTATGGATTGACCTGCCAACGCCCATGTTCAGCGGGGAAACAATTTTAGAAGCCAGACCTTCCACCTTCTGCATCCCATAATGGCCCTGGGTTCATGCTCCCAGAGAGTTAAATAATAGGAAAGCTATCAGGGGAAGGAATGGGATATGGAGTTCTGGTGGTGGGAATTGTGCAGAATTGTACCCCTCTTATCCTATGGTTCTGTCAGTGTTTCCATTTTATAAATAAAAACTTAAAATAATGTCATCATAAGGAAGAATTTTGTAGCTATATGAGGTGACAGATGGTGTAACTAAACTTACTTGGTGATTATGCAATTTTATTATTTTGCAATGTATGCAAATATTAAATCATATGAAAATTAATGACACTTGCTCTAATATATTGATAATATAAGTATTAAATAATGCATATTAAATCAGATGAATTATAACGAACTAATATATGTCATGTGACAAACTAAATAAAAAGTTGTTACACCTTATTTATAATTAACTATGCTGGGCCAGGTGATGATGCATCTGGTTGAATGCACACATTAGTGTATAAGGACTCAAGTTCAAGCCCCAGTTCCTGCCTGCAGCTGGTGGAGGTAGAGCTTCATGAGCATTGAATCAGTGATGCAAGTATCTCTCTCTCTCCCTATATCTCCCTTTCTCTTCCTCCCTTCTTAATTTATCTCTGTATTTATCCTCCTTCCCTGCCCCCCACCAAAAAAAATTGGCCACAGGGAGAGTTGGATTTGTTATGAAGGCACCCAAGCCTCAGTGACAATCCTGGTGAAAATAGAACAAACATAAAACTAAAAATAAATAAATAAATAAAAGGCACACTTTGCTTAAGATTGATTTTTTAAAGTTACTTTTTAATATTTATTTATTTATTTATTTCCTTTTGTTGCCCTTGTTGTTTTATTGTTGTAGTTATTATTGTTGTTATTGATGTCATTGTTGTATAGGACAGAGAGAAATGGAGAGAGGAAGGGAAGACAGAGAGGGAAAGATAGACACCTGCAGACTTGCTTCACCACTTGTGAAGCAACTCCCTTGCAGGTGGGGAGCTGGGTCTCGAACCAGGACCCTTAAGCCAGTCCTTGCACTTTGCGTCACCTGCCTTAACCCGCTGCGCTACCACCTGACTCCCTAAAGTTATTTTTATTTATTTGATAGAGGCAGCTAGAAATTGAGAGGAAGAGGGATTTAGAGAAGGAGAAAGACAGAGAGACATATAGCACTACAGAACTACTCCTGAAGCTTCCTCCTGCAGGTGGGGACTAGGGGCTTGAACCCAGGTCCTTTCACATTGTAACTTGTGCACTCTACCAGGTGTGCCACCACCTGGCACCAAGATTTATTTATTTATGTAGTATCAGGAATTAAACGGGGTGGCTCAGTATTGTAAACTCTATGCTCTATAGCTAACAATCTTCCTCAATGATAAACTCATTGTGTTCACAAAGAATTAAAGAAAAAAAAGCCGTTTACTATGTAATTTGAGGAGACTTAGTATGCAAACCCTACATTTTGTCTTTTTGTGTTTGATTAGAGCACCACTTAGCTCTTGCTATTGGTGGTGCTAGGGACAGAACCGGGTTGCATGCAAGTCCTGTGTGCTGCCACTGTGCAATTTCCCCAGCCCCAACCTGACATTATTAAAAAAAAAAAAAACTACAAAGTTAATTACATTTACTAGTGGCTGGGCAGTGGCACACCTTGTGGAGCTCACATGTTACCATGCAAGAAGATATGAGTTCAAGTCCCCAGCCCCCACCTGCAGGGTGGGGAGCTTTTTGAGTGGTGAAGCAGTGCTACAGGTCTCTCTCTTTCTTTCTCTCTGTGTGTCTCTCTCTGTTCCATCACAATTTCTGTCTTTATCCAGCAAATAAAATAAAATAACTAATAGTCCTTATTATTACCTCTTTAAAACATTTTAAAATTTATTAATGAGAGGGCTATGAGGAGAGAGAGAAAGAACCAGATATTATTCTGGCACATTTGCTGATGGAGAATGAACTCAGGACCTCATGCTTGAGAGTTCAACACTTTATCCGCTGTGCCAGCTCCCATGGTTTTATTACTCTCTGTAAAATATCTTCTATATAGAATTTTGTGATGTCCTACAAAAGTTACAATGTCTTGTGCACCTTAAACATTGTGCTAACAATAATAACACTAATTATGGTTGTTAGAGTGTTCAAAAGTGTGAAGGACTGGCTTGCCAATTACTTAAGAACCTATTTTAGTATATTAAGGAGGAAATTATCCTTTTTCATTGGTTAGCTGTCAGGTACTATCATGCCTGAGAATATAAAAGTGAGGTCCCTATGTTACTGCATTGAGTTTCTTGTAAACGGAAAATAACCTCATGAATAAGCTAAGGGAATTAGTTGAGACCTTTGTGATACAGTTGAAATAACATATCTTATACAGACTCTTCCAGAACTCATGTATATCAGTGTTCTCCCATTTCATAATTAAATATTAGTTTTACTGATGTAACATTTATTTATAGAATTATATAGGCTTCAGGTATAGTATTAAAATCAATTTTTTAGAGATTCTCCTTTTTTTTTTTTCCCCCAAAAGGTATATTTAATAAAAATGGAGGTCCTGAGAGGAATTCATTTTGCTCAGATGTGGCAAGTGTGATAAGCACATTATTTAATAACAGTCCTAGCCTCTGGTATAATCTGTATTTCCAGATCCCCTGGAAGACTAACATTGGGTGTTGTATGTGTCTAACTGGGGAATAGGTAAAAGAGAATTGCTTATTACATTAAAAAAAACTTTATTCATGAATCAGATTTTCTGTGGATCTATAATGAAAATGGTTTTTCTGGGCTTGTGTCAGTGCTGAAAAGTCTATGAGCAGATGGATTTGGAATTCAATCTTCTGCAAGAAACAAAGGCAAATGAAAAAGAACCTGTTGATAAATTTCTCTTAGTTTTATAATGAGTTTGGCTATTACATTAGGTTATAATTTAATGCATACATATAATAACTAGCTCCAGAGAGAATGATAAAACATTTTTAAAAGTATAGTAAATGTCTAGGCTTTACTCACAAATTCTATAAGACTTTCAAAGAATACTAGCACCAATTCTCCTCAAATTGTCAGAAAATTGAAGAGGGGGGAATCACTCCCAAACATGTTCTATGAGACTAACATCTCCCCAAAATAGGAAAAGACTCTACCAAAAAAGAAAGCTTTAAACCTAAATCCCTGATGAACATTGATTGCAAAGTTCCTCAACAAAATATTGGCAAACCAAATCCAACAGCATATCAAGAGAATAATTCACCAAGACCAAGTGGGATTCAACCCTGGGAAACAGAGATGACTGAACATTTGGAAGTCAATCATGTAATCCACCAAAGATAACATGGTCATATCAATTGATGCTGAAAAGGTATTTAACAAAATCCTACTCTGAATTATGATAAAGACCCTTCAGAAATAGAAGGGCAATTCCTCAGTGTAATAAAAATCGCTGATGACAAACCCGCAGCTGACATTATTCTTACTGGAGAAAGGTTGAAAGCTTTTCCCCTAATACCAAGTACTAGACAAGGATATACACTGTCATCTTAATTACTCACCATAGTACTCAAAGCCCTCACCACTGCAATCAGACAAGAAAGAGATATCAAAGGTAAACATATTGGAGAGAAAGAAACCAAACTATCACTATTTGTTGATGAGATGGTAATATACCTAGAGAATCTCCAAGACTCCACCAAAAACTTACTGGAAACAATCAATTCCGTAAAGTAGCAGGATACAAAATAAATACACTTAAGCTTGTGGCATTTCTATATACAAATGAGGAGTCAGAATACAGGGAAATAAAGGCCTCAATTCCATTTACAATTGAACCCAACAAGATAAAATACCTTGTGGTGAAATTCATGCAGGAGATGAAGACCTTTATAGGGAAAAATAGAGAATGACACACAGTGTCAGCAGATGTTTGGGTTGCTTGCATTTTTGGCTAGTATGACATGAACATGAGTTTACAAATATCTCTTTGAGAGAGGTCAGGCAGTGGCATACCTGGTTAAGGGCTCACATTACAATGCACAAGGACTTGGGTTCAAGCTCCTTGTCCCCACCTGCAGGAGGAAAGCTTCACGAGTGTGAAGCAGGGTTGCAGGTGTCTCTCTGTCTCTCTCCCTTTTTATCTATCATTTCCCTCAATTTCTTAGTCTCTATCCAGTAACGAGTATATATATGGAGAGAGAGAGAGAGAGAGAGAGGTGGAGAGAAAGTTAAAAAAAAACAACAACAAATATCTCTTTGAGGTTCTGCAGCAATTCTTTTGGATCCGTGTGCAGAAGTAGAGTTGCTGGATCATATGAATTCTTCCTTTGTTTGAGAAGATCCCAAACTCTTTTTTTCTACTCTGGTTGTACCATGTTATAGTCTTACCAGCAGTACACAAAGGTCCTAATCTCTCTACAATCTCATCAAATCTTGACATTTCTATTTTTCAAATATTGATTTTATTCATTACACATGTGAGAGAATGTTACAGGGGGTAGGGGGGAGAAAAAGAGAGACAGAGAAACTATAGCACCAGTCTGACATATGGGGCACTGGGGATTGAACTATAAACCTTAGGGATGTAAGTCCAATGTTCTGCCAGTTAGGCTATTTCACCAGATGCATTATTTTCTATTTTTTTTAAAAATAGAATTCATTTTTTATTCCCTTTTGTTGTCCTTGTTTTTTATTGTTGTAGTTCTTATCGTTGTTGTTACTGATGTGGTTGTTGGATAGGACAGAGAGAAATGGAGAGAGGAGGGGAAGACAGAGAGGGGGAGAGAAAGACAGACACCTGCAGACCTGCTTTACCACTTGTGAAGCAACTCCCCTACAGGTGGGGAGCCGGGGGCTTGAACCGGGATCCTTTCGCTGGTCCTTGTGCTTTGTGCCACACACTTAACCCGTTGGGCCACCGCCCGACTCCCCAGAATTCATTTTTTGATGGAGGGCAAGAGAGGTAAGTACTCACATGAGTTCCCACGTCCCCAGCAAGGATCCTACTCTTCTTTAAAAATTCAGCCACCATGCTGTTCAGAAATTTATCAAAAGCTTCCACGGAGGGTGCCACACCTTTGGAAGAAAAAAACTTTATTATGTCCTGGTAATTAAATGAAAAGCTGATATTGTCTTGACATAGGTAATGTGGAAGTTAGATGTTCATTATGTTTACTTCGCTACATTCATTTTCTCAATCACTTCTAAATGGAAATGAGTTTTTTTTCCTCCTCCAAAGTAAGAACTGCTCTCTATATAATCTCACCTAATTATCCTCCAAATCAAGGGGCACAACCCTAATATGATTGATGAGAAAACAGAAATACAACCAGAATATATTATTTAACCAAAACTATAAGCCAAGTAAGAGGCAGATCCTAAAACTGAACCAAACCTTCATAATCATAGCCAGTATTCTTTCTTTTATACTGACCTGCCCAAGTACTGTCACAGGTACAAGATTATCCTGGATGATTAAAAAATGATAGTGAACTCTAGAAAAGTAGGAAAAGGTAGCCAATTTTATATACTTTATTTCTTCTTTACTTCCATAGTGGGGAAAAGGCAACCATGTGGGCATAGAAATAACAGCAGTGTAAATAAATATCATCATCATCATCATCATTATCACCATCATCATTTTACCAGAGACCTGCTCAGCTCTGGCTTATAGTGCTGCAGAGGACTGAGCCTGTGACTTCAGAGCTTTAGGTATGAGAGTCTTTTGCATAACCATTATCTTCCCTGCTTAATACACATTATACTTATTTATTTACTTATTTATTTACTTATTTATTTATTTTATTCATTTATTTTTGCCTCCAGGGTTATTGCTGGAGCTCGGTGCCAGTACTGCGAATCCACTGCTCCTGGAGGCCATTTTTCCCATTTTTGTTGCCCTTATTGTTATTGTTATTGCTGTTGGATAGGACAGAGAGAAATGGAGAGAGGAGGGGAAGACAGAGAGGGGTAGAGAAAGACAGAGACATCTGCAGACCTGCCTCACCACTTGTGAAGCAACCTCCCTGCAGGTGGGGAGTGGGCCTCCAACTGGGATTCTTATGTTGTGCTTTGCGCCACATGCGCTTAACCTGCTGTGCCACTGCCTGGCTCCCAATATGCATTTTTTGATCTGCCAAGTAACTAAAAATTGGTCCTAGCAACCCAATTTTCTGTGCTCTGGATTTCTTTCTCTCTCATTTTTTAATGAATGGGGAAAAATCTACATATCTGATTTTGTGTCTCTAATATTAAAACACATGCTATTTAGAAACTTAGAATACCAAAACCAAAATCCCCAGGATTCTCTCATACTGTATAGAAGTACTAATGTTCATCAGCCTATAGGATAAAGCTTCCTTTCTTCTCTCTTTGTCTGATTGCTCATTTTGACAGATGAAAGAATGATGGAAAGACTTTTCTGCTCTTCCACTCTGACTTCTAAGCAGACTATAGTTAGCTTGAAGTTCAAAAATACAGCATGCATACCAACTTCTAGAATATAAAAAAGGAGTAAGTCTACAGAGTCCTTATGGATCCATCCAGAAACAGACAAAACTGTTTGCTGCTGTGAGAGAGTTCTGAGAGATCTCTGCTGAGAATTCAAAATAAGAGAAAGTTTTAGAACTGTGATGGAGGCCTCTGTATAGCAAGAGTCACAATGATAAAAGGGAATATTTTCTAATTTCCTTTCATCATTCAGCTCTGCTCACACCTCCTCCGGGCAGCCTTTAATGACCTGTCTTTCTCTCTAGCCTACCTTCTTTGAGCGTCTCTTAATCAAAGCATTTTCAGTCCTGAATAGTAATGTATCATGACCAAAGATTCTGGGAGATTAGGGCTGTGTATAATTCATCTTAGATGTCCTTGCACCTAGCATAGTACTTGTCACTTGGCTGGCATGCAAAAAATATTGCTCCAACTCTTCCGCCAAATTTCCTATTAAAGGGGCGAAAAACCACAAAAATCATGAAACATATCATAACACTGGTATCCTAAGAAGTCAGTCTTCAATTTGAACATATGATAGGTTTGTAATAGATTTGTTGCTTCTAAAAATTTTTCTTTAAATAAAACAAACAAAAAATTTCAACTTTAGGTATAGTGTCACTGTAATGATGACATTTATATTTATGGATTGTTCTTAAGATTTTGTTAAAAATAGATAGTGACTATACAGCTATCAAGAACAATGAACCCACCTTCTCTGACCCATCTTGGACAGAGCTAGAAGGAATTATGTTAAGTGAACTAAGTCAGAAAGATAAAGATGAGTATGGGATGATCCCACTCATCAACAGAAGTTGACTAAGAAGATCTGAAAGGGAAACTAAAATCAGGACCTGATCAAATTGTAAGTAGGGCACCAAAGTAAAAACCCTGTGGTGAGGGGTAGACATGCAGCTTCCTGGGACAGTGGGGGGTGGGAGTGGGTGGGAGGGATGGGTCACAGTCTTTTGGTGGTGGGAATGGTGTTTATGTACACTCCTAGCAAAATGTAGACATATAAATCAGTAGTTAATCAATATGAGAGGGGGAAAATCAATTGTATGTCTCAAAGTTTTTCAAAACACAAACTGAATCTTTTTAATATATAGGCTGTGTATTTGATATGCGGACTCTCTCAAAAGCCTAGACCAAGTAGATTAGAAGCATCCAATAGCACAGCTATATACAAGATACTGGATACTGTACAGCAAACCACAACAAAAGGACTTTTCAAAGTTAACCCAATTACCAAATAATGTGATGATAACATTAACTATCGATTGTCTTTTTGAACCCTAAGACAGCAGGAACCTCACATCTCCACTATAGAGCCTCTACTTCCCCCAGTCCTGGAACCCTTGGATAGGGCCCACTTTCCCGTATGCCTCTCCCAATCCATATCAAATAATATTGCATCCACCGATCACAACCTAACCAACGCAACGATTGCCACCTCAACATGCTTCACCTCAGACTGTGTCCAGAGACTTCACGTGTGGAATGACAACCCTTCAGCTTCATTACTCGGGTGAGACCTTTCCTTTTATAGTACACTCTAATTTCATCTCAGGTGGTTCACTTTCTAACAAAGTCCCATAACCTAGATATACACCAGTTTCTGTGAGAGAGAGCTTATGTTCACACGTATCCATAAACTACTGCAAAATATATACCTGAAAGCAGAAGTACACTAGAGTTTGCAGTGAGTACCTCCCTAACACTTCCTCTCCACTATTCCAAGCTTTGGGCCCATGATCGCTCAACAATTTGTTTGGCCTCGTATGTTAACTCTCTTTTCAATCACCAGGTTCCAGATGCCACCAGGATGCTGGCCAGGCTTCCCTGGATTGAAGATCCCACCAATATGTCCTGGAGCTCATCTTCCCCAGAGACACACCCTACTAGGGAAAGAGAGAGGCAGACTGGGAGTATGGACCGACCAGTCAACGCCCATATTCAGTGGTGAAGCAATTACAGAAGCCAGACCTTCTACCTTCTGCAACCCTCAATGACCCTGGGTCCATGCTCCCAGAGGGATAGAGAATGGGAAAGCTATCAGGGGAGGGGGTGGGTTATGGAGATTGGGTGGTGGGAATTGTGTGGAGTTATACCCCTCCTACCTTATGGTTTTGTTAATTAATCCTTTCTTAAATAAAATAAAATAAAAAATAAAAAAAATATATAGTGAGAAATTTACTTGTTAATTAAGGAGAAATGGAAGTGATGTTATTTAGTATAGTTAAAAAGTTTGAAGGCTATCCATTCTGGTAACTATTCCACTCACTGTGACCTGACTTCACGCCAAGTAAGATAATGCTAAGTAGATTGAAGGCTAAGTACTTTTAAGAGAACTTATTTCGGTAATTGACTTGGAATGATTTGCAATACTAGCAAATATTTGTTTAAATACTCAGTCAATTTAATTACATACCTCCCAATTTTAGTTAGCTTGTTAGTTTTTCCAGATTTTTTTTTAAACCAAGAAATACAAACTGTAGGCTAATATCTCTTTGAATTAGTTGAACTTCAAAATATCAAGGTGTTATTTTCCCTTTGCTCAATGATAATGCTGATCTCTGGAGAGTTGGATTTTAACTTTGTCTTATTTACTTACAGGCTTTATATTTGTGGTCAGTATTCTTAGAGAAATGCCTTTTGATTAACAGATGCCAAGCCATCTGACACACAGTTACTGAGGAAATAAAAATATATGAAAATATATCCTTAGAAATAAAGTTTGCAGGGAGTCGGGCGGTAGTGCAGCGGGTTAAGCGCAGGTGGCGCTAAGCACAAGGACCAGAGGAAGGATCCCGGATCGAGCCCTCGGCTCCCCACCTGCAGGGGAGTCACTTCACAGGCGGTGAAGCAGGTCTGCAGGTGTCTGTCTTTCTCTCCCCCTCTCTGTCTTCCCCTCCTCTCTCCATTTCTCTCTGTCCTATCCAACAACAATGACATCAATAATAACTACAACAACAAAACAACAAGGGCAACAAAAGGAATAAATAAAAATAAATAAATAAATATTAAAAAAAAGAAATAAAGTTTGCTGAATCTTATATACCAAGTGAATAGTTAACAAATAGAGTCTTACAACAAAACCATAGATGTGGAAGAAACTTACAAGCCTCTGGCAGCTTTTCTTTAAAAAACACCACCTTTCAATTCATTCAAAGAATTTTAATTGTCATTATGTCCAGGGGAAGAAAATACCCAGCCTGTGCATTTGTGTTCACACAGTAATTTTTGTCCCAGGGTATGGAACACAAGGCACAGCTCCAACTATGCCTGAAATTCTAGAAGCATCAATGTGAATTTTGCTTGGCGAAAGCTTTTTTGGAAGATTTTTCTTCCCCAAGGCTTTTTTTCAGCCCCTCCAAAGCCTGATAGGATACAAAATGGGTCAGATAAGAAGGAAGTGCACGAGAGACAAGAATAGAGTTGCCAGATTAAATACAGCTCACCCACTTAAATTTGAATTTCAAATAATTGATAAATAAAAATTTAGAATATGTGTGTACCATGCAGTATATTTCATGTAGCATTTGGAACACACTTGTACTAAAAACTGTTTTATTTGAAATTCACGTTTAACTAGCTAGCCTGTACTTTTGTTCGATAAATCTTCAACTTTAGACAGGGAGATATTGCAAAAACTACTGTAGGTAAAGTAGAAAGCTTACCATATATGGTACCCTTTTAAAGAAACTAGGTAGCTTTTTTTTTTTTTAATCACACAACTTTTAAAAATTTTTAAATAGTATTAGCATGTCTTGAGAAGCATATTTAGGTAGAAATAGGCAAAAGTAAAACAATGTGATATGCTCATGTCATATCAAAATCATATTTGGCTTCTTTCCTTCAAAACTAAAGTTCTTACATTTAAATTTAATGACTTTTCTTGAAGACTGAAATCTACAGCATGATAATTCCTCCTTATTGACATTCTGGAAGCATTCTTTTTAAAATTACTTTGATTGTCTATGGCCATACCAGCCTGAACACGCCCGATCTTGTAAGCTAAAATTACTTTGATTATATACTTAGAATTCACTTTGGAGGAACAGTTGAAATGATAAATAAATTAATGCGGCTCAGGGATTATGCTCTCTTTTTAATTTTTTTATAGTTGTGGTTATTATTATTGTTGATGATGTTGTCATTGTTGTTGGATAAGACAGAGAAGTCGAGAGAGGAGGGGAAGACAGGGGGAGAGAAAAATAGACACCTGCAGTGCTTCACTGCTTGCAAAGCAAGCCCCCTGCAGGTGGGGAGCCGGGGGCTCGAACTGGGATCCTTAAGCAGGTCCTTGCACTTCATGCCATGTGTGCTTAACCAGCTCCCCCCCCCTTTTTTTTTTCCAGAGCACTGCTCAGCTCTGGTTTATGGTGGTGCTTTGGGGGACTGAACCTGGGACTCTGGAGCCTCAGGCATGAGTCTCTTTGCATAACCATTATGCTATCTACCTCCAGGGATTATGCTCTTAACAGGCATAGATGTTGGTAATTTTTGTTCATTGCACTTTGAAACTTTTCCCCTTTTTTCTTAGGGATTGTTTGACTCTGCTTAATGTCATGGTCATATACAAAGTATGGAGTCAGAAAGTTAAAGGAAATATTTATATATTATATTAACATATATATAATATATTGATATTAGTAGAAATATTTCTAGAGAAATAAATTATAAAACTAAGGCATGCACATAGTTAATAATGACAACAGTTGATGTGGCCTTACCTCCGATGACACCGTTAATTTCCCCATAGTTGTCAGGAGGCCTATGGGACTCTGCAGATAGCAACTCCAGTCTGCAGACTGCTTGCTCCAGTCTTTCTATCAGTCCCTGCATCTCTGCCATTCTATAAAAACACAGAACAGGCCACATGAGCAAGTTAGGGTGGATGAGCAAGCTGACACTATTAAACTTAACAGCAGCAAGAACGAAAATAAAAATTATTTAGAATAGTTTTAATTACCAAGAGAATATTTTTTTACATGTCAAGAAACTCAAAAGAGCATAAAACTTAGTGTAAAGCAAAATATATTGAGCTTATTTTCTATTTAGTTATTTTTACAAACCCCATATAATTTACACAAATACTCTACAAAATTAACACACATAATCCTTGGATGCTTCTTTGTTTTAAAATGCAGTCTAGATGTGGCACTTAAAAGCCCGTGAATCTATATCTCACCACCAGTACTGCCACCTCTTAGCTTGCTAAATGGTGGAGTTTCTTTTTAATTATTTCCAATAAATCATTCTGTTAAATATAATTCTTCAGGGGGGACATGAAGAATGTATATAATCATTACTTACTCGATTAAATCAACCCACCTAGAACAGAAGAACTCTGATTTCATCAAATAGACTATCATTTAGAAGGCAAACAGTCCATCACACCCAACATCTAATTGTCTTGCATTAGTTACTAGCTTGTTTTAGTTACTAAACTATTTTTAAGTGACAACTATTTTTTGTTATGATTATTTTGTTTTTGTTTTGTTTTTGACCAGAGTACTGCTCAGCTCTGGTTTATGGTGGTACTCTGTGAATTTAGTCACAGACACAGAATCCTTTTGCCCAACGACTATGCTGTCTGCCCATCTTTATTTTATTATTTTTGTCACAACCAAGGATTCATAGCTCTAGATTTTTTCAGCTAGAAACAGAGGGATAACACTGAAGCTTCCCCCAGTTTAGTGGGGACCAGGCTTGAACTTAGGTTATATGCATTATAAAGTAAGTACCCTCCCAGGTGAGCCAATTTGCCAGTTCTGTAGTTATTTTAATAGGGGAGATTTTTTTAAATAGGAGAGATTTTAATTTAAAATATTAGTTATTTGGTTTTTCCCTCCCTCTCTTTATTTTTCTCTCTGTTCTTTATTTTTAGTCAGAATTTAGTTTTTAGTTAGGTGGTTTTTGGACACAGGGAACTTTATTTATTCAGCATTCTTGACTAGGATAAATTGAGTTTGAAGATCACTAAGGGACTGAGAATAGAAGTGAAGCTGAGGGGCTAGAGAAATAGCTCACTAAGATAGTGTACTGCTTTGTCACATGTATGACCCAGGTTTAAACATGGCCAGTACTACACTGAAGGAAGGTTAGGTGCTGTGCTCTCATTCACACTTTTCTCTTAGCCTTTCTGTCTCTATCTAAAACGCAATAAGTGAATCAATCAAGTAAAAGATTACAAAAAATGAAGTGGACCTGTGTATTCATCACATTTCATGTGTCTCAGTAGATCTAAGGCAGCTACAGTGAGTATACACATCTTAAGTACTTAAAAATTACTGGCCCTGGAATGTGATTAAGACAACATCTGATGAATGCAAGTCAATCAAATTTGGCCAGGGTTGTGAGATCCAGTTTATACCTAGCTATACCAATCCATGACAGCTTTTGGAGAATTAAACATCCCTCATTTTAAGCAGTGTCTGTAGTTCTTCTCACTCTTGTGAACTTTCCAAGGATTTGTCTGAGCCAAAGATGCCTAGTATACTTCTGCCTCATAGACAATGCTACCCCAGAGTGTGGATAATTTTTTTTTAAAAAATTCTTTATTGGGGAATTAATATTTTACATTTGACAGTAAGTACAATAGTTTGTACATGCATAATATTTCTCAGTTTTCCATATAACAATACAACCCCCACTAGGTTCTCTGTCATCCTTCTTGGGCCTGTATTCCCCTCCCCCCCCGCCCCCGTCCCATCCCAGAGTCTTTTACTTTGGTGCAATACACCAACTGCAGTTCAGATTCTACACGTGTTTTCTCTTCTGATCTTATTTTTCAACTTCTACCTGAGAGTGAGATCATCCCATATTAATCCTTCTGTTTCTGACTTATTTAACTTAACATGAATTTTTCAAGGTCCATCTAAGATTGACTGAAAACAGTAAAGTCACCATTTTTTATAGCTGAGTAGTATTCCATTGTGTATATATTCCACAACTTGCTCAGCCACTCATCTGCTGTTGGACACCTGGGTTACTTCCAGGTTTTGGCTATTACAAATTGTGCTGTACATAGGTATACACAAATCTTTTTGGATGGGTGTGTTGGATATATCCCCAGGAGAGGAATTGCAGGATCATAGGGTAGGTCCATTTCTAGCTTTCTGAGAATATTCCAGACTATTCTCCACAGAGGTTGGACCAATGTACATTGTCACCAGAAGTGCAGGAGGGTTCATTTGACCCCACAATCTCTCCAGCAATTGCTGCTGCTACCTTTTCTGAGGTATGGTATTCTCACAGAAGTGAAGTGGTATCTCACTGTTGTCTTGATTGGGATTTCTCTGACCATCAAAGACTTGGAGCATTATTTCCTGTGTTTCTCAGCCTTTTGGATCTCTTCTGTGGTGAATATCCTGTCCATATCCTCTCCGCATTTTTGGATGGGGTTATTTGTTTTCTTGTTGTTGAGTCTGGCAAGCTCTTTATATATACTGGTTATTAAACTCTTGTGTGATGTATGGCATGTAAAGATCTTCCATTCTGTGAGGGGACTCTTGGTTTGGGTAGTGGTTTCTTTTGCTGTGCAGAAGCTTTTTAATTTGATGTAGTCCCAAAGGTTTATACTTGCCTTAGTCTTCTTTGTAATTGGATTTGTTTCATTGAAGATATTTTAACGCCATAATTCTAGAGTTTTAGAGTGTTCTGATATATGGCCTGTTTATGGTGGTCTGACTGTTTATAGAAGACCTTTCAGAACTTCTTTCAGGGAAGGCTTGGTGATAGTTGATTCTTTCAACTATTGCTTGTCTAAGAAGATCTTTATGCCTCCATCTAGTCTGAATGACAGTCTAACAGGATACAGTATTTTTGGTTGAAAGCCTTTCTCATTGAGCACTAGATAGATATCTTGCCATTCTCTTCTGGCCTGTAGTGTTTGTGTTGAGAAGTCTGCTGCTAATCTTATGGGTTTTCCTCTGTAGGTGACTCTTTGTTTTTCTCTTGTAGCCTTCAGGATCCTTTCATTATCCTTATTCCTGTTCATTCTAAATAGGATGTGTCTTGGTGTCTTTAAGTCTGGGTTAATTTTGTTTGGGACCCTCTGGGCTTTATGTCATTGATGTTGTCTAAACTAGAGAAGTCTCAGCTATTATGTCTGAAGGTTGCTTTCTTCCCCTCCCTCTCTTTCTCCCTCTGGTAAGCCAGTAATGTGTATATTATTTCTTTTAAAGTAATCCCATAGGTCTCTGTTGTTGTTTTCAGTATCTCTTAATCTCTTTTTGAGATCTCTTACTTCTTTTTTAGTTATCTCTAATTCATCCTCGTTCTGTCTTCAGCCTCATTGATTCTATTCTCTCTCCCCTCTACTGCTTTCTGGAGTTCATCTATTTTTTTACCCTGTTCTGATACTGCTTTAGCTTGTTCAGCTAGTTGTGTTCTTACCTATTTCAGCTTTTAGCTCTCTAATAACCTTGAGATAATTAGTGTTTTCTTCCAGAGTCTCATTTGTTGTTTCACATTTCTGATGACAATCCTTTCAAACTCTTTAGTCACTCCTATGATTATTTCTTTAACTAGTGTTTGGATGTTGACCTCATTATTTTGTGCTTCAACCTTTGGGAGGATTTTAGCTGGACTCTTGTCCTGGTTCATTTCTCCAATATTTCTTCTTGTTGGTTTAACCATTTTATATATTATGTTATGAGTTCCCTCTCTCAGTACTTTTCAAATAACTAGATTGCCTGGATTGACTTGTGTCTAAGTAAGGTAATTAAAGGGTTCACAGTTGTGGAAACTGACAGTTGTTTCAATAGTATTTTAATCCCTGAGTTGGAGTTCAGTGGCTTAAAAGTCTCTTTTGTTCTTTTTCTTCCCTGTAGGCTATGGGAGCCTGAGGGATTTTGAACTATAAGTAGGCTTCTTAGCTTAATCCATCACTCCTGACCAAGAGATAAAGCAGGGTGGGGCAGAGATAATATAATAGTGATGCAAAGAGACTCTCACAGCCCCACTGCTAGGCCACCAAGGTATAGATCTTCTCCTGAGTTTCCTGGTTAGTTCTCTGTCCCCTGATGTCAGCACAGGGCATCCCTGCCACTGCTCCAGATTCTGAGGGCAGTAGCAATGGAGACTCACAGTTGCATCTGGTGAGTGTTAGGGGAGTCCTCTCCTCCCTTCAGCAGTCTTTTTGTTTGTGAAAGAGATTGGAGGTGGTGTCTCAACTGGTAAACTGCTGGACTGTTACTAGCCACTTAATCTCTCCCTAGGCTCCTCTCTGTCCACGAGCCACAGGTGTTTGCACTCATCTGTGATTTGGTGGTTTCCTGAAGTCATTCTAGTCCTATCTTGTTGTGGTCCCAGATAATCCTTTGGTATTCCAAGTGTGGGTAAATTTTATTGCTCTACAATATGTAAATATTTTATATTTCTGCTGGGAACCAAATAACACATTTCTTTTTTATATTTTGTGTCCCATTAGTTTTGAGCTTAAACATAAAGATGGCGTTCCACTGCCATTTTAAAATGCAAGGTTGCAGGAGTTGGGCTGCAGCACAGAGGTTTAAGTGTAGGTGGTACAAAGCTCAAGGACCAACTTAAGGATCTGGGTTCAAGACCCTGGCTCCCCACCTGCAGGCGGTGAAGCAGGTCTGCAGGTGTCTATTTTTCTCTCCTCCTCTCTGTCTTCCTCTCTTCTCTCCATTTATCTCTGTCCTATCCAACAATGAAAACATCAGTAACAACAACAATAATAACTACAACAATAAAACAAGGGCAACAAAAGGGAATAAATAAATAAATAAATAAATAAACAAACAGCAAGGTTGCAGTTATCAAAACATGTGGATAGGTCTGTAATTCTGTGTCCCAATGTCAGATGGTCATCAGATATGGATGGGGGAGCTCACTGTCTGTTTTGGAAAGCCATCTCCTTTCAAACTGCCAGCAGCTACTCTTTCAAAATATGGGGCAGTGTTCCCTGCATAGCTGAAATCAGCATTTAATCCCAAGGGGATTCAGAATTAGAAGTTTCTCATCTATTCTTTTCCTCTTGACGTCAGAGCTTTTGCTTCTATTGCAACTGAGGAAAGAAAAAAGGGAAAAAGTAATTTATTTGAATCATTTATATAGTCTTACAAAGGAAGTGGATATACTATAGGTATGTGAAGGTCATTTGAGAAATGATAAAAGTCTCTCAAATCTTTTAACAGTTCCCATCTGTTCATAGTTATCTATGTTCCCTATTATTCAATTTGCCAAATGTTACCACCATAGATTTTTTACCACTATAGACCATTACAGGAGAATATGTTTGCCTTGTTAGCAAACTAGTTCCCTGTCACCCAACAGGAAAGCACCAACTGCCTTCAGCAGCTCCCAGAGTTGTTTTAGAAAGGTCTGTTACATTTCACACTTAGGGCTGCTGTTCTTGACTGTGGCTTAACCAGTCTCCTTGATAAGTCCCAAACTTACACTATCTAATAGTGCTCCATATGTTGAAAGACAATAGGAGTTAGCCCACAAACTGCAGGGCTGGGCAGATTGGTGTGGAATGCAGTCTTAAAGTGAATCAAATGCCACTTCATGTAAAATCACAAGGAACTGAGTCTTGTCACAGCCTTTTAAGATGCCAAAATAAAACTCATGCAAGGAAGCTGGAAAGATGCCCCAGGGCTTAAATTTTAGAACAGTTTCTATGAGAAATGAAAGGACAAATAAAAGTAAGAATATACCAGGTTATTAAAAATATACAAGTAAGCATTCTCAGAAAGAAAGTATCCAAGATATTGGCTGTACCTTCTTTGTGGATGTGTGCACACAGTGATACACATATTTGTCCCTGTGTATGCCCTCAATGGCTACCTTGGCTATGAAGAATGAAGAAAGAACAGAACTATAGACTCGACAAATTCTTCCCAGGAAGTTCCATTCACCTTGGGTTTTCAAATTGGATTTAGACCTGTCTTGATTGGAGGTGGGAGTCAGGAACTATGCTAAGGAAATGGATAGGGCAGCTTTAGCAAATGTAGACAGCACAACGAAAGTGATGAGTGAGTCAGAGACTGGTGGATAGATGCTTTTGTTTCAAGAAGCCAATCGGGGAGGAGGACATGAGAATATGGGAAGATGCCTGGGTTTAAGATTGTTCTGAGAATCAGATGAGAAGTGAAGAGAACCAGATACACAGCTGGGGTTCAGAGACTAGGCTAGATAACACCATTCAAAATAGTTACCCTATCGTAATCAAGTAGACACCAATCCCAAATTGAGGTCCCTTATAACTTACAAATTGTAGAAAATAAACACAGACATTTGACTATAGTGTAAAAAGGGTAGATGGGAAAGAAAGGGGTGAGGAAACTGAATTCTACAATTCTCTTTTTAAAGAATCTGCTATAGGAAGCTACCCATAAGGGCAATCTTAATTCCTTATTTTGTGTTTACTTTGGAGTATTCCTTTTTGAGTGCATTTTAAACATTTTTTGTTTTGTGATTAAATAATGGCTTATAAGACTATAAGATTAGATGTATAGTTTCATTCCTCGCCTCTCACCAAAGCTGAATTTCTTTGTGCTGTCAAATCGAACATATACTCATTTGTTTACTCTTATTTAAATTGATTCCTGCTTTCCATTCTTTAAGGTTTAATTTTTATGTTTGCTAAAAATGAAGCAAGTACAAAATGTAAAGAGTTAACAGCTTAATATGATTTATTATAAAAACCACATTCTTATAACTGCCCTATCTACACTTTGTCTTGAAAATCAACCATTTTCAATTATTTTAGCTGGTTTTTAGTAATCACCTATTTATTTTTGTTTAACAAGCTTGCATAGCAATGTCTTTTTTTTTCTTTCAGTTTAGGAGTGATCCATTGAATTACCAACTATTTTCTTACCCAATCTTCACAACATTTTTTTTTTTACACCAGAGAACTACTCAGTTCTGGCTTATGGTGGTGCTAGGGATTGAACATGAGACTTTTGGTGCCTCAGGTGTGAAAGGCTTTTTGCTGTCTCCATTATGCTATCTCCCCACCCCAACACCACATTTAAAAAAAAAAAAGAAAAGAATACCCAGATTGCTCTTAATTTGTTTTAGCACGTCAATACAAACACATTTCCTTTGTCCCATATTTTCAATCGCATCACAATTTCTTTAAAAAGAAAACAGACTTTATTATTCTTATTTTCTGAGCCTGACATTTGATATGCAGATGACCCCACCCATGTGTCCTGGAGTCTGTTTTCCCCAGAGCCCTGCCTCACTAGGGAAAGAGAGAGAGACAGGCTGGGAATATGGATAGACCTGTCAATGCCCATGTTCAGCGGGGAAAGCAATTACAGAAGCCAGACCTTTCACCTTATGCATCCCATAATGACCCTGGGTCCATACTCTAGAGGGATATAGAATAGGAAAGCTATCAGAGGAGGGGGTGGGATAGGGAGTTCTGGTGGTGGGAATTATGTGGAGTTGTTCCCCTCTTACCCTATGGTTTTTGTCAGTGTTTCCTTTCTATAAATAAAAGAATGCATTTATTTGTTAATGAAAGAGAGAAAATCAGAACATCACTTTGGGACATGTGATGCCAGGGATTGGATTTATGGATGTAAGTTTAACACTTTATCCACTGTGCTTTCTCCTGGGCTACAGTATCAAAATTTTTATATGATAACATCAACACAACCGTGACTATTTTCAGCTAAACTAAAATTATTTTGCAGATTTTGCACAATCTGTTTTCCTAGAACCATGATTTTCAACTTCTCATTTTTCTGCATACACACTTTCCCCAATTTTCCAAAAGCTCAACATTTCTGTGAAACCTTCCTAAGAAAAAAAGGTACAAAGCATAGAAGCAATCACCACTAGTTTATATGATTTCTTTCTTTCTTTTTTATATTTATTTATTCACTTTTGTTGCCCTTGTTGTTTTATTGTTGTGCTTATTATTGTTGTTATTGATGTCATCAGGCCAGAGAGAAATGGAGAGAGGAGGGGAAGACAGAGAGAGGGAGAGAGAAAGATAGACACCTGCTGACCTGCTTCACCGCCTGTGAAGTGACTCCCCTGCAGGTGGGGAGCTGGGGGCTCCAACTGGGATCCTTACACCGGTTCTTGTGCTTCTCACCATGTGCACTTAAACTGCTGTGCTACCACCCAACTCCCCTAGTTTATATGATTTTTAGTGTTCCCAGAGACAAAAAGTAACTTACGTTTGAGTCACAGCACAATAGATATATCAAAGTATTTGCTTATATGAGGTCTTGAGTGTGATCCTCAACCCTGTATATACTGGAATGGTTTGCTGTTCCTTTACTTTCCCTTGTAAAATAGAAAAATAAACCTTTTTTTTTTTAAAGGAAGATACTAATTTATGGACAGCTAACACACAACCTAAAATAACACATGTAAAATCAGCATAGTAGGGGTGTCAGGTGGTAGAGCAACCTGGTTGAGCGTACATGTTACAATGCACAAGGACCCAGGTTCGACTCCCTGGTCCCCATTTGCAGGGGGGAATTTTTGTGAGTGGTGAGGCAGTTCTACAGGTGTCTCCTTTTCTCTCTTCCTCTCTGTCTCCCCTTCCTTCTCAATTTCTGGCTGTCTCTATCTAATAAATAAATAAAGATAACAAAAAAATTTCAAATCAGCACCGTAAATACACAGCTTATATGAAACAATTCCCCGGGACAAGGTATGGCTGTACCACTCTCCCTGCTCAGAGTTCTAGAATAGTTGTAGCAAATCCAACACATTTTCTGTTTTTTTTTTTTTTTTTGCATCTTGTTGTAATAATAAAAGCCCTCTTCAAATCATTAGCAGAAATAGTGCAAATGCAAATCTTTCACAAAAGCCAAGTGGCACTGATTTGAACTTCTAAAGTCATGAATACCTGTGCTTAATATTTTTTCTTTATTTATTGGGAGGTTAATGGTTTACAGTATAGTTGTTGACACATCTTCTCACCTCACCAAGACAGGTGTCTTTAAAGCACTCTCACCCCTCCAAATAGTACACATCATTGTGTATCAGGACCTGAAAACCTCCTCCCTCCCCACCCAGCTCTTTCTGTCCTCCTTCCCCAGGGACCTTTGTTTTGGTGCAATGTACCAAACCAGTCCAAGTTCTTTCTACTTGGTTTCCCCTTTTTGTTCTTGTTTCTTAAGTTTTACCCATAAGTGAGATTATCCCTTATTCATTCTTCTCTTTCTGGTTTTTCTCACTTAACATGACTCTCCATCCTAGGTGAGGTGAAGAAAGTGATATCATCATTCATATATATATATTTTCACTATTTTTGTAGCCACTTATCTGTTGTTGGACACCTAGGTTGCTAATTACTCAGCAACCCATATGCACAGTGACAGATGAGTGGCTAAGAAAATTGTAGTATCTGTACACAATGGGATACTACTCAGCTGGTAAAAATGGTGAGATTATTTCCTCTGCTGTACCTTGAATAAAGCTTGAAGGAGTTATGTTAAATGAGATTACTACAAAATGAAAAGGATGAACAGTGGATGGTGGAACTTAAGAAACAAGGACATGGGAGTCGGGCGGTAGCTCAGTGGGTTAAGCGCAGGTGTAGCAAAGAGCAAGGACCGGCATAAGGATCCCAGTTTGAGCCCCCGGCTCTCCACCTGTAGGGGAATGGCTTCACAGGCGGTGAAGCAGGTCTGCAGATATCTTTCTCTTCACCTCTCTGTCTTCCCCTCCTCTCTCCATTTCTCTCTGTCCTATCCAACAATGACGACAACAATAACAAACAACAAAACAACAAGGGCAACAAAAGGGAATATATATATATATATATATATATATATATATATATATATATATATATTTTTTTTTTAAGTAATTTAAAAAAGAAACAAAAGACAGAAAGGTAAAACAGAAAGTAAGACTTGGACTGTGTTTGGTGTGTTGTACCAAAGTATGAGACTGGGGAGTGAGTATGGGTAAGGGGCAGGGTCCAGGGTTACTTTGGGGTCCTGATTCATGATGGTAGAAAAAGATATAAATTGGGAGAGAAAGTGTTTTGCTCTCTCCTAACATGGGGAGGTGAGAAATTGTGTCCATGTGTCAACACTGTACTGTAATCACCCCTTAACACACAATAAACTTAAAAAAATATTCATCTTTAAACTTTTCCACATTTGACATGCCTCATTTCAACAAGATCATACACATCTCAGCTTTTCAGCAGCATCTTTTCTGGAGAATTTCTCCAATAAAATTGCTCTAAGGACCTGCTGTATGCTGTACACTTGTAACTTAAGACTTGCCTTCACCTTCACTCTAGGGATTTCTCTGCCCTATCCTCCCTCTAATGTGGTATCACCTGTTTCTTGAATAGCAACTCTCCTCTCTCTCTTTTTTGTACTTCCTTAATTTGGGAAGAGCTCTGTCATCTACAAAAAAAGTATATGAAAACTAAAATCTTCTGTGACCTTGCAAATCTAAAAACTTATTTAGCTCTTACACTTGACTGGCAGTTTGTCTGAATAAAGGATTGTAAGATAGACATTTTTCTCAGGGAGTCGGGCGGTAGCGCAAGGACGGGTGTAAGGATCCCGGTTCAAGCCCCCGGTTCAAGCCCCCGGCTCTCCATCTGCAGGGGAGTCGCTTCACAGGCGGTGAAGCAGGTCTGCAGGTGTCTATTTTTCTCTCCCCCTGTCTTCCCCTCCTCTCTCCATTTCTCTCTGTCCTATCCAACAACGACAACATCAACAACAATAACTACAACAATAAAAATAAGTGAAAGAAATACTGAAAAAAAAAGAAAATTTTCTCAGAATCTAAAAAGTATATTCACTGTCTTCTAGCTTCTGAGGTTGCTACTGAGTCCAAAACCAATCTGATTTTTTTCATCCTTTAATTTTGTTTTTCCCATCTGTCATTGCATACAAATATTTTCCTTAAAAGTGATTTTCTAGAGATGTAGAAAATAAAGGAAAGTAGGCATTGAATATTTGTCTCTGGATGAATTTATAAATCATGTTTTGGGTGTTATTTTAAATAGTTTAAAATATTTAATCAATTCAAATTTATCTTCCACTAATTTCATGTATTTACAAATATATCACATAGTTCAGAAAGAAAATAGCTAGTTGGGGCCAGGCAGTGGTTCAGGTGGTGAAGCACACACATTAGAGTGTACAAGGACCCAGGTTCAAGTCCTAGTCCCTACCTGCAGGGAGAGAAACTTCCTGAGTAGTGGAACAGTGCTGTAAGTGTTTCTCTATCCCTCTTTCTGTCCCTATCTCTCTAAACTTCTATCTCTATCTAAAATAAATAAGTAAGAGAAAATAGCCAGTCAGTATTTTCCCACAGACTATCTTAGAAAATTAACATGTTTGAGAAACATCTCTCCTAGGTGAAAAGGCAGTTGCCATTGTTGAAGTGTTTTTTTTCTTCTCATTGGTGATTTTATAAAATCACATCTTTAAAGCACAACTATTTAGTGCCTAATATTATTCAACTAAATGCTTAAAGTCTGTGGTTTATACCTTTAGTTCAGTGACTGCTTCACAGTTCATATAGGGTGCATTTCTACTTTTTTTAATAGAAGTTTTCAGAAAGAAAGTGTTTCATACACTTACAAATATAAAGTCTCAACTGTTTTCCCCATCTTTAAATATATATAGATGAGATATAGAGAGATCCTAGCTTTGAAATCATTATCTGGGGGAACTGGGTAAAAATTTTTATTTTGCTTGCCTTTAGTCATTATCTGTCTAGGGTTTGTATATAGAGGCATACATGGTCACATAAAGTCTGTGACATGTTCAGAAATAAACATGTTAGTCACTACCATTTCATTTTGCTCTCAGTGGATATGAAGCGACAAATCACATCATCAACTTTGAGTATTGACAATATGGAACAATTTTCTAAAAGACCTGGTCAATAGTAAAGACTAGCTGAAAGCTTCAGGCAAGTCTATCTTAATTAATACACATATTTTCCAGCAATTCATTACCATCTGTTCCTTTATTTAGTTCTCCAGTAGCTTTTCTCAAGGTTGTATGTAATGGTTACTATAAAATGAAAAATGTGGAATGCAATTACTGTTTTCTTTCTCATTTTTCATTTTTATTTTACTTATTTATTTTTGAAGCTCCAAGGTCTCATGCATACATGAATTCACTCCCAGGCCAACTTTTTCATTCACATAAAGACAGGGACCATAGGAGAAGGAGAGACACTATAACAGAGCTTCCTCTTTTTTGCCTGCAACACTTCCCAGATAGTACCAGGATTGTACCTAAGCTGCACTCACGGCAAGGCAGAAAACCTGTTGGATAAGCTAGTTCTCTGGATTTTTTTTTTTTATATTTCTTCCTACACTTAAAAAAAAATTTTTTTTTTAGGGCTTCCACTACTCCAGGCTGACTTCTTTAGCCAGCAGAGATACAGAAAAAAAAGAGAAAAGGAGAGTAAGACACCAAAACACCAAAGCTTCTTCCACTGCAATGGGGACCAGATTCCGGAGAAGGCATACTATCCAGGTTAGTTATATTGCTAGCTCTTTCTACACATTTTTTTTTTTAAATTGCCATCAGGGTTATCTCTGGGGCTTGGTACTGGTATTATGAATCCACCACTACTGGTGGCCTTTTTTTTTTTTTCAGTTTGCTTTTCTTTCTTTCTATTTTTATTGAATAGGAAAGACAGAAATTGAGAAGGGAGGGGGAGATAGAGAGGGAGAAAGACACCTGTAGACCTGCTTCACTGCTCATGAAGAGTGCCTCCTACAGGTGGGTAGTGGGGGCCTGAACCCAGCTACTTGTATATGGTATATGTGAGCTGAACCAGTTGCACCACCGTCTGGCCCTCACCTGTGCATTTTTATAACACTGCTTTTGCTTCTATACAGTTCTCTTCCTGTACAAGTAACGCGCGCTAACCGATTGTGCCATTGGAGCTCCTATAGTTCTCTTCCTAAAGATATTCTTGTGGAATCATATTTTTAGAAAATAGTACTTCTTTCATTCCTCATATTATCTCACCCAAATCTTTGTTTATAAAAGAACAGAAGAGAGAATCTGAACATCACTCTGGTATATGCAATGCCAGGGATTGAACTTGAGATCTTGTGATTGAAAGTTCACTGCACCACTCCCTGGGCCCCCACCCAAACCATCTTACGCTTAGGAGAGTGGAGTCCACTAAAATCCTTACTCTTCACTCTAACCAGAAAGTTAAAAGCAGATAAAACTGACACTCTATGGTACCAAGTAAATGGTGATAACCCTAGAATAAGAGCCTACTTATCTACATTATATATTTCTATCTGTAGGACATACTTACACATAAAAACATTGCCTGGTGCTTTCTTTTCTGTTACCACTTGCACACTTCACCTCTTGAGGCACCAGCATAGGCTCTTGATGGACTGAGGTCCTATCTTTGTATTTCCCACTGAGTTCTACATGCTATCACATGCATTGAGAATTCTATAAATAATTTTTGATTGACTAATTAATTGGCTACCACTCACTGCCTTTCCCTGCTCACTCACTGGCACAATCCCAAATCAGGCAGAAAACCAGATTTTCATAGACAAAATTACCATTTAAAAGAAGATAATAAGTTCTGCCCACCTCAAAACCACTGTGCTTCTTTTAATGTGTACCTCTGGGTTTTCTATAGTTATTTTCTTTAGATTTTCAACTAATTTTTAATTGCCTTACAGAAAAATGTATAAAACAAATAAGGAGGAATACTACTTTGGTAACATTTTCCATGTAAATAAAGGATTTGGGCTTTCATAGTTTCCTGATTGCTAGTTTAAAGTTACTACTAGACCAAGGTGGAAAAATAATAATGGTGAATATTTCTCCTCTGGTAGTGTAAGAGAGTCTTAGATCCAAGGAAATCCAACAATTATGAGTCTAAAGATAAAAAAGAATAACAGATATGACTGACAGAAAATTGCAGATGTTCTAACTTTTCTCATGGTGAGGCTGGGCTTATATGTGAGCTCTCTGAATACAATAAAATCACAATGGACTGGTTTCTCTATAAATTTACTCAAATTAAGAACTATTTGTTAAGCTAACATCAAACCAGACAGCGCTAATGCACTAAATTCTTTTTACCATGACTATATAAACTACATTCTTTCTTTTCTTTGGAAGTGACCAATCAATGAAGGAAATGGTCTTGTAATTCACTATTATTAAATGGGGCAATAGTATGCATAGAAGTAATAAACCATGCCATGTGCCCATTTACTCATTGAATTGAATGTCGATTCACTCATATGTTTCATTCATTCAGCTAGTCCCCACTTCTTGCCAAGCAACTAATGCTCCTACTTAAGGAAATCAAAGGTGATTAAAATCAATTTATCTATTTCCTCTACTACTTTAGTGAAAGGGACCTGGAAGTATATCCTGCTCTGGCATGCCAGGATAATGTGTCACTAAAAAATACATTCATGCTGTGAAAATCCACACCTTCAGATCTTTTGCTTACTCTCTTATAGAGCATTTTTGGAGTTAGCATCTTGCCCAGTACAAAACTGTCACCATTTAAATTTTACTGCAGACAAGTTTCAAGATTCTCTGAGCTTTGAAACAGTGCATTCAGAATACAAGATGTCAGAAAATCATACAAGTGAAAGAACACTTCAAATGTTTCACAAAATTAGAGAAAACTACACACGCAATCCTGATTAGCCAATTGATTCCTCTAAAGTTTCTAATAACAATCTACAGCCGAGAGAGAAAGAGAAAACAAACTCTTTGGTTTGGTTTTCAAAAGGCCCTCACACCTCATCAGACTCTTGAGATCCAGTCATCGATGGCTTCCCCTTCCCAAACATGCGCTCCACCACCACCCCAAATCTACCCTTCTTTGTATGCTATAGTTCTGCATCTTCCACCATTTCACAGGTCCTTTAAGGCACTGATGAACCTATTCTCCAATGCTAAATCCTCTAAGGGACATCCATGTCCAACAAATTATAGAGGTAAACTCTCTGGAGGTATTTACTTTCTGTCACTTTCATCAAGTACACAGAAGAGTATCAGAGGATAAAGCAATCACATATAGAATTTATCTCCAATCCCAGTTGGCCTTCTCACTTTGGTAGTGTCACTCAGAGCAATGCCTGATCAATACTGTACTATAAACAATCCTCCTATAAATTAGAATCTGTGAAGATAAAAGGCTGGTAACTTGATGTAGTGGGCAAAGTAATTCTGGCATCAAAGGAGCCTTGATTTTAGATCCACTACCATGATAAACAGTCCGCATGACTCCAGGCAGATTATTTCTGACTGACTCTCACTTTTCTTGCTCCCTAAACATGAATTTATTCCTCCTCCTTTTCCTTTTTCTTCTTCTTCATAAAATGACTTAAGACAACATTGTGCAAATATGTTTTCAGCTATTCTGCATAGGATATGGGCTCTGTCTTCAAGGTTTCATAGTTTGGTTGAGACAGGTCAACACTACAGGCCAACAGGTCACAGGGAACCAACTGGGCTATTTCATTAGAAAAGCACCCGGTATGAACTGAGGAGTATATTTTGAAGTGGAGAAATTGAAACATCTCTACATTGTTGATAGAAAAGTAAAATGGCACAGTTACTGTGCAAAATACTACTACTACTAATAATAATAAAAGTGAAAAAAAACCTATGTCTACATTTGTCATAAGATTTAGTTATTCTACTTGTAGCTATCTACTTAAAAATTAAAATATATGGCCACAAGACAAAAACACTGGGATACAAATATTCATAGCAGTATCATTTCCTAATAGTAAAAAAGAAAGAGAAGGGGAAAAAAAAGATAATCCAAAAATCCATAAAATAAGGACTGGATAAATACAAATATGGCATGAATATAGTGGAATATAATCTGGTAATAAAGAGGAATGAAGCACTTATACACAGTAAAATTTGAATTGAATCTCTATAACATTTTGCTATGTAAAAGAGCCATAGTAATAGGACACTATGTACTAAATGATTTCAATTATATGGATAGCCAGAAAAATCTGTTGATAGTAGATTAGTGGATGCCTAGTCCTGATGATAGGAATAATAAATGACAATGGACCAAAAAAAAAAATCAGGATCACAATGTTAAATACAATGCTGCATATGCACTAAAACCACTGAACTGTGCACTTAAAATTTATGAATTCTGTGTGTAAAATTACACTTGAATAAAGGGTTTTTATCTTTTTTTTTTCTTTTTTGGCAGGAGTTGGGGACTTGAACCAGGATCCTTAGGCGCTTAACCCACTGCGCTACCCCCTTACCTTTGAATAAAGGTTTTAAAAATTAGCAAAAAAAAAAAAAAGAAAACGAAAAAAAAAAAAAAGAAAAAAGGTACTGTGATCTTCTTTATAAAGATGTACTGCGAACCAATTCACCCTGATTAAATATGCTACTTTTGTCTCCCAGCAAAGTCACAGGTGGTAATTAAATTTAACCAGAAACTGCCTTGAGTAGTTTATCCCATGCTCCTAAAACTAGTCATAGGAACCAAATTGGTGGTAAAATTGAATAGCAGGTCCCTTTATTCCCATCTTTCTTGTGCATCGAAATTACTGAGGGGATATGAGGCTTCCTAAATTCAGATTCTTATATTACGCCTTCCACATAATTAATTCAGTAGTTCTTAGTTTTCCTTGAAGCTGCATTTTAAAGATGCATATTACATAGTACAAGGAATCAAACAGAAGAAGTATACAAGATATATGCTGAGATAGAAAGTGAGAAAGGGTCCAGAAGGATGAATATATGACTCAACTGAGCTCCAGGAAGTAGGGAGACTACCAAAGCTTACTTAAAATCTAAATTAGGGCCTAGGAAAATAGCTCACGTGGATAGTGTGCTCCTTTGCCATAGAAGTGACCCAGGTTTGAGCCTGGCCCTCACCACAGTGAAAAAAACTTCAGTTTAGGAGGGAGGGAGGGAAGGAGGGAGGGAGGGAGAGAGAGAGAGACAGAGACAGAGAGACAGAGAGAGGAGTCAGAGCTTTCAAATAGGACTGTGGACCACCAAAAGATTTAAATTATTATTTTTCTACAAACGTGAAAGCAAAGAAAAAGAATCAGCTGAAAAGAGAAGAATAATGTGAGGAAAAACAGAGGGAGAAGTTAAGAGAAAGCACTGACAGGATAAAGGTATTTTTCAAGGATAGCCAAGAAAGGTAAGTTGGGGCCAGGTGGTGGCACGCCTGGTTGACTGCACATGTCACCATGTGCAAGGACCTGGGTTCAAGCCTCTGGAACCCACCTGCAGAGGGAAAGCTTTATGAGTGGTGAAACAAGGCTACAGGTGTCTCTCTGTCTCTCTCCCTCTCTATCTCCCTCTTCCCTCTTGATTTCTATGGCTTAGAGAGGAAGAGAGAACTGGACCTGGAAGAAAAAGGGGGCAATTATGTACAAATGTAGACAGTTGTAGAGATGATAGTTATGCCATGTCTGCAACCTTCGGAGAACTGCTGTGGCTTGCAATGGAGGGGCTGAGGATTCAGAACTCTGGTGGTGGGAACGGTGTGGAATTATACCCTTGTTAACATGTAATTTTGTAAATAAATATTAAATCACTATTAAAATAATAAAAAAGAAAAGCAGTGTAAAAAAAAAGAGAAAGATGCAAGAATATGAGTGAAAACCAATTTTTCCCCCCTAGACTTCTGTTTATCATCTTTAAGAACTTCATAGAGATTTAACTCACATTATACAATTCACTAATGTAAACTGTACAATTCAATGATATGTGCAACCACACCATGGTAGATTTTAGAATAGTAAATTTTCCCAGCTCATAAATGACCTTCAAATTACCATCTGCCCTACCCTCAATACCTAGCCATAAATAATACTACATTTACCTTTTGTCCCTATGAATTTTCTGATTCTGTTATTTTTATCTGGGTGGAACCATACAATATGTAGTTTTTGTGATTTGTTTCCTTCAGTTTCTATAGTGTAATTTTTTCAGGGTTTATACACATTACTTTATTCCTTTTTGTTGATGAATCATATTCTGTTGTATGGACATACCACATTTTATTTATCTAATCAGTTGATGACCATTTGGCTATTTTCACCTTTTGTCTGTGGTGAATAGTACTGATAAAAAAAATCTCTCTGTGTAGATTTTGTTTATATTATTTTTTCAGTACATAGGAGTGGTATGGCTATAGCATATTGTAACTCAATGTTTAATTTTCAAAAACCTTCCAAAATGTTTTTCACAGCTGCAAAATTTCATAATACCACCAATAATGTAAAAAGGCTCCAATTTCTCTACTTCCTCTCCAGCCCATGTTATTTTCTATCTTTTTATTGTAGTCATCCTAATGGGTATGAAGTGGTATCTGCATGTGCTTTAGAACTGCATTTTCTGAGAGATATGGAATTCCGGTGGTGGGAATTGTATGAAGTTGTACCCCTCTTTTCCTATGGTTTTGTCAGTGTTTCCTTTTTATAAATAAAAATAAACACTTCATTTTCTCTGCTTAATAATGATGTGATGCATCTTTGAATGGTCTAATTGACTAACTTTACATCTTCTTTGGAGAAATATCATTCATTGAGTTACTTCTCTTTTATTTTAATGTTGATAATTTTCTTTCTTTTCGTTCATTGCCACCAAGGCTATCACTAGGGCTTGGAGCCTGCATGATGAATCCACCAATCCTGGTGTTCATTTATTTTTCCTTTCTTTCTTTCTTTCTTTCTCAATTTCTTTCTTTCTTTTACTTCATCGTTTCTTTCTTCTTTTCTTTCTCTTTCTCTTGATAGGACAAAAATAGAGAGGGGAGGGTGAGATAAAGAGGGAGAGAAAAAGAGACACCTGTAGTCCTGCTTCACTGCTAATAAGGCTTCCCCCTTACAGGTGTGGACCAGGGCATGGATCTGGGTCCTTGAACATGGTAATGTGTTCACTTAGCCAGGTGTGTCACTGCCCATCTTCTTTTTTAATTAAAAAAATATTATTCGTTTAAATCAGAGCACTGGTCTGTTAAGGAACCTGGCAATGTTGGGATTAAACCCTGGACTTCAAGCATGCAAGTCCTGTGCTTTAATGCACTGAAATATCTCCCTAGCTTTATTATTTTTCTTATTATTGAGTTGTAAAAGTTCTTTAATTTTTTTTAGATACAAGTTCTTTATCTGATATATAATTTTAAAGTGTTTTCCCATTAGGTAGGTTATCTTTTCACAATGATTTGAGCTTTTTTTTTTTTTTTAATAATGGTCACATATAATTTTTAAGATTTTTTTTTTTTTAATTAACAAAAGAGGGAGGAGAGAACCAGAGCTACTACAGTGATCTAATTTGTAAGCCCTAGTTTCTAAACCTGTAAAGGGGTTGCAGATGGTCTTCTGAATATAATGTGTATAGCTTACAGAAACTTAGCACACTCTTTTTATGAATTAAGTATAGCATAAGTAGACATCACAAAAACAAATCACCATAATAAAGATGTCTGTTAGGAAGAATTCCAATCAAAATACCAAGATATCCAAATACCACTCTTGAAGGCATTTAACACCTGGTTATGAATTAAGCACATGAAGAATCTGGCTCAATCCTTTCTAAAGATTCCTCTCCAAACTCTCTCATCTGATAGCTAACAAACTAGTAGCAAACTACTGTCAACAAGACTAATATGCAGTCTCCTTCCTCTCCCAAGTTAAGAATGATTTTTATATTTTTAAATTCCTGGTTGAAAAAGAACAATAATATTTTGCTACTGGTGAAAATGATAGGAACTTCAAATTTCACTGTCTATATATGAAGCACATTCTTTTATGTAAAGCTGGATTCGAGTTACAATGACACAATTGAACAGTTGTTCAAAGAGAGCAAGTATCCAGAAAAGCTTCATTTACTGTTTGGTGAAACTATTACTACTAACCCAATCTCAAGGGCTTGCATTCTAATTAAACCTTATAACTAACTATAAGACAATTGCTCCAAAGATCACTGTGATATGGGCTTAGATATTTTCATCAAGAATACTAAGACACGTTCCTTAAAAGAAATCTTCTGACATATAAGGAGAAAAAAAAAAAAAAAACAACTCTGCCTGCAAACTTAATTGTGGTGCACAAACTCCATTGGCTTCTAAATTCTCATGACTATATATATATATATATATAAAATCAGTGGTTCTTGATGTTCTTTTTGCTAAATGTTCATCTGTGCATGGACTCTTAGTTCTGATTGTAGCTTAATTTAATATCCTAAATACAGTCAGACGTAAATGCAATCTGGCAGTCCATTTGTGGAATCGGAATCGGACATCACTCTGAAGAGTATAAAGGAAGGACATGCATACGTAATAATTAGCACCAAAGTAGTGCTAATGCTGCTACTTCTCTGTAGAGTCCTCTGGACCCAAAGTGGTCAGAAACCCCAGCTGTGGGCTGATGGTTTTGGAGCAACCCCTAAATGCTTCAGTTGCCTTTGCGCTTTTTAGAAGTGACTCATTATTCAAATCAGGTGCTGCTGAAAAGCCAGGTTCCTGTCTTTCTAGCACTTTCTGTTCAAGGTGGCTTTAGTCAGATCCAGTTCAAAGACAGTTGGCCAATACCCCCACCTCACCACCTACACCACGATGAGGCTGCAACCGAGAGGACACCCCCCTTTCGCCCCCAGTTAGATCGCCCAGGCTTTCAGCAGCACCCTGGCATAGAGGTCAAAGCTCCTCACTCAGCCCAGAGCCCGCTCCCCGCCTGCATCCGCCTTCAGAGCGGCCGAGACTCCGGGGGCGGGGGCAGGGCGCGCAGCCGCAGTGACCCAGATGAAGCAGCCACCCCCCACTCGCGCCCCCGCTTCTGAGCCCAGGGGAACCCCAGCATTCATGCCCCCCAAAAGTTGCCGCATCGCCTTTATTCCCCGTGAACCACCGCAGCGTCTGAGACCCCCCCTCCTCACGTTCCCCATTTCATGCAACTTCCTAGCGTACCCCAACCCCCTACCCCCGCCCGATTCCTGCTCCCCGAACCTTCTGCACCTCATCTTCGCAGCCAGGACCACGCCATTATTACCTGCTAGGGTGCCCTGGGCGCTAGTCCTCTGCAAGGCAAATCCTTGTGCGGCCACTAGCACCCTCCTCCCGCCTGCCCTTCGCCTGGCTCCCTCCTCCCTCCCGAATTGGAGTTGGTGTCAGTCACGTTGCTCTTGGGGAGAGTCGCCGGCGGCTTCCGGGAGCTCCAAATACAGACTCACTGAGTGGGAGAGAGAGAGGGAAAGCAAAGCTATGCGGGTGGAGAGTAGAAATAAGGGGGGAATGGGGAAGGGGGTGGTGGACAAGAAAAGGGGCAGATGGACCGTGGGAGAAAAGAGGAGATGGGGAAGGCAGAAGAAGGAGGAAAGGCTGCCAAGTACCAGGCTATGAAAAACTGAATTCACTACATTAGGCAGTGAGGTCTGGAAAGATCTAAGAGGCTCCTGGCAGAAGGGAGGGTCTTGCTGGAGAGGAAAATGGATATTCTAACCTTTAAGAGGATACCCTCAACTCTTGTAATGAAAAAAAGTATTTTACATAAAAGATCTTATAGAGAAAGAAGTTTCTGTTATTTACAAAACATGTGTAACTCAAATCAGTGTACTTTATCAGTGTGTGCTTGTGATCTCATTTTTGTTTATAATAATGATGTTGGAGACTGTTGTTAACACAGAAGGGAAACACTGATTTTCAATTTTTATCAGTTTGTTTCAATATGAAGAAGTGATTTTGAAGCTTTTGCTTGAAAGAATTAGGAAAGTAGTTTATGACTAGAGAGAAAAAGGGAAGGGGTTTGAGAATAACTGATGCTTTAAAGTGAAATTTCCAAACAAGAAGGTAAATGTCTTAAAAGGGTATTTTCAATCGGCATTAAAATTGCCTCTAATTCAATTCTACAATGCTTTTTCTGACCTCAGAAGTCACAAATTAAATAAAGGTCATTGCTGTTACACATTACTCTCTGTCTACAGTGGTGATATTGTGGGTACTTTATCTACCCATAGTCTGGAAAGAGGAATACACATGAGCCTTTGAATATATATTGTCAGAACTACTGTCATCCTTATTACACACATGCTATGCATAATTAGAGTTGGAAAGCAAGGAGAGATATTGATTTCATCTAAATCTTTTCATTCCCTTGAGAGTCCCATCCAAATCTGCCTTTCTCCTTCACAGAACAACTTACTATCTCTGCAGGAGGTTGTTATGCTAACTTCTAAATCTTCATCTTCTCTACCTCAAAATTTCTCTTTTCTCTGCCACACATTTCACTTGAATCAATGTCCCCTTCCTTGCCAAAGCTAACAAAATTTTTCCTGTACCGTCTTGAGTCCTTACTATGTATCTGCGCCTCCTTTTCTCTATCAGTTTTTTTCCTCCAAGATAACACCCTCATTGCCACCAGCCAGGCAGAATATCTAAAAACTGATTTCCTGATATGGAGGAGTTATACTGAGCTGTCTCTTCATGGAGCAGCTGCAAAGTATAACAGAGCTGTAGGTATCACATCCTCTCTGCTCACCACCTTCGTCACCGCCTTCCCCTCCACCACCACCCACAGTCTCAGCCTTTTTAGCTGCACTTTGCTCTTGGCTACGTAGTTCTTGTACATAGCAATAAATTAGAGACAGCCGCACACAACTTCTTTTCTCCAATGGGAAGGTTTCTTAGTCATTATTTTGATGGCTTTGTCCACCCACAAATAGTGAAGGGAGACAGGAATGAGCAAAGATGTTGACTGGATGAGCTATAAATAGAGGAAAGCTAAGGTGAACACCACCACTTTCCCTAGCACCAAAGACACTAAAAAAGTGACACTTTCATTTGTTCACTAAGTAGAGATTCTTAGCTTGATATCTTTAGAGAGACTTCAGGAGTCCGTGAGCACTATGGAATGTATATAATAGTTTGTGTTGTACATTTAGCTAGAGGATGATGCATAGCTTTTATCATAATTGTTGGAGTTATTTGTCTAAAAATTGATAGAAATATCAATGATTTATAGAAGTGCAAAACAAAGAACCTTGGTTCCCTTCTGCTTGGAGTTTCTTGGCAAAATCAACATCTCATCTTCAACTGGATTCACAGGCTCTGGTTCTCCTGAGTAGAGGAGCAAACTGCCTCACTCAGAAGAATCTGGGCAGACTGTGTGTGGTATGTCTAACCTCTCAGGGGCATCATATTTTCTTTGTATTTGTTTGTCATCAAGGCTTTGCTTAGAGCTTCACACCTATACAGTTCCACCACTGTGGACAGATCCCACCTGCTTTTATTTTTCTATAAAGGCTGAAAGAGACAGTAAGGAATAGAGAAACAGAGAGAGGAGAGATATCACAGTATTATTCTACTTCTGATGAAATTTCCCCTGTGCATGGTGGTCCCATGTAGTGACTAGGGACTCAAACCAGTGTCCTTGCACATGGATAAGTATACATTCTATTGGGTAAGCTATCTCCTGGTCCTGATATCGCCTTTTAAAAAATATTTATTTATTCCCTTTTGTTGTCCTTGTTTTTTTATTGTTGTAGTTATTATTGTTGTTGTTATTGATGTCGTTGTTGGACAGGGCAGAGAGAAATGGAGAGAGGAGGGGAAGACAGAGAGGGGGAGAGAAAGGGCAGGGATCTTCTGGAATGTCTTGATGTTAGGATCTCCTTAAATCTGAAAAAAAAAAATTTTGTCATTTAACACACTCACTCACAAAAACAACTGGCCAGTTATAACATAAGACATACAGGGAAAGGGTAGGAGAGAGGTCTCTGTGAGCCAGATTTTGCAGGTTCTGCCATGTCGTATTACGGGTCCTGGGATGTATCCTGCATCTGGTCCTCTTGTAGTATTTCTTGTTCTTCAGGAATAACAGCGCCATCCTGCGGGTATTGTCGGACATGGCGGGCAGGAACCCAGACAGGTTTAGAGAAATTTTGAGGGAAAATGCATGCGAAACCCCTACCCATGGTCAATAATGGGTCAGGCCCTTTCCAAACTTTATCGAGTGGGTCTCTCCATTTGACCTTAATAGATGGAAGGGTAGATGGTGTTTGCCAGTGAAGAATAATAGGGGGTAAGGCCGAGTTATTGTAAATATTAAAGAGATTTAACGTAGTTAAGGCTTTTGCTAGCTGGATATTGGGGGGATATGTTCCTCCTTTATCTTTATTTAGTTGAGCCTTCAGAGTTTGATGGGCCCTCTCGACAATGCCTTGTCCCTGTGGATTGTAGGGAATGCCCGTGGTATGAGTAATATTCCAGAGGGAACAAAAATCTTTAAATTGTTTGCTTGTAAACATAGGTGCATTGTCTGTTTTCAAAAATAATGGGACCCCCATAATGGCAAAACAAGAGAGCATATGGCTTACAAGCTTTTTAGCACTTTCTCCTGTCTGAGCTGTAGCCCACATAAATTTAGAAAAGGTATCAATTGAGACAAACACATATTTTTGTTTGCCAAAGTTTGGTATGTGGGTGACATCAATTTGCCAAATAGCATTAGCTTTTAAACCTCGGGGGTTAACCCCAAGGGTCTGGATAGCAGGTGTCTTTATGAGACTTGCACAAGAAGAGCATGTAGCAAGGATATGTTTTAACTGTGATACAGGAACATCAGGGAATCGAGCTTGAAGGCCTTTAAGATTAACATGGGTTAGAGAGTGAAAATTAGCAGGATCAGAGACAGAGACTGGGAAAGTTCCTGTGGAGGCAAGGCGGTCAACTGTGGCATTCCCTTCGGACAGGGAACCAGGAAGAGGGCTGTGGGAACGAAGGTGTTGAATATACAGTGGTTAGGTTCGAGCATAGAGGCGATTTGAATCAAGAGAGGGGAAAGTGGGTTGTCATCAATTTTCACATACGAACGAGCAAGCCATGGAAGTAAGTTAACAGTATACACACTGTCAGAAAAAAGGTTGAAGGATTCTGGTACAGCTTTTAGTGCAAGAAAAACAGCATAAAGTTCTTTGTACTGAGGGGAGTTATCAGGAAGCTCAGTAAAGAGAGGTTTAGGAGATTGTTTGTCTGGGTAATATATAAGGGCAGCAGCTCCCCTTTTTCCGCCATCAGTAAAGATTGTAGGAGCAGAGGGAATGGGATCCCGAGAGAAAAGTTTAGGTGCTAGTAGAGGCAGAAGAGGTAAAGAAGCTATCAATTTATTAGAAGGAAAATGGTTATCTATTTGTCCTGGAAACCCCACGAAGCTTATGGCAAAGCGGGAATGATGGCGTATAAGCCACTCTGTATCTGTGAGAGAAAAGGGCAGAATGATTAAATCCGGTTCTTTCCCTAAGACCTGCACAGACCTATTTCTCCCTTGGCGAACCATGAATGCTAACGCATCTATCTCAGTGAGGAGTCTTGGAGCTCCTCCTACTGGTGTGTGAAGCCATTCGAGAACCCCATGGTCTTGCCACAGTGCCCCTACTACTGTGGGGGTGGAGTTGAAGATTAGAAGGTTTACCGGAGAGGAGGGGGAGAATCGAACAAGGTGCATGTCCTGGAGGGCCTGGTTAACCCTTTCCAGTGCCAAGGAGGCCTCAGGAGTTAACTTACGTTTTGAAGAGGGCTGTTTGTTTCCTTTCAACAGGTCAAACAGTGGTTGGAGGCAGCTTGTGGGCAGATAGAGATACTGCCTAAGCCAATTTAAATTTCCTAGAAAACTTTGTAAAGAAGCAAGAGTAAGGTTAGAAGGGAAGCTAACATTAGGTTTTAAGGGACGAATTTGTGTTAGAGAAATCTCTGAACCTAGGAAGGATATTGGAGGGATTAGCTGTATCTTCTCAGGGGCTACATTAAGGCTGCTTTTCTTTAATGCAGGAATGAGAAAATCACGTAAGGCATAGAGATCTGTATCTGATTTTCCCCATATTAAAATATCATCTGTATAATGAAAAATATTAAGGCCCTTATGAATATATGGGACAAGGGCAGATTTAACAGCCTCCTGAAAAATTGTAGGACTATTGGCCATACCCTGGGGCAGCGCCACCCATTCAAATCTATCAGCAGGGCTGGCATTATTAATAGACGGAACAGAGAAAGCAAAACGTTTACAATCTCGCGGATGCAAGGGGATAGAGAAAAAACAATCTTGTATATCAATAGCTATGATTGGAATTCCCGTGGGAATTGCAGAAGCAAGAGGCAAACTCCTTTGGGGGGAGCCCCAGACCTGCATGGTTTTATTTACTGCACGGAGATCTTGAAGGAGGCGCCATTTTCCTGAGCGCTTTTTAATCACAAAGACAGGAGTATTCCATGGGCTTCGAGAATGACGAATGTGTCCCAAGGACAACTGCTCTCGGACGAGCTCTTTTAAAATTTTTAGCTTATCCCTAGGTAAAGGCCACTGTTCCACCCAGACAGGCTCATTAGAAAGCCAGCTTAAGCGGGGTGTTTGGCTACGAACAGTGGCATTTAGTATTGGGGGTGCTGAATAGACCTGGTATCACGGGAATGAGTTTTACGCTCTGCAGAGGCGTCTGTGGATATCCTAACATCAAGACATTCCAGACCTGCTTCACCGCCTGTGAAGTGACCCCCCTGCAGGTGGAGAGCTGGGGGGGCTCAAACCGCGATTCTTACCCAGTCTTTGTTCTTTGCGCCACCTGTGCTTAACCCGCTGCATTACCTCCAGATTCCCATCACATTTTAAAAAAGCAATTTCTTTAGTTTAATTCAGAAAGGTAACTAATTAATCCTAAGTAATAGGGTGAACATGGAATGAGGTTTAGAAGCTTTTGCAAAGATAAAAAATGACTGATAGACATAGTTCAACTACAGTGCATGTCCCTGAAAATTGATCGTGTGAATTTATCTCTGAATGCAAATTGTATGTAACTAGAAGTTTGTCTCTGAATGCAAATTGTATGTAACTAGAAGAAGATAAGACTACTTTTCCTAAATCTAAAGTTTCTTTTTACATTTCATTGACCTGTGGGAGCCATACCAAAATAATCTAGTCCTCATTTGTCTCTTCCTTTTATGAATAACTTTGAGATGTACAGTGTTTCTTTCTTTTGTTTTACAGAACTTATTTATTTCTTCATGAGAAAGATAGGAGGAGAGAGATAAAGAACCAGACATCACTCTGGTACATGTGCTACTGGGGACTAAACCCAGGATCTCGTGGCTGAGACTCCAGTGCTTTATCCATTGCACTACCTCTCGGGTCACAGAGATGTATAGTGTTTCTATACCAAAAGAAATTATTCTCTTACTTTGTCATGTTGTTGATGCTGGAGATGAAGGATACTTGAAAGATTATTCAGAAAGATGAGTTCTTCGTCTGTCTGAGAACCTAGAGGTTACTATTCTGGACATATACCACTACAGGAATGAGTGTAGCCCAGCAAAATCCCTCCCTTCAGGTCCTTAATCCTTTAATTAACAAGGTTTAGTAAACATCAGGAATTACAGGTCTCAAGGGGTAGGTTGAGGCAGGAAATAGAATTAAAATATGGGGTAAATTATTAAATTGATTAAAACATAGGGCTTGGTAACTGAATCCAAAGACAGCAGATTTAAACTCAGCATATGAATGACGGCTGCTTATCACTAGCTAGTTTATTAATAATTCCTCTCCCGTATACAAGGTTAAGACTTTATGTCCAGGATCTGTTATCCTCGAGCTTTTTCTCAAGAACCCAGCTATATCTGAAGAATATGCAGATAGCTTAATGGAAATGGTCTTTCAGGTACAGAGTTATATGTAAGTTTGAAATTACGAAAATCTGATATAAATGTTCCCCAACATTATTTTTTCTATTTTTCAAGTTTTCCTTATCTATATTTAACTACAGAAGCATACGTGTCTAAAATGTATTGGATATTACTATGTGATGCTAAGGAAAGTGCTGTCTGTAGTTTCTCTACACATGTTCATCCATTAGTTAGTCAGGGGCTTTTGTGTCCAGTACATGTCCACAGGTCTCCACAGTAGGCCTAAACAAGGACAATGCAAGACATTCAATCACTAGTCAGAAAAAAATTTTATTGGTTTACCTACTGAAACAAGCCCAGGTCTAAAGTCAGAGTAAATAGATAAGCTTGTTCAAAATAGTATAAAAATAAAAACTATTGCTAGAGAGATCAGTTTATTTTTTGAGAATTTTGGCTACTGAAAAGAAATAATGCAATGGCTTTGAAAACAGAATTAATAAAGGGAAGTCAGATTCAAATGCTTTTAAACTATAAATACAATAATTAGTGTTCTATTGTGGATGTAATAAATATATATATATATGTATATGGGTATCAAATACAGAATGTTTCATACATATAAAATAAAGGGTAAAGGCCGGGTGGTGGCACACTTGGTTGAGCCCACATGTTACAATGTGCAAGGACCCGGGTTTGAGTCCCTGGTCCCCACCTGCAGGGAGAAAGCTTAACAAGTGGTGAAGCAGTGCTGCAGTTGTCTCTCTGTCTCTCTTCCTCTTATCCCATCCTTCCCTCTCGATTTCTGGCTGTCTCTATCCAATAAATAAATAAAAATAATGAAAAAAAATAATAAAATAAAATAAAGGGTAGGTTGACCTGACATTTCATGGAACCCCTTGGACACCAAGTGGAAAACTTCAAAACAATGACTCCCTCCAATCAGGTTTAGTCCTTGACAGGGCACCTAAAACCTTTTTACAAAGAATAATTCTAGTTAACCAAGTTTCTACATGTTTCAGTTTAAGTCATCAAAACAGGAAGGATTAACTTCAGATAATTTTCCTGGCTAGATTTCATACTGGAAAAAGAATAATAAATACTACTTTGAGATTTACGGATTTTTATTTTACTTTATTTTATTTTAGTTTAGTTTTTTGCCTCCAGGGTTATTACTGCTCAGTGTCTGCACTATGAATCCACTGCTCCTGGAGGCCATTTGCCCTACTTTGTTACCTTTGTTGTTATCCTTGTTGTTGTTGTTATTATTATTGTTGTTGTTGTCATTGCTGTTGTTGTTGTTGCACAGGACAGAGAGCAATCGAGAGAGGTGGGGAGACGGGGAGAGAAAGACACCTGCAGACCTGCTTCACTGCAGGTGAAGCGACCCCCCTGTAGGTGGGGAGCCAAGGGCTCAAGCAGGGATCCTTCCACCAGTCCTTCCGCCAGTCCTTGCGCTTTGTGCCATGTGCGCTTAACCCGCTGCACTACCTCCCAACCCCCTCTTTTTTTGGTAACAATTAATTCCAGATTAAATATTTTATAATGGTCCTAAAAACATCAACCAAAACAACAAGACTTATTTAACCTTTGTTTCTTCTCCCTGACTCCTTGGGTGTTTATTAATATGGTCTGGGGGTTTCTGGTCAAATATAAGAGAGAAATTCATGAGTTAATTTAGATGTCTGACCTTCATAAAAGGAGGATCTATGAAGCATCTTACTCAGTTCTGGTCTGAACAGCAAGCAAGCATTTGTCTCTTCATTCCCACACACTTCCCACCCTAGATTTTCTCCATCATCTTATGACTAAAGGAGAAAATAACTTCTCAGCTGTCTGTGGCTTTCTCAGCTGCCAACACAAGAACTTGGTCATACAGAGAGAAATTCCTGAAGTGAGATAAAGAATCAACATGTACATTTTTAGTCACAGTACCTGGGCTTCTGGTGTTATTTCTGGGGGTTCCTTTTGGGGTATCCACCAGTGCTCCCCTGAAGGTTGTTTGAAGCTACCACAGAGACTTGACCTTTAAATTTTTTTTTTTTTTTTTAGCTTTTGTATGTATTCTTCTGGCTATGTATTCTTTAGCTTTTGTATGTATTCTTCTGGCTATCTCATGACTTTTCAGTTGCATTTTATACAATATAAGAAAAGCATGCCTTGTCCATTTCACTCTTCAAAAATTGTAGGTCCTTTGAAATCTGTTACCATGTGTAAGGGCCCAGGTTAAAGCCCTTGGTCCCCATTTTCAGGGGGAATGTCTCCAAGAGGTGAAACAGTGCTGTAGGTGCCTTTTAATTTCCATTTTAATTTCTCTTTGTTTTTATCAACAACTAAGGAGGAAGGGGATGGCTGCTGGTAGTGACACATCTGTCATGCAAGCACTGAATTCCAGCAGTAATCCTGGTGGCAATTAAAAAACAAACAATGTATAAGTTACTCATACTCAGAACACACTAATCAATATGTTTTTATACTTTGCTGGACATACTCAAGAATTTTTGGAGGATAATTCCACTTGAAATTAATTGCATCTGGATTTGTTCTGTAAAGCAGATTACTGCCCAACTTTGGTTTGTACTGGTATTGGGGATTGAACCTGGGGCCATTAGATCTTCAGGTATGAAAGTCTTTAACATAACCATTATACTGTCTCCCCAGTCTATACTTGAACTCTCCCTGGGGAAATTTTAGTCCTGCAAATTTACTTGAATGCAATAAACATAGAAAGTGTTTGAATGCTTCAGCACAATGTTGAAGATTCTTGCAGTGGATTTAGTTCAAAAATACGTATAGTATTGCTTTTTAAGAAACAATATATGGTTTATCCATGTACTTATTTATTTTTATTTTTTATTTGTGATTAATAGTGAGTTACAAGATTGTAAGATTACGGTGTATAATTCTAAACCATACTCACCACCTAAGTTCTGTATCTTCTACCCTCTCACCTCCCTAAAATAACCACCATAATTCTCACAAGTCTTAGAAATAGTTTGCTTGCTTCTGTTTTAAACATGTATTTAAAACAATTTCAGTGGTCTTGGTTTCTTTGTTATAGCTTAGATGTCCATTTATGTGTGGGTCTATATTATTATTATTATTATTATTTGCTCCAATACCACACTGTTTAGTTACTTTTGCTTTATAGCATAGTTTAAGGTTTGGAAGTATGATATCAACGTTTTGTCTCAGAATTGCAGAATGAAGGTGTGTGTGTGTCTGTGTGTGTGTGTGTGTGTCTGTATGTGTTGTGAATGCCTTATTTAAGTTTAAATTACTTTAATTTTCTTTGACTTCTATATCTCAAAAGATACTCTAATGTATAGTTTTTGCTACATTTAGAAAATTACATAAAGTCTGATATGTTCATAAATAACTATTGCACCAAAATGCTGTTATAAAAAAGCTTTATTTTTCAAATCTAAATGCAATTGATGTCAGAAATTAGCTGTCTTGCTAAAATTGTCATCATCTCCTTGATCATATCTAACAAGAACATAAATAAAACTTTCTAAGAACAAGGAGCACCATAAGTTTTTCATATTTTAAAATCTAATTTCATGTATCCATTGAAAGGTTTTTGCCCTCCTACTACTCAAATACAAAGAACTGGTCAGAGACTGAGGTAAATGCTGACACTGATTTGTGTTTTTCAGAATTCTTCAGAGCAATGTAAGAGCTCATGGCCTCCCGCAGAGTTGCCCAAAATAGCAAACTTTCCATAGTCCACTGGAAAATTGGTATTTATCAGTGAGGAAAATGTATTTATTATGTAAGAGTACATTCTGTGGATAGCTTTTCAACTATCTGCATCAAATCCAACTGTGGTGCCAAAGTTTCAGATGTCATTTCCTCCTGGTATTCAACTAATAATGACCAGGTTATGTTCTGAGCCCACTTTATGTTGGCTGACTCATTGCTCTATTTTATGACAGTCAGCCAGTTCTGTTCAATAGTTACTGACTTTGGAAGTAAGCAGAGAAAAAATTTCATTTTGCAAATTAGTTCAAACTTGTCATGTTCAAACACCTTCAGCAACTCTCCAGACAGCAATTCAGTATGCATATATACTAAAAAGACAAAAAAAAAAAAAAAAACAACTTTGCTGTGATGATGCAAGTGTTCATCTGAGTTTGATCGAATACATTTGGAAATATTATCTTCTCCACTCTCTCCCACTCCCCATCTTTGGAGCCAAAGCCACTACCGTTACTGAAGGGAACCTGTTAGTGAATCAGAAAAATTAAAATAGTAGTCATATGGGAGAAAGAATGATAATGAAGTCTTTTCCTAGTAACAAGTGCTCTAGAGTCTCTATATAACATAGTAGCCACTAGACACATGTCACTATTATAATTAAAATTAATTCTTTACATTAAAACAAAACAAGCAATTGAATTCTTTATTTTGACATGCACCAAGTGCTCAATAGTCACATATGACTGATGACTACTTACAATTTTTTTTATTATTATCTTTATTTATTGGATAGTGACAGCCAGAAATTGAGAAGGTAGAGGAGATAGAGAGGGAGAGAGAAAGAGAGACACCTGCAGACCTGCTTCACCCCTTGTGAAGCTTTCCCCTTGCAGGTGGGGATGGGGGCTCAAACCTGGGTCCTTGAGCATTGTAACATGTATGCTCAACCAGGTGCACCACCACCTGGTCCCTGACTGATGACTACTTTTTTGGACAGTATGGTATTTCTCTGTCCAATAGGCTGTAAGAGAAAAAAGTTGAGAGAAAAAAATTGTATTTAATGCTTTAACATCACAACTCTTACACTTCTTTCTCACCAACCAATGTTTCTAAATTTAACAAAACTACAGATATAACAATCTGAACTTGTGAGCATGACTTCTTATTTAATTTATAAAATGTTCTTCACCTTAAGTAGTTTTATTTTTATTTTAAATATTCTATTGATTTATTGTTGGGTAGAGACGGAAAGAAATTGAGAGAGGAGGGGGAGGCAGAGCGGGAGAGAGACAAAGAGACACCTGCAGACCTGCTTCACCACTCCTGAAGCTTTTTCCCTGCAGGTGGAGACCAGGGGCTTGAACCTAAGTCCTTGTGCACTGTAGTGTGTGCACTCAACCAGGTGCATAACTGCCTGGACCCCACATTTATTTATTTATTTAATATTTGTAGGTGACAAGGAAGACAAACATTTTCAGGTACTGTTAGGGTTTGGCTTTTTTTTTTTTTTTTTTTTTGCCTCCTGGGTTATTGCTGGAGCTTGGTACCGGCACTGTGAATCCACTGCTCCTGATGACCAATTTCTTTTCTTTATTTTTCTTTCTCACTTTTTTCTCTCTCTTTCTTCCTTCCTCCCTCATTCCTTCCTTCTTCCCTTCCTTCATTTCTCTTTTTTTAATTGGACAGGACAGAGAGAATTTGAGAGGTGAGGAGGAGATAGAGAGGGAGAGGAACAATGAGACACCTGAAGATCTGTTTTACCGCTTATGAAGTGACCCTGTTGCAGATGGGAAGCGGGGGGTTGGGGGGAGGCTCCGGGTTTGGCTTTTTAAGTTGATTTTTATTGATGGATGATTGACATAAATGAATTACACATCTTTAAAACTGAGTAGTTTTTTAACTTGATATTTACATACAATTAAGACAATGAATATTTTCATCATCCCAAAAAGTTTCTTCTTACTTCTTTGTAATCCTTGTCTCTTACTCCTTTATAAACCTTCTCCCAAACCCAGATAATAGGTGTCTTTTCTATTACTATTGACTAGTTGTCAATTTCTAAATTTTTGTGGAAGTAGAACCTTATAGTTCAATTTTTTTTTTTTGGTCTGGCTTTTTTTGTTTAGCCTAATTATTTAAAGTTTTACATGTGTTGGTTCTTTATATTGTTGAATTGTGTTCCATCTGACAGATAGCCATTAGTTTAACTATTCACATGCTGGAGATGATTGACTTATTTCCTGACTCTGACTATTATAAATGAAACTGCTGTGAAAATTTATATATAGGTCTTTGTATATTTTCCTTGTTTTCAAGCAAGAAGTGGAATGAATGATTGGGTCATAAAGTACAGGTATTATGAAATACTTTAAGAAAGTTTCAAAATGCTTTCTAAATTGATTGGGCCATTTTACATTACAAGCAGTATTGTATGAGAGAATTCCACTGTTCTATAGCTTCACCAACACATGATAAACTAAGTGTGTCCATTTTCACAAATTCTAGTCGGTGTGTAGTGTTATCTTGTGTTTAGTGTCCAACCTAGCCTCCATATAGCCACTTCATAAGCTTTATTTATGCATTTGACAAGAATGTTTTGAGAATATGATGCTGATTTACTGACTTTAGAATAAAAGCAAAATTGGCCAAGTGATAGGTTACTAACAGGTTTAGCAACTGATTTTCTTTTTCTCATGCTGGAACTTTGCTCTTGTGTAATTCCACCACTCACAGTGAACTCTTTCCCTTCCTATCTACCTCTCCCATTCATCCATTCATTCATTCAAAATTTATTATCTTTATTTATTTATTAGAGACAGCCGGAAATTGAGAGGGAAGGGTGATAGAAAGAAGGAGAGACAGACAGATAACTGCAACCTGCTTCATTACTTGTGAAGTGACCCTCTTCGCCCACTACAGTGGGGAACAGGGGTCCTTGATTGGGTCCTTTTGCACTGTACTATGTGCACTTAACCTGGCAGTGTGCCAAGGCACTGCATAAATAATTAGCTTTAAATGGTGTTTTTGGCATAGCTTACAGCTCAGTATGAAATTTTAAAAAATTTATTTATTTATTTAAGAAAGGAGACATTAACAAAGTCATAGGATGGGGTGGGGTACAGCTCCACACAATTCCCGCCACCCAATCTTGGTATCCCATCCCCTCCCCAATAGCTTTCCCATTCTCTATCCCTCTGGGAGCATGGACCCTGGGTCGTTGTGGGTTGCAGAAGGTCGAAGGTCTGGCTTCTGTAATTGTTACCCCGCTGAACATGGGCGTTGACTAGTCAGACCATACTGCCTCTCTCTTTCTCTAGTAGGGTGAGTCTCTGGGGAAGCTGAGTTCCAGGACGCATTGGTGGGGTCTTCAGTCCAGGGAAGCCTGGCTGGCATCCTGATGGCATCTGGAACCTGGACACCTGCAGACCTGCTTCATTTTTTGTGAAATGACCCTCTTCCCCCACTGCAGTGGGGAACAGGGGTCCTTTTGCACTGTATTATGTGCACTTAACCTGGCGGTGCGCCATGTCCCGATACCGCATAAATAATTAGCTTTAAATGGTGTTTTTGACATAGCTTACAGTTCAGTATGAAATAGTTTTATTTACACAGACTGAATCTTTTTAATATATAGGCTGTGTATTTGATAGGCGGACTCTCTCAAACTAGACCAAGTAGATCAGAAGCAACCAATAGCACAGCTATATACAAGATACGGGGTACTGTACAGCAAACCATAACAAAAGGACTTTTCAAAGTTAACCCAAATAATGTGATGATAACATTAACTATCGATTGTCTTTTTGAACCCTAAGACAGCAGGAACCTCACATCTCCACTATAGAGCCCCTACTTCCCCCAGTCTTGGAACCCTTGGATAGGGCCCACTTTCCAGTATGCCTCTTCCAATCCGTATCAAATAATATTGCATCTGCCAATCACAACCTAATCAACGCAATGATGGCCACCTCAACATGCTTCACCTCAGACTGTGTCCAGAGACTTCACGTGTGGAATGACAACCCTTCAGCTTCATTACTCGGGTGAGACCTTTCCTTTCATAGTATACTCTAATTCCATCTCAGGTGGTTTCACTTTCACAAAGTCCCAAAACCAAGATATACACCAGTTTCTGTGAGAGAGAGCTTATGTGCACACGTATCCATAAACAAGTGCAAAATATATACCTGAAAGCAGAAGTACACTAGAGTTTGCAGTGACTATCCCCCTAACACTTCCTCTCCACTATTCCAACCTTTGGGTCCATGATTGCTCAACAATTTGTTTGGCTTTGTATGTTAACTCTCTTTTCAGTCACCAGGTTCCAGATGTCATCAGGATGCCGGCCAGGCTTCCCTGGATTGAAGACCCCACCAATGTGTCCTGGAGCTCTGCTTCCCCAGAGACACACCTTACTAGGGAAAGAGAGAGGCAGACTGGGAGTATGGACCGACCAGTCAACGCCCATGTTCAGCGGGGAAGCAATTACAGAAGCCAGACCTTCCACCTTCTGCAACCCACAATGACCCTGGGTCCATGCTCCCAGAGGGCTAGAGAATGGGAAAGCTATCAGGGGAGGGGGTGGGATATGGAGATTGGGTGGTGGGAATTGTGTGGAGTTGTACCCCTCCTACTCTATGGTTTTGTTAATTTATCCTTTCTTAAATAAAAACAATAAAAATAATAAAAAAGAAATAGTTTTATTTAAAAAAAATTGTACTACTGTTCGCAGTTACTTCCGAGTTAAGTATGAAGAGAGACAAATCTGCAGAAAGAAATTTGATACCAACAACAAGAAAACTCTCATTATTTTGGAGTATCTCTGCCATGGTGTATTTATTTATTTTTTTGTTTAAAACTATGAATACTAGATTTTTTTAAAGTACTGTCAATCATTTGCCAAAAAGATGAACCAAGAAATAACAGAAGAATCAATAAAACTAAATAGCCACCTAGAGAGGGCAAACAGAAAGAGATTCTTAAAAACTTAGCTTCCTCCTCAGCCTCCCGGTTGCAAAAATAGGAAGTATTGAGAAATAGAAAAATTAGGAAAGAAATTATCTAGGATGAGGAAGGAAATATATATATATATATATATATATATATATATATATATAATTTATTTATTTTACCAGAGCACAACTCATTTTTGGTTAATAGTGGTGATAGGGATTGTACCTGGGATCTCCTAGCCTCTGGCATGGATACTTTTTTTATAACCATTAAGCCCAGTCCAGGAAGGCGGCTTAAGGAGATGGGCAGACCTATCCTTATGATCTATTACTCTGAAGTAAACGGATAATAGCCAAGTGGATGTGTCTAAGAGGTAATTAGAAATGTGTGTCTAGGGGGTCGGGCGGTAGCACAGAGGGTAGCACATGGCGCCAAGTGCAAGGACCGGTGTAAGGATCCTGGTTCGGGTACACCCCGCCATCTGCATTTGTGGCCGCCTCACAAGCAGTGAAGCAGGTCTGCAGATGTCTATCCTTCTCTCCCCCTCTCTGTCTTCCCCTCCTCTCTTTATTTCTCTCTGTCTTATCCAGCAACAATGACATCAATAACAATAACCACAACAATGATAAAACAAAGGGAAAATAAACAAATATATATAAAAAGAAATGTGTGTATGAGCTCAGCAGAGTGTCCTGTGGTGGAAACAAGAAATGAGTGAAGAGTAATTCAGGAGGTGGCATAATGGATAAGGCATTGGACCCTAAAGCTTGAGGTCCCATATATCACATGTGCCAGAATGATATTCTGGTTCTCTTTCTCCTCTCATAAATAATTTTTAAAAAAATTTAAAGAAAGAATTTGCTGGAGATAATAATTAACATAAAATCTCTAAAGTTTTAAATTTTCCAGAGTCAATGAGCTTTTCATGCATATAAGGAGGACTTTTGAAAGTAATGGGAAGAATTTATGTAAACAGCTTTGATCCTTGAGGGTTCCAGGTTCAATTCCTGACACGACTATAAGCCAGAGCTGAGTAGTGATCTGGTAAAAGACAAAAACAACACACACACACACACACACACACACACACACACACACACACACACACGTGTGTGTGTGTGTGTAAATTTGGAAAGTAAAAGAGGAAAATGAAAACACAACCTTATAAGAAAGAAAGAACTAGAAGAAAAGTTGTAATAAGAGAATGCAGTAGAAAAGAAGTGATTCACAGTATTTAGAACAAGACTCAGATGAGAATTGAAGTCATACAGACATCCTGCAAATGAAAGGGGGATAAAAGAACACACTGATTGACAATAAAATAGTTCTAAAAAGTGAAGGAGGATGAGAGCTGAGCGGAAAAATGTCCTGTGAACAGACATCATTTTAGAACTTCTATTTTGGATGTCTTTTGCTTCTTTTTCTTAACTAAGTGTTCTAACTAGAACTTCTAGCACTAGCACTAATTTGAATAAAACTGACAAAAGTGGACATTCTGATCTTGGAGGATGAATTTGTGTCTTTTACTATTGAATATGATGTTGAATGTTCATTTTTCGTAGAAGGCTATTATCTTGAGGCATTTTCTTCCAAGCCCTAGTTTGTTGAGAATTTTTATCATAAAAGCATCAAGAATTTTGTCAAATACTTTCAGCATCAGTTGAGAGACTCATATAGTTTTTGTCATTTTAATATGTTACAACATCATTACATACAAGTTCATAACCTGTAGAAGAGCTTATATTGAAAGGTGAGCCAGTACAATATTTTCTGCAATATATAATTTTACACTCTTTAAGAAATCATTCCGTTTTTGATTGGTTCTTTTTATTGCTTATGATTTTTCTTACACGGTTATTTTTTTAATTCCTTTATTGGGGAATTAATGTTTTGCATTCAACAGTAAATACAATAGTTTGTACATGCATAGCATTTTTCAATTTTCCATATAATGATACAACTCCCACTAGGTCTTTTGTCATCCTTCTTGGACCTGTACTCTTCCCATCCCTCCCACCCACCCTAGAGTCTTTTACTTTGGTGCAATACGCCAATTCCAGTTCAGGTTCTATTTGTGTTTTCTCTTCTGATCTTGTTTTTCAATTTCTGCCTGAGAGTGAGATCATCCAATATTCACCCTTCTGTTTTTTCTTTTTTTTTTTTTAAATTGGAGAATTAATGTTTTACATTCGACAGTAAATACAATAATTTGTACATGCATAACATTTCTCAGTTTTCCATATAGCAATACAACTCCCACTAGGTCCTCTGTCATCCTTCTTGGACCTGTATTCTCCCCTCACCCACCCCCACTCCAGAGTCTTTTACTTTGGTGTGATATACCAATTCCATTTCGGTTTCTACTTGTGTTTTCTCTTCTTATCTTGTTTTTCTCTTTTTTTTATTTATTTATTTTAAGACTTTATTTTTATTTATTTATTTATTTATTTATTTATAATTTTTTATTTAAGAAAGGATTAATGAACAAAAACATAAGGTAGGAGGGGTACAACTCCACACAATTCCCACCACCCAATCCCCATAACCCACCCCCTCCCATGATAGCTTTCCCATTCTCTATCCCTCAGGGAGCATGGACCCAGGGTCGTTGAGTGTTGCAGAAGGTAGAAGGTCTGGCTTCTGTAATTGCTTCCCCGCTGAACATGGGCGTTGACTGGTCGGTCCATACTCCCAGTCTGCCTCTCTCTTTCCCTAGTAGAATAGATCTCTGGGGAAGCTGAGCTCCAGGACACATTGGTGGGGTCTTCAATCCAGGGAAGCCTGGCCAGCATCCTGGTGGCATCTGGAACCTGGTGATTGAAAAGAGTTAACATATGAAGCCAAACAATTTGTTGAGCAATCATGGATCCCAAGCTTGGAATAGTGGAGAGGAAGTGTTAGGGAGGTACTCACTGCAAACTCTAGTGTACTTCTGCTTTCAGGTATATATTTTGCACTTGTTTATGGATATGTGTGCACATAAGCTCTCTCTCACAGAAACTGGTGTCTATCTAGGTTATGGGACTTTGTTAGAAAGTGAACCACCTGAGATGAAATTAGAGTGTACTATAAAAGGAAAGGTCTCACCTGAGTAATGAAGCTGAAGGGTTGTCATTCCACATGTGAAGTCTCTAGATACAGTCTGAGGTGAAGCATGTTGAGGTGGCAATCATTGCGTTGGTTAGGTTGTGATCGGCGGATGCAATATTATTTGATTTGGATTGGGAGATGCATACGGGAAAGTGGGCCCTATCCAAGGGTTCCAGGACTGGGGGAAGTAGGGGCTCTATAGTGGAGATGTGAGGTTCCTGCTGTCTTAGGGTTCAAAAAGACAATCGATAGTTAATATTATTATCACATTATTTGTTAATTGGGTTAACTTTGAAAAGTCCCTTTGTTATGGTTTGCTGTACACTTATCTTGTTTTTCAACTTCTGCCTGAGAGTGAGATCATCCAATATTCCTCCTTCTGTTTCTGACTTATTTAACTTAACATGAATTTTTCAAGGTCCATCCAAGATAGCTGAAAATGGTAAAGTCACCATTTTTTATAGCTGAGTAGTATTCCATTATATATTTATATATATATACCACAACTTGCTCAGCCACTCATCTGTTGTTGGACACCTGAGTTACTTCCAGGTTTTGGCTATTACAAATTGTGCTGTGATGAACATAGGTATACACAAATCTTTTTGGATGGGTATGTTGCGTTCCTTAGGATATATCCGCAGGAGAGGAATTGCAGGATCATAGGGTAGGTCCATTTCTAGCCTTCTGAGAGTTCTCCAGACTGTTCTCCACAACAGGTTCTCCACAGAGGCTGGACCAATTGACATTGCCACCAGAAGTGCAGGAGGGTTCCTTTGACCCCACAATCTCTCCAGCATTTGCTGCTGCTACCTTTTCTGAGGTATGGCATTCTCACAGGAGTAAAGTGGTATCTCACTGTTGTCTTTATATGCATTTCTCTGAAAAATCAAAGACTTGGAGCATTTTTTCATTTCTTTCTCAGCATTTTGGATCTCTTCTGTGGTGAATATCCTGTCCATATCCTCTCCACATTTTTGGATGGGGTTATTTGTTTTTTTTTTGTTGTTGTTGTTGTTGAGTTTGGCAAGCTCTTTATATATTCTGGTTATTAACTTCTTGTGTGATGTATGGCATGTAAAGATCTTCTTCATTCTTTGAGGGGTCTCTTGGTTTGGGTAATGGTTTCTTTCACTATGCAGAAGCTTTTTAATTTGATGTAGTCCCAAAGGTTTATACTTGCCTTAGTCTTCTTTGTAATTGGATTCATTTCATTGAAGATGTCTTTAAAATTTATGTGGAAAAGAGTTCTGATAATATTTTCCTCTAAGTATCTGATGGTTTTTGGTCTAACATCCAAGTCCTTGATCCACTTGAATTTACTTTTGTATTTGGTGAAATATAGTGGTTCAGTTTCATTCTTCTGCATGTTTCAACCTATTTTTTCCAACACCATTTGTTGAAGAGACTCTGCTTTCCCCATTGAATAGTCTGGGCACCTTTGCTGAAGATTAGATGTCTATAGGTGTGGGGGCTTACTTTCTGGCTCTCATTTCTATTCCACTTGTCAGTGTGTCTATTCATGTTCCAGTACTAAGCAGTTTTGATGACAATGGCCCTATAATACAATTTGAGATCTGGGAATGCGATGCCTCCAGTTCTGTTCTTTCTTCTCAAGATTGTTTTGGCAATTCTAGGTCTTTTCTGGTTACAGATAAACATTTGTAGCATTTGTTCTACTCTCCTAAAAAATGTGTTTGGGACCTTGATGGGGATAGCATTAAATTTGTATATGGCCCTGGGTAGTATATTCATTTTGATGATATTAATTCTGTCAACCAATGAACATGGAATATCTTTCCGCTTCTTTGTGTCTTTATCAATTTCCTTGAGTAGTAACTCATAATTTTCAGTATACAAGTCTTTCACTTCTTTGTTTAAGTTTATTCTTAGATATGTGACTGGTTTTGTTGCTGTAATAAAAGGAATTGATTTCTGGATTTCAATTTCTTCTTAGTGTTTGCATAGAGGAATGTCACTGACTTTTGAATGTTAATTTTGTAGCCTGACACCTTACTGTATTGCCTGATGATTTCCAAAAGCTTCTTGCTGGATTCTTTAGTTTTTTCTATGTATACTATCATGTCATCTGCAAATAGGGAGATTTTGACTTCTTCTCTTCCAATCTGTATGCCTTTAATTCCTTGCTTCTGCCTAATTGCTATGGCAAGAACTTTCAACACTATGTTGAATAGTAATGGTGATAGTGGGCAGCCCTGTCTAGTACCTGATCTGAGTGGAAATGCTTCCAGTTTTTCACCATTGAGTATAATGTTGACTGTATGTTTGCTATATATAGACTCCACTATCTTGAGGACTTTTCCATCTAGCCCCATTTTTTGTAATGTTTTGACCATAAAGGGATGTTGTATTTTCTCAAAGGCTTTTTCTGCATCTATTGATATGATCATGTGGTTTTTGGTCTTGCTTTTATTGATGTGGTGGTTCACGTTGATTGACTTACATATATTAGACCAACCTTGCATGACTGGGGTAAATCCTACTTGGTCATGATAAACAATCTTTTTAATATATGGCTATATCTGGTTGGCTAGAATTTTGTTCAATATTTTCGCATCTATGTTCATCAGAGATATTGGTCTGTAGTTTTCTTTTTTGGTTGTGTCCCTGTCTGCTTTTGGTATCAAAGTGATGTCAGCTTCATAGAAGCTGGAAGGGAGTATTCCAGTGTCTTCAATCTTCTGGAAGACTTTTAAAAGTAGAGGTATTAGTTCTTCTTTGAAGGTTTTGTAGAATTCATTTGTAAAACCATCTGGTCCAGGACTTTTATTTTTGGGAAGGTTTTTGATAACTGTTTCAATTTCATTAACTGTGATGGGCCTGTTCATGTTATCTACTACCTCTTTACTTAATTTTGGAAGTTTATAGGTATCTAGGAAATTGTCCATTTCTTCCAGGTTCTCTAGCTTGGTGGCATAGAGTTATTCATAGAAGCCTTGCATGATGTGTTGAATTTCTGCGGTTTCTGTTTTGATATCTCCTCTTTCATTTATGATCCTATTAATTTGGGTCTTTTCCCTGTCTTGTTTTGTGAGTGTGGATAAGCGTTTGTCGATTTTGTTCACTCTTTCAAAGAACCAACATTTACTTTCATTGAACTTTTGTATGGTTTGCTTATTTTCAATGTTATTGATTTCTGCCCTACCTTTAGTGATTGCTGTCCTTCTGGTGGCTTTAGGGTTCCTTTGTTCTTCTTCTTCTTAGGTCTTTAAGATGTGTGCTCAGTCTGTTTATTTGTGCTTTTTCTTGTTTCCTAATGTGTGCTTGTACGGCTATGAACTTCCCTCTCAGTATTGCCTTAGCTGTGTCCCTAATATTTTGATAGCTTGTGTGCTCATTTTCATTGAATTCTCAGAAAATTTTGATTTCTTCTTTTATTTCCTTTTTGACTCAGTAGTTGTTAAGTAGTTTATGTTGGGCTTCCACATTTTGGGACTACTACTAATCTTTTGTTGATTGTTAAGTGTTCATTTAATTCCACTATGGTCTGAGAAGATGCTTGGGATGATTTCAATGCTCTTGAATTTGCTGATGCTGTCTTTGTGGCCTAACATATGGTCTGTCCTTGAGAATGGCCCATTTGGACTTGATTAAAATGTTTATTCCAGTTTCTTGGGATGAATGACTCTGAAAATGTCCAATAGTTCTAGTTCATCTATTTCCTCATTTAGCTTATGTCTTCATTGATTTTCTGCCTGGATGATTTGTCAAGTTGAGAGAGTGGGGTGTTGAAGTCCCCTACTATGACTGTGTTGCTGTTTATATATTGCTGTAGCTCTTTCAGTAGACATTTGATGTAGTTAGATGACTTCTCATTGGGTGCCCAGATATTAATAATTGTTAAGTCCTCTTGATTGACTGATCCACTGAGCATTAAGTACTGTCTATCCATATCTTTTTAAATTTAATTTTTTGAATGTCTATCATGTCAGATTTGAGAATAGCTGTTCCTGCCCCTTTTTGTGGGCCATTGACTTGTATGATAGTTTTCCATCCTTTCACTTTGAGTCAATGTTTGTCTTGTTGAGTTAGGTGGGTTTCCTTTAGACAATATATTGTTGGATGTGTTTTCTGATCCACCTTCCTCATCTGTTTCTTTCAAAAGGTGAATTCAGGCCATTGACATTTATTGATATCAAAGATTGAAGATATTTTAATGCCATTCTTGTAGAATTTTAAAGTGTTCTTATATATGGCATATTTTTGGTGGTCTGACTATTTATAGGAGACCTTTAAGAACTTTTTTCAGGGCAGGCTTTGTGATTATTTCAACTGTTGCTTGTCTGAGAAGGTTTTGATGCTTCCATCTAGTCTGAATGACAGTGTAGCAGGATACAGTAGTCTTGGTTGAAAGCCCTTCTCATTGAGCACTCAATAGATATCTTGCCATTCTCTTCTGGCCTGTAATGTTTGTGTGGAGAAGTCTGCTGCTAATCTTATGAGTTTTCCTAGAGAAATTCTCAGCTATTATGTCCTGAAAAATGCTTTCTTCTCCTCCCTCTCTTACTTCCTCTGGTAAGCCAATAATGCATATATTGTTTCTTTTGAAGTCATCCCATAGGTCTCTGTTGTTGTTTTCAGTATCTCTTAATCTCTTTTGAGGTCTCTTACTTCTTTTTCAGTTGTCTCAAATTCGTCCTTGATCTTGCTAATTCTGTCTTCAGCCTCATTGATTCTATTCTCTCTCCCCTCTACTGCTTTCTGGAGTTCATCTATTTTGTTACCCTGTTCTGATACTGCTTTAGCTTGTTCAGCTAGTTGTGTTCTTAGCTCAGCTATTTCAGCTTTCAGCTCTCTAGTAACCTTGAGATAATTAGTGTTTTCTTCCAGAGTCTCATTTGTTGTTTCTGCATTTCTGATGACAATCCTTTCAAACTCTTTACTCACTCCTGTGATTATTTCCTTAACCAGTGTTTGGATGTTGACCTCATTATTCTGTGCTTCAACCTTTAGGGTGCTTTTAGCTGGACTCTTGTCCTGGTTTACTTCTCCAATATTTCCTCTTGTTCATTTAACCATTTTATATAGCAAGTTATGTGCTCCCTCTCTCAGTACTTTTCAAATTACTGGATTGTCTGGATTGACTTGTATCTAAGTAAGGTACTTAAAGGGTTCACAGTTATGGAAATTGACAGTTGTTTCAATAGTATTTTAATCCCTGAATTGGAGTGCAGTGGCTTAAAAGCCTTTTTAGTTCTTTTTCTTCCCTGTAGGCTATGGGAGCCTGAGGGCTTTTAAACTATAAGTAGACTTCTTAGCTTAATCACTAACTCCTGACCAAGAGATAAAGCATGGTGGTGCAGCGATAATACAGTGTTTATGCAAAGAGACTTTCACAACTCCACCGATAGGCCACCAAGGTATAGATGTTCTTCTGAGTTTCCTTGGTAGTTCTCTGTCCCCTGATGTCAGCACAGGGCTTGCCTGCCACTGCTCCAGATTCTGAGGGCAATAGCAATGGAGAATCGCAGTTGCATTTGGGGAGTGTTAGGGGAGTCCTCTCCTTCCCTCAGGTGTCTTTTTGTGTGAAAGAGATTGGAGGTGGTGTCTCAACTGGTAAACTGCTGGACTTTTACTAGCCACTTAATCTCTCCCTAGGCTCCTCTCTGTCCACGAGCCACATATGTTTGCACTCACCAGTGATTTGGTGGGTTCCTGAAGTCATTCTAGTCCTGTCTTTTTTTGGTCCCAGGTGGTCTCCTTTGGTATTCCTAGTTGACTGGGGAGAGGAGAGGAGAGAAACACAGCTGCTGCTCTTCCTTAGCTCCGCCTCTAGGTTATTTTACAAGGCTATTTTAATAGATTATGAAAGCCTATCATTCTTGTTTTACATAACTTAAGCTGTTTTATAGAGTCATAAGGTGAATCAGTAATTTAAAATCCAGAATGAATTATTCTGAGAAACCATTTATCACTTTAAGGAGAATTCTTGAGATAACTTCAAGCTTGTAAAACAATATAATTATATAACACTTCAATATATCTATTCTGATTCAATGATAGGTTGTTTTTTTCACTTTAAATTTTTCAGTTTTTAATATTTTTAAATTTAACTCCCTCTTGAGAAGTTGAAAAGCTGGCATAAATTGATGTTCTCAACCACCCTCCAAACTGGCAACCAGGCAAGTGTCCCTTCAGGACAATATAATAGAAATACAATTTGAGGGGGAAAAGAAACAAATTACCAAAATCAGGAACACATGAAGGATTATCACAACTGACATTACCGAAATTTAAAGAATTATAAGAAATGATTTAAATAATACTGTGCAAATTAGACAACATGGATCTAATGGGAAGATATACTGGAAAGACACAAATTATGAAGAGTCAAGAAGTGTAGAAAATTTGAATATGCTTATAATAAGAAGCAAAGCTGAATTAATAATTAGCAATCTTTAATAACAATAATAAAAGGTCTAGGTGGCTTACTTAATTTTATAATGTTTTTAGTTAATAGCAAGTTAGGGCTTGCAAGATTGCTCACTTTGATAGTGTGCTTGCTTTATCATGGGCAACCCAATTCTCTTCTTTCTTTCTTTCTTTCTTTCTTTTCTTTCTTTTTTTTCTTTTTAATTTATAAAATGAGTGGAAATATTGACAAGACTTCAGGATAAGAGTGGTACATTTTCACACAGTGCCCACACCCAGAGCTCCATATCCATTCCCTTCCCTGGATATCTTCACTATTCTTTATCCCTCTGGGAGCATGGGCCCAGGATCATTGTGGGGTTCAGAAGGTGGAAGGTTTGGCTTCTATAATTGTGTCTCAAGTGAACATGGGTTTTGACAGGTCGATCCATACTCCCAGACTGTCTGTCTCTTTCCCTAGTGAGGCAGGGATCTGGGGAGATGGGGCTCCAAGACACATGGTGGGGGGGGGGGGACAGGACCCTTTTCAAGCCCAGTCCTCACTAGACTGAAGGAAGCTTCTGTCTTATGTTTTATTTCACACTTTCTCTCCACCTGTCTCTGTCTTTCTATCTGTTTTCTGGACCAGTTAAGTCTTAGTGATGAAAAACTAAAATGAATAAGTAAAACCAATTTGTCACAAACTTTTTTAGAAAAAAGAAAAATGCCTCTCCAACTCATTCTATGAGGTCAATATTATCCCAAAGACAAAGTAGAAAAAAAAAGTTATCCCAAAGACAAATATTATCCCAAAGACAAAAGTAGAAAAAAAAAATCCCAATATTATCCCAAAGACAAAGTAGAAGAAAAAAAAAGAAGAAAACTGGGAGTCGGGCTGTAGCACAATGGGTTAAGCGCAGGTGGCGCTAAGCTCAAGGACCAGCGTCAGGATCCCAGTTCGAGCCCCCGGCTCCCCACCTGCAGGCAGGTCCCTTCACAGGCGGTGAAGCAGGTCTGCAGGTGTCTGTCTTTCTCTCCCCCTCTCTTCCCCTGTCTTTCTCTTCCCCCTCTCTTCTGTCTTTCTCTCCCCCTCCTCTCTCCATTTCTCTCTGTTCTATCCAACAACAACGACATCAATAATAACTACAACAATAAAACAACAAGGGCAACAAAAGGGAATAAATAAATAAAAATAAAAATAAAAAAAGAAGAAAACTGTCCTATATCATGAGCATATAGGCAAAAATCATTAATGAGATTAGAAGAGAGAATTTAGAAAAATTAAAGACTTCTAGAACATCAAAAAGTGTAAAGTAGTCGAGGAATAATAAGGCTGGCTTAAAAGGAGAAAATCTACTAACGTAGAATACCATATTCACAGAAAAGTAATAAACAAAACCATATGGCTACTTTGATTATTTCAGAAAGAAAATGCAAAAATTCTAATGCTCAGGGTTAAAGGTCTTAAAAACTAGGAAAGAGAAAATTTACTCAATTTAATAAATAATATCTACAGAACAATTAAGTCCATCTTCCCTCCTCCCCCTCACTCCTACAGCTCAATGGTGAAAGACTAAAAGCTTTCCCCCTAAGGTCAGGGAAAAAAATTCAAGAAGCAAATTATCAACATCTTTGCTGACCATCATATTGGAGTTTTTTTTTAATGTATTATCTTTATTTATTTATTGGATAGACACAGCCAGAAATTGAGAGGGAAGGGGATGGTAGAGCGGGAGAGAGATACCTGTAAGACTGCTTTACCACTTGTGAAGCTTTCCCCCTACAAGTGGGGACTGGGGATTCAAACCTGGATCCTTGCGCACTATAATATAAACTCCCATATTGGAGTTTCTAATAATTACAATAAGTTTGAAAAAGTCATCCAGTTCATATTGGAAAAGAAAAAAGTAAACTGTTGATATGTATCCTGGGACTACACATTGAAAATCTTTACAATACACAAATATAAAAAATAAATTATAGATTATTTTAGTGAATTAACATAGTAAAAGGTAAACAATCTGAAGGCAATTGTGTATCTATAGTCTAGTAGTAAAAATTTTAAAAAGTATCTTTTTGTTTGAAAATGCACACACATTGTTGTGGGTCTCATCAGTGGTTCTATTTTGATGTCAGCACCCTTTTCTTTTTACAGTTCATTAATGACAGAACAAATAATGAAGTGAACATAAACACATTTAACTAAAGAAATAAAAAACTGGGCTGTGTGGTGGTGCACCTGATTGCATGTACACGTTACAAAGCACAGGGACCTGGGTTTAAGCCCCCCAGACCCCACCTGCAGGGGGGAAGCTTTGCAAGTGGTGAAGCAGTACTACAGGTGCCTGTCTCTCTTCCTCTCTACTCTCCCTTTTTCTCAATTTTTGGCTGTCTCTATCCAATAAATAAAGATAATTAAAAAAAAATAAAAAACTTATATACTGAAAAGTAAAATACATTATTGTTGCTATGCTTCTAATTCTGCTTCTAAAAACCCCTTCTGTTTCATTTGGTTTAATCCCCCCTGCTTAACACTGTATTCTATTTACATAACCACTGTTAACTAAGCATCACCCTCTCTCCAGGGCATTGGTGGTTCAGTGGTAGAATTCTCGCCTGCTCCACCCCCTCTCCTTGTCACACCCTGATTTTCACCAGTCACTTTTCTCTCCACCCTCTCTACATCACATCCTGTTTACACCCTACTTGGCAAGTATATTAGTTTTAGTTTAGCTTAGCTTGGCTTAGATTGTGCTGCATTCTACATGAATAAAGAGATACTGTGTACAACCCAGCCACGAGTCCCTGGTGGTCTGTCTCTGCCGCAAAGCCCCCCGCCCCCCGACACATTATTGAACTAAATGAAAGATCTAAAAAATTGAGAGGTGTCATATTTGTGGACCATAGCACTCAAGACTGCCAAGATGTTTGTTTTTTTCAAATTTGATCTGTAGATTAAACATAATAGTTATTAAACTCCTAACTGTCAAGATAGCTCACTAGGATAGTGTGCCTACTTTGTTATGCACAGCACTCTGGTTCAGGCCTAGACCCCACAGCAACTGAAAGAAGCTTCAGTGCTCTGATAGCTTTTACTGTCTCTTTGTCTTTTTTTTTTTTTGTCATCAGGGTTATGGCTAGAGCTCAGTGTTGCTACTAATCCATGGCTCCTGGCCATCATCTTTTTCCATTTTATTGGATAGGAGGAAGAGAAATTGAAAGGGGAGAGGGAGAGAGAAAGATAAACAATGAAAACCTGCTCCACTGCTTGTGAAGCACCTGCCTTGCAGGTGGGGAGTAGGGGCTTGAACCCTTATCATTGTGCATAGTACTATGTGCTCTTAACTGGATATACCACCTCCTGACCCCCGTCTTCATATTTTTTTCTTTCTTTTAAAATTTCTTTTCCATTTTGTTGCCCTTGTTTTTTTACTGTTGTAGTTATTATTGTTGTTGTTATTGATGTCATCATTGTTAGGACAGAGAGAAATGGAGAGAGGAGGGGAAGACAGAGAGGGGGAGAGAAAGACAACTGCAGACCTGCTTCACCGCCTGTGAAGTGACTCCCCTGTTGGTCTGATAATTCAACTCTATTATTGCAGTGCAAAAATAGCTTAAACAAAATGTAAACACATGGAATGAGTGGCTTAGGAAAATTTTATTTACAAAAAAGTGATGGTGGGCTGGATTTGACCGATAGGCTGTGTTATATGAGTCATGTTATAAATCAATGGACTACAGGGTGGAGTCCAGAAATAAACTCTTACATTTAAGGTATATTGATTTGTAAGAAAGTGGTGAACATAACAAAGTGGAGAAATGATGGTCTTTTCAGAAAGTAAGATGAGGCATTGGAAAAAATAAGAGGATCCAGGTTCAAGTCCCCTGGTCCCCACCTACAGGAGGAAAGTTTCACAAGTGGTGGGACACTGTTGTGCATATCTTTTTTGTTTCTCCCTCTCTCCATCTTCCTCCCCTCTCAATCACTCTATCAAATAAAAGAAAAAATTAAAAAAGAGAAGCAAATCATCATGTTTTTGGGTGAACAAAGAACTCAGACATAATACTATGGGTACAAACCATTAAAAAAAAAACACATTATAGGGGGGTGGGCGGTGGCACAGTGGGTTAAGCACACATGGCGCAAAGCGCAAGGACCGGCATAAGGATCCTGGTTTGAGCCCCTGGCTCCCCACCTGCAGGGGAGTCGCTTCACAGGCGGTGAAGCGGTCTGCAGGTGTCTATCTTTCTCTCCCCCTCTCTGTCTTCCCCTCCTCTCTCCATTTCTCTCTGTCTTATACAACAATGAACAACATCAACAGTGGTAATAATAATAACCACAACGAGGCTACAACAGCAAGGGCAACAAAAGGGGGAAAAATGGCCTCCAGGAGCGGTTGATTCATGGTGCAGGCACCAAGCCCAGCAATAACCCTGGAGGAAAAAAAAAAAACACATTATAAAAGAAAAAAACATTTTAAAAATGGTAAAACCACTTTAAAAGTTTGCAATTCCTTTAAAAAAATATAATTTTAGAATGTGATTTCTACATTTTAACCTTAGAATTTAATCAATATAAGTGAAGGCACAGGTTTACAAAAATGAGTATTTAAGGGGTAGAGGGGTGGCTCACCATGTAAAACACACATGTCAAGGTACAAGCGGTACTGGGTGAGATCGTTTCAGCTTTTTGCATGAGCCTGACAGCTAACATGGAGGTGGACCCAAGGTGTTGTCTGAGGAGATGGCGTCGGAGTTGGAAATAAGACTAGAAAGCTGGATCAGGGTAGAGAGTAGCTCCCAAATATGGGAAAAATCTATAAATATTGTTAATTGTAAACCCCATCAATTTGATCTGGGGCCCATATTCAGCACAGGAGACTGTGTAACCTCTGCATCTCTGTATGTCTGAACTTGCATTCTGTGGTCATAGCTAGAAACATTCTAGGCTGCACTCATTGCAGGACCCATATCCCTTGAGAGGCAGAGTATGCTGGCCCAACCTCCCTTTGAAGAATGGGGCAGTCCCTACCATTGCTGATCCACATCAAGAGCAAGGTCCTGTAGAGGCCCATAAAAGGGTCCATTATGTCTTTCCTGATGGAGATGACCAGTGACAGTGGAAAGACAGATCTGTTAGAGGTTGAGGCCCATCATGTCTGTGTGGGAATCCCAGGATTCCTTGACTAGGGCCCTGGATGATGGGGTGGCCTGGTAGTAACCAAAAGAGTCATCATTAAAGTATGCCAGTCTCTTGCCCTTATCCAGCTTTTGTAGTCCTTACTTTGTCTGACAAATGATATCAACTTGATTTCTTTGGGCAGATGACCTCACCATTATATCCTAGAACCCCACCTCTCCAGAGCCCTGGCCCATTAGGGAAAGATAGAAATAGGCTGGGAGTGTGAATTGATCTGTCAATGCCCATGTCCAAGGGAGAAGCAATTACAGAAGCCAGACCTTCCACCTTCTGCACCCCATGATGATCCTGGGTCCATACTCCCAGAGGGATAAAGAATAAAAAAGCTTCTAATGGAGGGGATGGGATATGGAACTCCGGTGATGGGAATTGTGTGGCATTATACCTCTCTTATAAGCTTAGATTGAGGGTGTTGATCAGTTTATGCTAGCACTGGGAATGGAGATTGCAATGAAATTCAAGGGAAATGTGTATTGTGATGATTACACAATTTAATTAACTTACTGAAGCTCATTGAATTGTACAGTTACAATGGATTTTGTGCCATGTAAATTATACTCCAATAAAGCTGATAGGGAAAAATATGGTTGTTTCCTTATGTAACAAGACTTCTATATATACACATTGTGGGTCCAGTTGGTGGTTTGGCCTTGTTGTCAAGACTTGTTCAGTCTCTCTCAATCTTTATAAGTGCTGGTCTTTGTCCTCATGCTGTTTGTCTCATGATATAGCTTACCACCATCTAGATGTTATATTCACAAGAGTGAAAGAAGGGAGAAAGAAAGGAGGGAGAGGGAAGAAAGGCGAAAGAGCGGGAGAGCTGGCATTTGGGTCTGTCCTGTTTTCCATAACTCTAAGTAGAATTCAGCCTATATCTTATTGGATAGAACTCTTATAGAATTGTCTAGGACGCTAGGCAGTGGCACAGTGAGTTAAGTGCACATGGCACAAAGCACAAGGACCAAATAAAGATCTCAGTTTGAGCCCCTGGTTCCCCACCTGCAGGGGGTTTGCTTGAGGGGTGGTGAAGCAGGTCTGCAAGTGTCTGTCTTTCTCTCCCCTCTCTGTCTTCCTCTCCTCTCTTGATTTCTCTGTGTACTATCAAACAACAATGACAGCAGTAACAGCAATAATAATAATAACAGCAATGATAAACAACAAGGGCAACAAAAGGGAAAAATAGTTTCTAGGAGCAGTGGATTCACAGTGCATGCACTGAGCCCCAGTGATAACCCTGGAGGGAAAAAAAAAACCTTCAGTCTAACTACAAGAGAATCTGGTGAAAGTGCTATTATATATATATGTATATACATATATATACATATATAATTTCAACAGATCAAAATATTATGTGTAAGGGGCCCAGGAGGTAATGCAGTGGACAAAGCATTATGAACATGGGTACTGAAATAACCTCAGCTAATGGAAAGGTGAGGATCACTGAGAGAGGAACCACACTGATATAAAAGTGAATGAGAGAGAGAGAGAGAGAGAGAGAGAGAGGTGATTTAGTTATCAAAAATACAACCATCTAAAGAAATTAGACAGATAATACTCTGCAGTGAGTGAGGCCCTGCTTAAATTAAATCCACAGGTGGTCCTGATAACACACCTCTGAAAATTGGTATAAATTGGGGCATGTAATGGGACCAAAACTGAAGCCTTCTGGATTTCGTTCATGTCACAGAAGTTTTCTTCAATGAGAACTTCTGAGTCTCCGGTTGAGGAGAAGTGGACACTCTTTCCATTCAAATGACAGCCTGTGGGGATCTCTCTCTCTCTCTCTCTCTCTCTTCCTCTGTGTGTGTGTGTGTGTCCCCGTCTCTCTTATTTATTGGAGTGATTAATGGCTTACAGTCAATACACTAGTTTGTACATGTGTAACATTTCTTAGTTTCCCACATGACAATTTAGCTCCCTCTAGGTCCTCTTCTGCCATCATATTCCAGGACATGAACCCTCCTCCCAATCCCCAGAATCTTTTACTTTGGTGCAATACATCAAACCCAGTCCAAGTTCTGCTTTGGGTTTTCCTTTATATTCTTATTTTTTAACTTCTGTCTCTGAGTGAGATCATCCCATATTCATTGTAGGGATCTCTTAACCATAGCCTGTGTACACTTGCTAAAGTCAGTCACCCAAGCCAATGGTTCATGCTCCCCTCTCTTCATCTTCTTTGCTATTTGAATTACAGGCTCGTATTGGGCCTTCCCTCTCCCATAAAATTACATAAAATTCCATGCACATCTTACAGGAAAAGGTAGCACGAAGCATACTTGAGATCAAGCCTGATATAAAACATGTATTTATTTAGTTTTCTTGTCTATCTTCAGGAAGGCAAGGAAACAGAATTGGGAATGGATATTAGAATATCAAATCAAGAATTTCAGACATTTGTTGCCTCCATCAAAGAATACTGAACTATAAGTGAAAGTTCTGATAATATTGGTTAAACTATTTACCCATGTATATATTATATTTACTTATTTATTTTCCCTTTTGTTGCCCTTGTTGTTTTTGTTGTTGTTGTTATTGATGTCGTCATTGTTAGGACAGAGAGAAATGGAGAGAGGAGGGGAAAACAGAGAGAGGGAGAGAAAGACAGACACCTCCAGACCTGCTTCACCACCTGTGAAGTAACTCCCCTGCAGGTGGGGAGCTGGGGGCTCGAATTGGGATCCTTATGCTCCTCCCTGCACTTTGCACTCACCTATATTTTATAAGGAAAGGAGTATCAGTAGTATATAAATCATTATGAAGCATACAGTTATATATTTCCTTTTTTAATTAAAATTTTTATTATCTTTATTCATTGTATAGAAACTGACAGGGCAGGGGAGATAGAGAGGAAAAGAGAAAGAGAGACATTTGCAGCACTGCTTTACCACTGTGCCACTGGTTGCCTCTGATCTACTTGGTCTAGGCTTTTGAGAGAGTCCGCATATCAAATACACAGCCTATCTATTAAGAAGACTCAGTCTGTGTTTTAAAAACTTCGAGACATACAATTAATTTTTCCCCTCTCATATTAGTTAACTAGTGATTTATATGACTACACTTTACTAGGAAGTGTACATAAACACTATTCCCACCACCAAAAGACTGTGTCCCATCCCACTCACCCACCCCCATCCCCCACCGGCCTAGGAAGCCACATGTCTACCCCTCACCACAGGGTTTTTACTTTGGTGCCCTAAAATTAGATGTATTTTTAAGAACTCATGTTGTATATGAAAGAATTGAAAATTGTTTTTTTTCCCAAGAGGAAAAAAGACCCTGAAGGTGGGGACTGGGGGTTCAAATCTGGGTCCTTGTACATTGTAACATGTGTGCTCAACCAGATGCGCCACCACCCGGCTCCCAGTTATATTTTTTTCTTATAACCACATAGGTTTATTATACAAGTTTCTCCTGTTTAAAAAAACACAGATTAAATTAAGGGAAAAATCTCAAGATAAATATTAGAATAACTTCAATTTACATTTTTAGAAAATAGTTTATTTATTGATTTTTGATGAGATAGACCAAAGCACCACTCAACTTTGGCTTATGGTGATGCTGGGAATAGAACCTGGGATCTTAGAGCCTCAGGCAAGAGAGCCTTTTAGAATCATGATTATACTGTCTCCCCAGACCCTGCAAGTCATATTCTTAAAATATCTGTTAAGAAGAAATCAAGTTTAGACAGCTGATTAAAATAGTTGGCAAAAGGACAAGGAAAAGAAACAAAAGCCACTTTATTTTAATACATCAGGCATAAACTAGCCTTAACTACCTCTGTAAGAAGAGTTTACTAAAAGTCATTTCAGTATTCAGTGACTTAGACATTATTCTTAGTCTAAATATATACCTAAATTTGTTTTTCCACTTCCAATTGAGGATGCTTGCTTGATTCAGTAGAGTCTAACAAGTCTTTCTCTCTCTCTCTCTCTCTCTCTCTCACACACACACACACACACACATAATAATCCATAACATATTATGTATAATATATATAATAAGTAAGATGTAATATGACATAGGATGATGTAATATATATATATATATATCTTTCTAATTCTGATTTTAGTAGTACTTATGCTGTTAGCTTTAAAACTACAACGGTGGGAGTAGTTACACAATAGAAAGTGACACTTAGTCCCCACACCTATGAATATCTAATTTTTGACAAGGGAACTCAAATTATTAAATGGAAAAAGGAGAATCTCTTGAACAAATGATGTTGGAAAAATTGGGTTGAAGGAAGAATGGATGAAACTGAACTATTTCATTTCACTACATACAAAAGTAAACTCCAAATGGATGAAGGACTTGGATGTTAGAGCAGACACTATCAAATAATTAGAGGAAAATACTAGAAGAACTCTTTTCCATGTAAGTTTTATAGACATCTTCATTACACAAGTTCATGTGCAAGGAAGACAAAAACAAAAATAAACCAATGGGACTACATCAAATTGAAAAGCTTTTGCATACTAAAAGAAACTACCAATCAAACAAATAGACTCTTCACAGAATGAAAGATCTTTACATGCCATACATCAGACAAGAGAATAATAACAAAACCATATAAAGAACTCACCAAACTTAGCAACAACAACAACAACAGACCCCATCTAAGAGAGGGGAGAGGATATGAGCAGAATATTCACCAAAGAAGAGATCCAAAAGACCAACAGACATGAAAAAAAAACAACTCCAAGTCATTGATTGTCAGAAAAATGCAAATTAAGACAATAATGAAGTACCACTTCACTCTTGTGAGAATGTCATACATAGTAACGATAAATGCTAGAGAAATTTCAGGGGTAAGGGAATCCTCTTACACTAGTGGAGAGCAGTCTGGAGAACTCTCATAAGGCTAGAAATGAACTATCCTATCACTTTGCAATTGATATTCTGGAGATATATCCTAAGGAATCAATACACTCATCTAAAAAGATGTGTGCATATACATAACAGCAGAATTTGTAATAGCCAAAAACTGGAAGCAACCTACATATACAACAATAGATGAGTATCTGAGAAAGTTGTGATATATATACACAATGGAATACTAATCAGCTATTATGAATGATAAATTCACCTTCTTTACCTCATCTTGGATGAAGTTTAAAGGAACTGTGTTAAATAGTTAAGCCAGAAAGATAAGGATGAGTATGGGATGATCTCACTCATAGACAGAAGCTGAGAAATAAGAACAGAAAGGGAAACACAAAGTAGAACTTTGATTGGGTTTGGTGTACTACACCAAAATAAAGGACTCTGGAGATGGAGAACTTTGAGGTCCTGGTGCATGATGGTGGAAGAGGACCTAGGCTGGAGGAGAGAGTGGCTTGCAGAAAACTGAGAAATTTTGCATATGTACCAACAACTGTATTTACTGTAAACAATTAATCCCCCCAATAAAAGTATTTAAAAAAACGAAATTGACACATGGGTCTTTTTTCCTCTTGGGAAAAAAAACAATTTTCAATTCTTTCATATATAACATGAGTTCTTAAAAATACATCTAATTTTAGGGCACCAAAGTAAAAACCCTGTGGTGAGGGGTAGACATGTGGCTTCCTAGGCCGGTGGGGGATGGGGGTGGGTGAGTGGGATGGGACACAGTCTTTTGGTGGTGGGAATAGTGTTTATGTACACTTCCTAGTAAAGTGTAGTCATATAAATCACTAGTTAACTAATATGAGAGGGGAAAAATTAATTGTATGTCTCGAAGTTTTTAAAACACAGACTGAGTCTTCTTAATAGATAGGCTGTGTATTTGATATGCGGACTCTCTCAAAAGCCTAGACCAAGTAGATCAGAGGCAACCAGTGGCACAGCTATTTACAAGATACTGGGTACTGTACAGCACACCCTAACAAAAGGACTTTTGAAGGTTAACCCAAATAATGTGATGATAACATTAACTACACATTGTCTTTCTGAACCCTAAGACAGCAGGAACCTCACATCCCCACTATAGAGCCTCTACTTCCCCCAGTCCTGGAACCTTAGGATAGGGCCCACTTTCCCACATGCCTCTCCCAATGCATAGCAAATAACATTGCATCAGCTGATTGCAACCTAATCAACGCAACGATTGCCACCTCAACACCTCAACATGCATCAGCTCAGACTGTGTCCAGAGACTTCACCTGTGGAATGACAACCCTTCAGCTTCATTACTCGGGTGACACCTTTCCTTTCATAGCATTCTCTAATTCCATCCCAGGTGGATCACTTTCTAACAAAGTCCCAAAAGCTAGATATACCAGGTTCTGTGTGAGAGAGCATATGTTCACATGTATCCACAAACAAGTGCAAAATATATACCTGAAAGCAGAAGTACACTAGAGTTTGCAGTGAGTACCCCCCCAACACTTCCTCTCCACTATTCCAACCTTTGGGTCCATGATTGCTCAACAATTTGTTTTGGCTTTGTATGTTAACTCTCTTTTCAGCCACCAGGTTCCAGATGCCATCAGGATGCCGGCCAGGCTTCCCTGGACTGAAGACCCCACCAATGTGTCCTGGAGCTCGGCTTCCCCAAAGAAAGAGAGGGAAAGAGAGAGGCAGACTGGGAGTATGGACCGACCAGTCAACGCCCATGTTCAGCAGGGAAGCAATTACAGAAGCCAGACCCTCTACCTTCTGCAACCCACAATGACCCTGGGTCCATGCTCCCAGAGGGCTAGAGAATGGGAAAGCTATCAGGGGAGGGGATGGGATATGGAGATTGGGTGGTGGGAATTGTATGGAGTTGTACCCCTTCTACCCTATGGTTATGTTAATTTATTCTTTCTTAAATAAAAAATAAATAAAAAATACATCTAATTTGATTTTTCATTTCAAGGATTATGTTTTTCCTAATTTGATAGCAGCATACCCACCAATACCAACACAAAAATCAAAGTAGCTAGTAAAAAATGTATAGCCTAAATAAGTTAAGCCATGAATATATCAGAATGAGTATTTGACTTTACTGACAAGATGGTCAGTTAAAGATAAATTTATAGTTAAAGATAAATTTTTGCAATGTCTAGATGGGTATTTTGGGGGGGTAGGAAAGCTCCAATTATCATTAATAAAGCTGACAGACAGGCATAGAACAAAAGACAGATCTCAACTGAAAGGTAGATCTAAGGTTGAAAAAAAATTTTTTTTTTTTTAAAGTTCTGGGTCTCCTTGCTTTGGAGGTGAAGGATTTTGTTTCTAGGAAAATCAGCAAACACCACTCTCAGATATGGATATTTTAAAGGAATTGCTGCGCTACTACTTCTTCTTCTTCTAGCGTTTGCCCTTCTTCCATAGCCAGTCAACAGGTCAGGTTGAAAGCTGTCAGGAGCTGCTTGTTGCTGGCTTTGAAAGTGACTGGGATCCATGTGGATTCAGTCGGCTAGGAAGGATCGTCAGTTTCCCCAATGAATGGGTACTCATGGGATGCTACTACTACTGGTAGGCATTACAAATGGTAAGAAGTCATCCTTAATATTCACGGGGGAGAGAGAAGAGACCGAGTGGAGTGGGAACACAAATCTTTATTCACTCGGGCACCCCAGAAATGGGTGAGAGCAGAGTGGTATAGGCCACATAGAGCTAGCAAAATGGCAGCCTCCCACTATGCCCAACAGCCCTTCTCTAGGCCAAGTCTTGGAAGAGAAAAAAAAGAGAGAAAGCACAAACAGCAGAGGCTTTTATGGGAGAATTCTGGAAGTAGCAAGTCGGGATGGGATTGGCTAGAAAAGGGGGTGGAGAAAACAAGGCACTCTGGGAAGGTAGAAAGCTTCTGCAGCAATGGTTGCTAGGGTTTCAGCTCCTGTGGGAATGGGTGATACCCTGAGGGGGTAATATGGTGGCGGAGGAGTCACTTTAAAACAAGGCAGAAGACTGATATATAAATTATAATACTTGCATGGAAATATGGTGGTTTGTGGGTCCTGCCTAACTCAACCACATACAATATCCCAACACCACTACTACTGGTAGGCATTGCAAATGGTAAGAAGTCATCCTTAATATTAAGTGACTTTGAATGGTTGTAACAAAGGTAGAAGGATGAAGTACAAAGGGATTCTAACTTCACATCCAGTGACTTAACCACTCAACCACAGCCGTCAGCCATGCAAAGGAATTCTATTCATGCCCATTAGGGTGGGACTGAGGATGAGCACAAAGAAGTCTATCTGTTTGACCCAACTCAGATTCATTTTTAGTAACATTGTTCTAAACTATACAGGAATAATTTCTTGCTTTTCCTCAGAGGGGGAGGAGGAAGATGGCGGACTGAGAAGCTGCTAACAGCGAGTGCTCTGATCGCATCGTTGGCAACGGTAGGATTTTCTGCCTTTAGCAGGCCAGTCAATGAGTGACACCAAAGAGGTGATTATAATTTAATTTGGGTTAAGAATTAGAGTAAAGGTGACACGGACTAGCGGGGCTCCAGACTTCCCAGGAGGCGCCGGGCAAGGCGAGTGCGCCGGGCATTGTCCTCCGCCCGGGAAGGCGGCTCCTCCGCTGGTTGCAGAGCGCGGCGGGCAGAGGACCCGGAGAGAGCACTTTAGCTCGGGGGCTTTCTCTTGGGAGTCTCCAGGGTCCACCGCGACCCTGAGGGCGGATCCAAAGACTTCTTGAGTATAGCTCTCATTGGATCAAAGGACTTGGAGCTAGTTTTCATTTTCGAGAAATCCTTTAAAAAAGTCTGGAGGGGGGAGTTTCCCGGAAGATGGCGGACTGAAAAGTGGCTAGCCATTGAGCTCCGGACACATCTTGTGTAAACAATAGGATTTTCTGCCTTTAGCAGGCCAGCCAATAAGGGGCCACAGCGGTAACACCAAGGAGTTGACTATAACTTAATTTAGGTTAAGAATTAGAGTAGGGGAAAAAAATTCTTTTTTCTTCCTTTTAATTTTCAAGCATACATCCTTCCCACCCCACCCCCCATAAGCAGTCCCTGGGACCAGCTCCTAGCAGGATACCCCATACCACCAAACAGGGTGTTTTTTTTTTTTTTTTAATTCACTGATACACATTTGGGAAGTTCCTTGCACTGCTCTTTAATTACAACTCTTCTTCTTATCTTCTCCCTTTTCTCTCTCTTATCTCTCTCTCTCTTTTTTTTAATCTTGTCATACACTTCTTTCTTCTTTGCCTTTCTGAATTTGTGAATTACTTTGGGGAAGAAATCTGACTCAGAGTGGACTCTCTATGTGTGTATCTCTGCTCTAGTTCCCTTTCCCCTCTTGTTACCCCTAGAATATACACTGGATAGTAGATTTGCATAACTGTCTATTCTTGCTATCCTCTCTTTCTTTTCTCTTTCTTCACTGGGATTTGGTTACTATTTTTTCACGGACTGGAGAAATTGTTTGGCTAACTGGTAATGATTAAACTCCTTCAATACTTACTTCAGTTGCTACTGTAATTCCGGAGGTTGGTGAGTGCAATTGTCATAAAGGTATTTAGTACAGTGTTACTTGTGCTCAAAACACAACAACTGAGGAACAACAGAGCATAAAAAAAAAGAGAGAAACACATAAATAAAAAAAGGGTAGATTAAAAACAAATAAAACTGCTACCCCAATGAATGAAGACAAGAGCCCAGAAGAAACCACAAATCAGTCAGAAGTAACCATAGATAAGAAAAGTATGCAAGCAATAATAAACTTATTAATCACAGAAATGAAAACAACATTGGAGGAAAGGAATGGCAGTATTAGGGAAACAACAGTTGAGACCCCCAAGGAAAATACTGATTATCTTGAGGCAATTAGAGAACTGAAAGCTGAAATAGCTGTAATGAAGAAAGAAGCTGAGGCGAGGGAAAGCAGACTAACAGAAGCAGAAAACAGAATTAGTCAGACAGAGGATGAGTTAGAGAAAACTAAGAAAAATGTGAAAGAGCTTAAAAAGAGATTGAGAGAAACTGAAAACAACAACAGAGACATATGGGATGATATCAAAAGAAGTAACATTCGTATAATTGGCCTGCCAGAGGAAGAAAGAGAGGAAGGGGAAGCAAACATTCTAGAGGAAATAATACAAGAAAACTTCCCAGACCTGAATAACAGAAAGGATATCAAGGTTCAAGAGGACCAGAGAGTACCAAACAGAATCAACCCAGACCTGAAAACACCAAGACACATCATAGTCACAATGAGAAGAAGTAAGGATAAAGAAAGGATCCTAAAGGCTGCAAGAGAGAAACAAAAAGTCACATACAGGGGAAAACCCATAAGATTATCTGGAGATTTCTCCACTCAAACTCTAAAAGCCAGAAGGGAGTGGCAAGATATCTATTGAGCCCTGAATGAAAAAGGGTTTCAACCAAGGATAATATATCCTGCTAGACTTTCATTCAAGCTAGATGGAGGGATCAAAACCTTCTTAGACAAACAACAGTTAAAGGAGGCAACCATCACCAAGCTGGCCCTGAAAGAGGTACTAAAAGACCTCTTATAAATAAGAACATCACTATAATACTTGCAATATATCAGAGTAAACAAATTGTTTTTTAGAACAATGGCACTACAATACATTAAATCCATAATATCAATAAATGTCAATGGCTTAAACTCACCTATCAAAAGGCACAGGGTGGGGGGATGGATCAGAAAACATAACCCAACCATATGCTGCTTGCAAGAATCCCATCTGTCACAACAAGATAAACACAGACTTAAAGTGAAAGGATGGAAAACTATCATACAGGCTAACGGTCCACAAAAAAGGGCAGGAACAGCCATTCTCATCTCAGACACGATAGATTTTAAATTAAATAAAGTAATAAAAGATAGGCAAGGACATTACATAATGATTAGAGGAATAATTTCTTTCAAATTTGAATTAGAAAAAAAGATTTATTATTGCACCAAAGCAAAGGACTCTGGGAAGAGAAAGTGGGGAAGATAGAAAGAAAACGCTAGAGGCCCGTTACATATGAAATTCTATGCATATATCAGTGATTGCACTGTAAAGCATTAGCCCCCTCAATAAAAATATGTTTATTTATTCATTTGGAGAGATTGTGGAACCAGAACATTATTCTGGAAAATAAGATGCTGGGGATTGATCAGAGTCCAACATTTTATCCACTGTGCCACCTCCCAAGCCTCATAGGTTGGAAATTTAAGGAGGCTACTTTGGTAAAGAAGTATGTCCCATATTTAGTTAGGTAGAATATCTTTTGATCATCTAGTATACTATTTTATGTATATCAAAAAGCCAATATAATTTTGGGTAGAATTGATTAATTTAATTATCTAAGATATGCCATGGCTATTTGACATTTATTTATTATTGGCTAGAGACAGAGAAATTGAGAGGGAGAAAAGACAGAAAGAGACACCTGTAGCACTGCTACACCACTCATGAAGCTTTCCCCCATCAGGTAGGAACAGTGGCTTAAGCCTGGATCCTTGCACATGGTAATTTGTGCAGTCAACCAGGTGTGCCACTGCCCAGTTTCACAGCTTGTTTTTAAAAATTAAAAAAAATTATACTAAGTATCAATTCATGTCACAAAATGTACATTTTTAGAATTCCTAAATTGTCCTTAAAGGTCATCTAAGCTGATGCTCTACTTTTTGCAGCAAGTGGCAGTTTGCACTATGTTTTAATGTCTTTGGAAACTAGGAATACAATATCTCATAAAAAATGAATTTTCCTATGAGGCAGACTAGAGATATTTTTTGTATTGATTTGTAATTTGTCTTCATGAATTTTCCACTATTTGGTTCTGGTTTAGAACTCAAGGAACCTTCTTTTATCAATGTAATCAAATGTCTGTGGCCACCAAATTCTTTTCTTTAATTTATTTTTATTTATTTATTTTAAAAAGGAGACATTAACAAAACCATAGGATAGGAGGGGTACAACTCCACACAATTCCCACTGCCCGATCTCTATATCCCATCCCCTCCCCTGATAGCTTTCCTATTCTTTATCCCTCTGGGAGTATGGACCCATTGTGGTCATTGTGGGTTGCAGAAGGTGGAAGGTCTGGCTTCTGTAATTGATTCCCCACTGAACATGGGCGTTGACTGGTCAATCCATATTCCCAGCCTGCTTCTCTCTTTCCCTAGTAGGGTGGGTCTCTGGGGAAGCAGAGCTCCAGGACACACTGGAGGGGTTGTCTGTCCAAGGAAGTCTGGTTGGCATCCTGCTGGCATCTGGAACCTGGTGGCAGCCAAATTCTTTTCCTAACTCATTTAGATTGTCAGTCAACTAACTCTATGTCTTAGTAAATGAGATTTTTAAAAAGCTAGTTTCTCCCCCTCCTGCACTGCTGGTGGGAATGTAAATTGTTCTAATCCCTGTGGAGAGCAGTCTGGAGAACTCTCAGAAGTCCAGAAGTGGGCCTACGATTCCTTTCCTGGGGATATATCTTAAGGAACCGAATATATCCATCCAAAATGATTTGTGTATACTATGTTCATAGCAGCACAATTTGTAATAGCCAGAACCTGAAAACAACCAGGTGTCCAACAACAGATGAGTGGTTGAGAAAGCTGTGGTCTATATACACAATGGAATACTACTCTGTTATTAAAGATGGTGAATTCACATTCTTCTTTTTTTTAAATATTTATTTCCTTTTTGTCACCTTTATTGCTTTTATTGTTGTTGTAGTTATTATATTTGTTGTTATTGATGTTGTTGTTGGATAGGACAGAGAGAAATGGAGAGAGGAGGGGAAGACAGAGAGGGGAAGAGAAAGATAAACACCTGCAGACCTGCTTCACCGCCTGTGAAGCAACTCCCCTGCAGGTGGGGAGCTGGGGGCTTGAACAGGGATCCTCACGCCGGTCCTTGCGCTTTGCACCATGTGTGCTTAACCCACCGAGCTACTGCCCAACTCCCATGAATTCACATTCTTTACCCCATCTTGGATGGAATTATGAAGAATTATGAAGAAATTATGTTACGTGAGATAAGTCAAAAACAGAAGGATGAATATGGCATGATCTCATTCACAGGCAGACGTTGGAAAACAAGATCAGAAGGGAAAACACCAAGCAGAACTTGGACTGGAGTTGGTGTACTGCACCAGCATTAAAAGACAGTGGTGAAAGGTATGGTTCAAGTCCTAGAACATGATGACAGTGGAGGATCTAGTGAGGGTTGTATTGTTATGTGGAAAACTGGGAAATGTTACGCATGTACAAACTACTGTATTTTACTGTTGACTATAAACCATTAATCCCTCAATAAATAAATTTTAAAAAAGTTTCTGTCATTTTGAATTTTCATCATTAGATTTCTAAATTTCAGGTTAGGACTTTACTTTTATTGCAGACCAATTTCTCTTAGATTTGATCCAGTGAGTCAAGATACTTTTTTAGTTCCTAGTTTTAAAATCCAAAGAACTAGCTTTTTTTCTTTTCTTTTCTTTTCTTTTTTCAACATTTACATGTTACATGATTTGACATTCATTTAAATGCCTTTCTGTTTCCTGGTGAAAGTCACAGAAAAACATGTTTTAAAACTGAAACTATACACAGAATACTAAAATAAACCACAAGAAACCTTCTATCTTAAGTGAATGGGATCTAGATGTAATTGTCTAGATGTAATTGCTCCTAATAAATACAAATCTGGCTCATTGTACCTGGATCCAGTCAGTCAATAAGGCCATTGGAATATAACAAGAAATATATACTTGGTCTTTTTCCTCAGTTCCTGCCACAGTACTCCTAAAACTCTTGTAATTTCCTAGTGGTTAGAATGAGAGGAGTCTATTTTGTTCATATATATATCCACATTTCTGAAATGGTTCTGAAGGGGAAAGGAATATATCTGATATTCATAACAAGTCCTGCCAATCACACCTGCATTTGCCATAATGAGATACCACTGGAAAGAAAGGTTGCCATAATGACACAGCTAGAGACTTGGAACTTTCTGCACCAACTCCTACATTTCATGGAGGAAGAAGGGCTAGAGGTTAAACTGGTTAATAATGGCCAATGATTTACATGATTCTGCCTATGTAGTGAAGTCTCTATAAAAGATCCCAGGTAAAAGGCTTTGAAGAGCTTCCAGGGTGATGGAACAACAGATAGTCTGGGAGGTGGCACATTCAGAGAGGAACTTCCACAGCTCTTCCTCATCTTACCCTATTCATCTTCTTTATTTGAGTGTTCCTAAGTTATATTCTTTTTATGTACCAATAGTCATAGTAAGAAAGATGCTTTTATGAGTTCTGTGAACTGTTCTAGCATATTATCAAAAGTTAAGATAAAGCCCTAGGAGCCCTTCAATTTACAGCCAGAAGCATTAGAGGTACACGACTTTATTGACATCTAAAAGTGAGGACTGTCTCCGGGACTGAACCCGTAACATGTGGGATTTGTGTTAATTCCACACTGTAAATTGCTTCATGCGGTAAACCAACACATTTGGTGTAAGAAATGGTATAAAGATGAACAATAGAGAAAAATTAAAAGTACTATTAGCATCCATAAACATATTCCCAACAAATCCATAGTAATTGCATTAATTGCATAGTAATAGTCAACTGTTGCCTTTTTGTTAAAGCCAATAAAACAGATTATCTTCATTAGTATGTATAAAATTCAGAAGAAAGAGAACTGTAAAGAAAAGTTCTTTTTTCATTTCCTAGTCTACTTCCATGTTTTAACTTACTTAACTGATGTGAAATTGACTCCTTTTGAATATTTACTTGTGTATTTGCGTGTATGTAACAACATAAATATTTTGTTAGAGATGTATTGGCTTGTATTATATAAAATCTAACTTAAAATATCTGAGGACCTTCCATAACAATTAATAGTCTTCAAAATTGTTCTCAATTTACTCACTGCTTCTCTATAGATGAACATTAGATTGTTGCCAGGTTTACTTTTACAGGCAATGTTGCTATAAATGTATTCTTTTCTTCAGGTAAAGGATAAAGAATTAATGTAGTATAGATCCCTAAAAATGAATTGCTATATTAAAAGGCACACACATTTTAAATTCGAATGAATATTAGAGTTTTCTCCTATTTAAATGTCTTTTAAGAGTACATGATAGTAAAAGGACTCAGCAGAGATGAGGACTATAAAAATATATATTTTTATATGAGAGAGAGTGGGAGAGGGAGAGGCGGGAGGG